>NC_081410.1:592132604-592460104 GCF_030272615.1 Cryptomeria japonica
TACAATTATAATTTTCCATAAAGCACAAATATTAAATATTTATCTCTCATGCCCTAGGAAAATTTTCCAAGGGACATGGAGACATATGAATGACATAGGATTTGCAACGTTAATGTCATCTTATTCTACCAATTTTAAATCCTTTTTTCAGTTTTATATAAATAAGAACATGTTTTTTGTGAAATTTTACATTTTGTATGTGTTGTTGTAAATCTTGTGAGCCCACATGTTGTCGACATATTGCAATTGATTTTCATGATATAATACATTTTGTTTTTGCATTGCCTCCATCACATTGAATCGTTTATGTTGTGTAACTCTTGTTGCACGGTCTAGACAATTCTCTTTGAGGACTTCCATGTCGTGACTACATCACATATTGAGCAAAATTTTGTTTTGATAAATAAAACCTTCAACACTTAAAGTTTAAAGCATCTCCCCTCAATAGAATTGTTAGCTCTCATACCAAATGTTAAAAATCAAGGTGAAAAAAGCTTGTAATAACAAATTCTTTATGTGAATACAAATATGAGTTGTAATAACAACTTCTTTATGTGATTACAAATCTGAAATAAGATAACCAAATATGAAATATGAAAGTAATTGCAACATTCAACAGTAATATAAAATCATCAAACTAAATGAGATACTAGATTTACATAGAGAAACCTTTTCAAGAAAAAATTTCATTGGAGAAAGAGGGCAAGTATATTATTACTCTTCAAAAAAGATAATGCTTCAATAGTACACTTCACTTCTCGAACTAAAACTGGAATCACTTGGAAACCTACAAATAACTCATGATGAAACTACTATGACATGGCTCTAATTTATAGCAATTTGAGAGAGGGAAATCCATTGTTGTTTCACAAAAAAAAGGCAAAAACCAAGCCTAGGAAAGTGAACAACAAAGAGATCTAATAAAATATTAATTTCCTTCAAGTGGTTCCAATATGGGCACCTATCTCATAATCACTCAAACTTTTAGCCTTTTGGATGCTTCATAACCCCCCAACGACTCTTCAGATCTCCTAATGGACAAACTTTATCCTTCCAATCCTAGGCACCCAAATCATGATCCTTCATATCCCAATGTGGACGCCTAAAAGATGGTAATTCATTCATTTTTTCTTATCCTTATCACCATTATATCTCCACCTCTTGAAAATGCAATTATAATTTTCCATAAAGCACAAATATTAAATATTTATCTATCATGCCCTCGAAACATTTTCCAAGGAACATGGAGACATATGAATGACATAGGATTTGCAAGGTTAATGTCATCTTATTCTACAAATTTTTAATCCTTTTTTCCATTTTATATAAACAAGAACATATTTTTTGTGAAATTTTACATTTTGTATGTGTTGTTGTAAATCTTTTGGGAGGGTTTTGTGATATGTTAAACTTGTGTAGGTTGTGAAAGATTGTGATTTGTTTCATGTGGGATTTGGCCACCTCTTGTAAGGGTTAGGTCCTACATATGCTTGGGGTTTAGGTTGGAATTGGCTCCTATAAGGATGGTTCATTTTGTGTAACAGTGCCCACTTTGTTTTCCTAGATATGAGTGTCCATTCTTGAGATCATGGTGGAGAAATAAGGGTATTTGTGATTGGAGAGTTGTGTATATATGGTAGAAATATAAGTGTGGGAATATTTGTTAAATCTGAAATATATGTGCAAAATTATTCTACCTCCTTGGTTGAGTCCTCATCCCCTATTAAGGATTCCATAAGGAAATCCTTTGTGATAGTGTAGGTTAAAATGGGTTTTGTTGTGATTGTGCCAAACAAGTGAATGTGTGATGTGAAAATCCAAGTGTATATGTGATTAAATATAATTTGTGTACACTCTTTTGGTTATATGTGAGAGAAACCCTATAGATGAGTGGATAATTGATGCATAGGTTGCAACACAACACCCCTTAACAAACACCTACAACACACTTCAACGCTTATGCAAATATAATTCCTAAATAAGAAAAACAAGTTTGTATCAACACCAAACTGATTCAACAAAACTAGAGAATTTGTTATTGCAATATGAAATAAAGTTATATGAGAGAGAGACTAACCTATTAGCTTTTCATATCAACATTCAAATTTAATCTCTAGCAATCCTTAGACCTACAATAGAAAGACCATATTCCCACCCTCAAAATCCCAAAATAAAACTATTTTCAATTTCTCTACTTTTTACAAAAGTCTGGAAATTCTCTCCTATCCTTTTCCCAGAACCCTACACTCCCAAAAACAACACCCTTCAAATCAAAATTTGTTGCCTCTAAATGCTACGGTAGCCTCCGTAGAAGCACCCACACCAAAAACTCCCATGCAACTCACACACTCGGCTAGAAAAAATGCAACACATGGTCACTTCTTTGGAAACAATTTTTTTTTTTTTAAGAAAAGAAAAACTAACCCCCACATTCCTCCCATAGAATCACATTTGTAAATTTTACAGTCTTACTGAGGACTCCACTACTTTGAGGATGTCAAGCTATTTTCAAAACTCCCATTATTTGCAAATTAAGAGCTAATTAGAGCATATCAATGCCTACTAGGGAAAATTTTGAAATTCAAATTTGGGGCTCCCTCCACGTGGATGCCTTGCATCAAGAACCATTATCTCAAGTGGTTTTTTCCCTTGTTGTACTTATTTTTATTTTAGGTCCATGTGCTTGAAGTGGTTTCAAGGAAGAAAATTGCATTTTATGGGTTTCAAGAATAGATGTTTAATTGAGCATTAAGTCATTTATGAAATGAAGAAGACATGGTGGCAATGTGGTTATCAATTCACTATAGAGCTTCCTATATCCACTTGCGATTCAATGACAACCTAACAACTTCTATAAATCAGGGTTGAACTATCCAAGATTGAGCAACCCTTTGTGGACTACAGTTACATTTAACTTGTCAACCCAAGGATGTATGATTGAAATGGGTCTGCACTATATGTGCATTATGACTTTACCTAGGTTGTTGTCCTATGTTGATAGAAAATATTGGAGTAAAGAAAAATGCAAGAAAGTAATTTCTTAAGATGATAATAATTGATAATGAAATATTGCAACAAGAACAAGTACAGTAAAATAAAAACATGACAACAAAAATAATTATAGTAAGAGAACTTACCATAAACACTTACACGATGCTAATAAAGGAAACAACGATGCTACAGGATAATGACTGCAAACTATACTACAACCACATGAAATATAACAATGAGATGAAAGTGTTTAATTAAGATGCATAAATAGAACTTAGAGATGTGTTACCTTGATGCAGGAGCATCCCCAGTTCACAGCAATCCTGCATCAACAAAAAACATTTTCTTTTTTGTTTTGTTTTCTATTTGCAGTTTCAGTGTTCCTTTTTGTGTGTCCCGGTTTTGGCTTACCGGATCCTGTGGAGTTGGATTCTACTTGAAGACTTGATCATCTTTCTTGCTTTCAAATCACATCTCTTTTGGATCATTTTTCGACAAGATATCGCTACCGGTTGCCATGACAATTTCTTATTATCGGTTGCTCCTTTGTTACCTGTTGCCTGAAACCTATTCTGATGATCTACTGAAACCCTTTCCGAAGCTTGCAGAGCCTTGGACATTGATCCCGATGTTTCTTGGCGTGTGGCCGACCTTCTACGTTTCATCCTTTGGATTTTTTGAAGGAATCTTTTGGCGGAGGTCGACCTTGTTCATTTTGCACGTTAGGTCTTGTTCTTCAGGTTTTGATCCTTTTGGGCCGATCGGATCCTTTGGATCGATATATATATTTGTAATCATGATTTAGAATGTAATCAAGTGGAAGATCAAGAAGTATTGGATAGATAGAATTTTCCTAGAAGATAGATCTTTCGATTCAAGGTCCCGGTGTGAACTATTCTACCAGGCCTATGTGTCGGTATGTTGTAACCCGGTTGTTACTGGTTGGATGTAATCAAATTTTATGCAATAAAACTATTTTTTCTGCATTGCCTCCACCATATCTGTGTGTTTCTATTGTGTTTATTATTGTTGACCGGTTGGACTGATCTCCTTGAGGTCCCTCCTCACCAGTGACTACTTCATACCTCAAGTGGGCCCTCCTTGGGTAAAACACTCTTCAGATGATTAACAAAATAAGATAGTTACTTCAGCAAATCATATTGTTATTCAAATTAAGTAGTGTACATGCCAATTCATACAAACTTGCACTTAGAAAGAGACATTGAAAATTATTAACCTTTCTAGATTCTACTCGGACTCATAAATAATTTTCAATCTAATAACTCTTCCTATAACTGCCTACCACTCATTCCTCTTATCTAGGAAGAGATTTATTGGCAATTAATAAAAGCATAAACATTTAAGAGCCCTATTTAGGACTACACCTCATAACCATATCAAAATATAAGTATCCACTTGGGATGGTATATTAGAACATTAAATAGAAAAACTAAAGGTGTTTGGTAGAGAATTGAAGAGGTCTTCAAATAAATAGCACTCTCCAACAATTCAGGGTAATCAAACCACCTATTGATTAGTTCAAATTGAATTATGTCTTAAATTATTGTAGGTAGTCACACAATCTCGACTACAAGGATTACTTTAGTCAACTTGGTCGAAGTGTTGCACAACAGGTTAGCATACAAAACATCGCATATGATACTAACTATTCAAACACATAACATTACACATTTAATTTTAAGAAATATGTGTGTGTATATGTGAAAATTGAGAATTGGGGTTTCACCAAGTAAGTCCATTAAATAAACCAATTAACAGCTCTACATTGAAAGAGGGTTGAACCCTATAGATCTAGGATCAATCCCAATGGGGAAAGGTCTGAGATTCTGATTGGATTAAATTGGTTGGGGTTGATTTTCCTCTTTCTAAGATGAATTTGTAATGTAATATGAAATTAGGGTAAAATGAGGGATGATTGAGGTAAATTGGTAGAAACAGTAAGTCACTAATGTCCCATATAGCCACCAACTGAGATCTGGGCAAAATAAGATGTTTAAAACCTATTCCCAAAAGTTTGGCTTGATTTTTTAGGACTAGGTAGCACAGATCCACCTTAGTCCTCTTTATTTTCTGTCGTCGAAAGTTGAACCTATTTGTCACTGTCAACATAGTCAGAATTCCCAAGTACAATTCCTGCACTTCTTTCCTACACACATAAAAGAAAGGGAAAGATGTTGGGGATAAGGGTTTGCCTAGGTCAAACCCCGATTTAGGAATTAACCTTGAATACAATAATGCAAATATTAAAATAAACGATAAGGAGGTATGCCTTAGATCTACAATTGTTATGATGATTCGATGCTCTTTGAATATAATCACAAATATCAAATGTAATGGCATGACAAACACATGGACATGAAAAACCCTAATCACACACACATGCTTGCATGAATATTGATGTAAATTTGCTCCACAATGCTTGAATGATGAATATGCACCCTTGAATCTTTGAAAATGTTTGATGATGAATGCTTCACGAATGTGCAAATACTCTAGGTAGCTCCTGGAGTGATTCTAGGTGAAAATGAATTGATAGGATGTCTTTATATAGGTTCCCTAGGTAGTTTACCTATTAGGCTGACCTCCAAAGGTTATGTGTAGCCCCAAGGATCAAATGCCATCGAGGAGATATAGAACCCATCCCATTTCAAATTGGGGCTCGTTTGAGAGGGACTAGGGAATTTTGGGGTACCCTAGTCCAGACCAGGGTGTCCCACGCCTTGTTCCTTATACAAACAAGACCAAAACAAATAGCAAGGGGGGAGGGGATCTCATGATGGGACCCACCCAAGGATTTTCATGACATCAAAGTTGGAGAATAGGGTCAAATCATACCTAGAGAGGGGATGGGGATAGGACACGCTAAAGTGGGAGCACAAACATGAGATGTAAATTGGACTGGTTACAATTTATGACACTACAATATCAACACACATTTAAATAGACATATTAAAGTGCTCATATATGTCCTAAGCAATGTAAAGAGATCATAATCATGGTTTGCAACATATCCAACATAAAGGTCTTAACTAAAGTCTAGTAAAAAGCTATAAAGAGACAAAACACAAGCACATCATCCCCCCAACTTAATTTCCTACTTGTCACAAAGCATGCATGAGCAATTGATTCCTCATCAAAGATAACTCTCTAAAGTCAAAATGGGTTATCATGCCAAAATGTTGTCTCAATAGGTTCCAATAGAACCCATTTTCTCTACTAATCCGTCACCATCTAAAATCTTCAACTTCATCACTATATCCCTTTGCTCATCTCCAATCAAGTATCAGCCATAGAAGTAACGATGGTTGGAAAAGAAGAGGCATCTGAGTGAGCTACATGTTAGCTATACAAAAAGTGTGGTTCCTCTTGCTTTAGCTCATCAATGAGCTCCTACCATCTCTATGCTAGAAACCCCAACACATTTATCCCATTATGTGTGACAATCTATCAAACATAGCATAGATGTGTCATCTAGATATCAACACTTAATGTTGGATAGCATACATGTTCATCAATAAAACCCAATTGTTAAGAATAGCATTGTTGAGTTGTTGAGATTGTTGTAGTCTATTAGATTTGGTTGTTGAATTTGGATATGTTGTTGTCATTTATGTCAACATATTCATGTGAGTTATTCTGGTGAGTTTGGGAAGATTTTTTGATTCAGTTTGTTGTTCTTTGGTTACTAGTTCTTAGTGTTTCTTGTTGGTGTTCCTGTCGGTATTCCCTCTGGTATATTCTAGTATGATCAGATCTTGTGCTAAGAATTTGGGATGTTGTTTGGGATGATCTTGTGTATCTTAATTTCAGATGGTTTGTGATTTGGTGACCCACAAGTTATCTTTCTTTGTGACAATTGTTGTTTGGTTGTGTTCTTGAGCTTTGAGACGTTGACCAATGAAGATTTGATTTGAAGTGTTGGTGCAACTGTTCCGGATGATTCTAATGTGTTTGTTGGTGTCTCCTAATCATGTCCTATTTGTTTTGGCGATCCGCATTGATCGTTGTGTGAGTTTTGGTGATTTATATCAATCGGTGATGATTTGTGTGTAATGCGGTATTTCTAGTGGTGTAACGTGTTGCGGTTGATCTTGGCACGATTTTCGGTAGATGTGATCGTTTGGAAATTTGAATTAGGTCCATGCTATGTAATATAAATCATAATATTGGTTTTGTGGTTGATCTTTGTATCGTGTAATTTTTGTATTTATGAGTTGAGGGTTGAGGGTTTAGCTAACCTGGCTATCAAGGTTGATAATTTGTATATATAGGTGATATACTTATGTAATTTAGTTGTTGGTGTGATGTTTGTATTATCAGAGAGAGTTGTGTGTGCAAAAAAGAGATATATCATTCGGTGAAGTGTTGTGGTGAGATCGATGTTGCAGGGCAGACAACTGTGCTTAACTGGAACTGTTATCAGGCATATGTAGATGCTACTATTGCAGTTCATTTCTTCCAGATTGTAGCCCGATTCATTTTGTAAGTCAGTGACACTTCCCTGAGGGTTGAAGCCTTCTGGGCATATATCTTTTGGGCAGTGAGCCTAGGCAATGTGCCTGAATGCATTTGCATTCCCCATTGTAATATTTTCACATACTACTGCAGAGTATCATCTTATTGTGGGTAGGTTCCCCACTATGGTTTTTCCCTTAACCGGGTTTTCCACATCAAAAATCATGGTGCTGTGTGTTGTGTTGTCTGTTTGCTTATCTTTCAGTTGTTGTAGTTTATTAGTTTATGCTTTGGTGTTTGATTATCTGATCTCCGATGAAGACTAATTCACCCCCCCCCCCCACCCTTCTTAGTCTTCCTTCTTGATTGCTTCTAACAATTGTTATCAGAGCTAGCTATATCCTCCAGTAGAAGCTTAATCGCTTGAGGAGACCTGGGATGGCAGCTCAAGGTATTATTTTCAAGAAGGATAGTCTGAGGTTTGATGGAAGCAACTATACTGTGTGGAAGAACTGGATGGAGGTGCACTTGAAATGTCTTGGAGAAGATTACTAGAAGATTACTAAGAATGTCTATGTTGTTCCTCAGAATGGACCATCCACTCTTGATGAAGTTCAAGAAGTTGAATATAATATCAAAGCGAAGGAAGCATTACTCAGTGCCCTGATTGATTCGGAAATGACAAATCTAATGGAACTTCAGACCGCACATGAGATCTGGGTGAAGCTTGAGATCCTGTATGAAGGTGATAGTCAAGTGAAAGTGGCTAAGTTGCAGAGCTTGAAAGGAAAGTATGATACATTGAAGATGGGAGATGATGAGAACATACATGGCTAAGGTTAATGAGGTTGTCCTTGGTATCAGATGTGCCAGTGGGAAGATTGAGGAAGATTAGATTGTTGCTAAGGTGTTGAAATCTTTGCCTCCTGCTTACAACATAAGTTTGTTGCTATAGATGAGATATGGAGTGCAACTACAGTAAAAAAGATATATGTTGGTTGGAAAAATTGTTGCATTTGAGCTGAGAGAATTTGGAGAATCGCATGGAAAGTCTGAAACAACATTTAAGGCATCAGCATTTGTCTCTGAAAAGAATAAGTATGATCCTGATGAATTCATGATATCCAAGTATGAAAGAGAAAGGAGAGAGATAGTAGAGCAAGAGAGAGAGCTTGATGAGCTTGAAGTATTGATTGCTCAGAGATTGCCTAAAGGTGTCGGTAAGTATGATGGAAAGTTGCCTTTGAAATGTTTTACTTGCAATAAGATAGGACATTTTGCCTCTAGATGTCTGGAGACAATGGCTAAGTATGACAGACTTGATAAGTTTGATAAGTATGATAGGAATGATAGATATGAGAAGTATGATAAGCTTTATAAGTCTAACCGGAAGTTTAGGAACCAGAAGAACTATTATTATATTGCAGATGAAGGTGTTACAGATGAAGAATCAGAAGGAGATGAAGTTGCATTTATTGCCATTAGGGAAGATGGACCTGTGCCTATTGATTCCACTAGTTGTTCTGTTGAAGAAAAAGATTTGGTTGCTAACGTTGAAGAAAAGAGTGTATGGGTGATTGATAGTGGTTGTTCACATCGTATGATCAATGATAAAAGCAAATTTATAAGTATGGAAAAGTAATATGGTGGAATAGTCAGATTTGGAGATGACAAAGCCTGTGTAATATGTGGGAGAGATTCTATTTCTTTTGATGGTAAGCATAACATGGATGATGTCTTATATGTTGAAGTTTTGAAGCATAATCTTTTGAGTGTTGGACAAATGGTTGACAAGAGTTATGATTTGCAATTCAAGGATGGTAAATGAAAATCTTGAATGCCTCTAGTATAGAGATTGCATCTAGGACTAAGACTGAAGGTAACATTTTTCATTTGAATGCAAGTGAGAAAATTTGTTTCATTGCTAAGATAGATGAGAGTTGGTTATGGCATAGAAGGACATGTCATGTAAACTTTGATTCACTGATCAAGATTAGTTCTACACATGTTGTTAGAGATCTGCCTAAGATTGTTAAACCTATTAATCTGGTATGTAAGGAGTGTCAATTGGGTAAGAAAATAAGAATTTCTTTTAAGAACAAATGGTATACATCAGATGGATTGTTGGATCTTGTGCATACTGACCTATGTGGACCTACAAATGTTAGAAGTGTGCAGGGAGATAGATACTTTATGCTGCTAATTGATGATTATTCCAGGATGACATGGGTTGTCTTTTTGAAGGAGAAATCAGAAGCATTTGAGAAATTCAAGATATTCAAAGCTAAAGTTGAAACAGCATCTAGATTGAAGCTGAGGTGTCTAAGATCTGATAGAGGTGGAGAATTTTGTTCTCGTGAGTTCAATTCTTTCTGTGAGAAGCATGGAATCAGAAGACAACTTTCTACTCCTAGAACCCCACAACATAATGGAGTTGTTGAAAGGAAGAATCGTATTGTTTTGGATGTTGCAAGGACTATGTTGATTGAAGGAAATGTTTCGAAGATATACTGGAGAGAAGCCATTAGCACTGTATTCTACACATTTAACAGAGTTCATATCAAAGGTGATACTGGTAAGACCCCTTATGAGATTTGTTTTGGTCATGTTCCTACTGTGAAATATTTCAAAATTTTTGGTAGAAAATGTTATATCAAGAGAGATGAGGATATTGGAAAGTTTGATGCTAGAAGTGATGAAGGTATCGTTTTGGGATATTCCACGAAGAGTAAAGCCTACTGGTGCTATAACAAGAGACTGAGAAAGATTGTTGAGAGTGCGTGTGTGAAGGTGGATGAGAACCTTGGAAAGGAGATCAGAGCTTATGATGAAGGTCAACATGTTGTTTTAGCTCCTATTCAGCCTGAAGGACCTAAGCAGAATGATCTAGTAGAGACAGAGATCTGGATGTTTTTGTTGTTGGTGAAGATGTGTAGGAATCTGAGAATCAGAAGACTCTGAGATATGTTAGATTAAATCACTCTAAGAATCAGATTATTGGTGATAAGAATAAAGGTGTGATGACTAGAAGAAGGTTAGCTACAAAAGAGGTATGTTTGATATCCAAAGTTGAACCTAAAGATGTTGAAGCTTGTAAAGATGAGAATTGGATAAGGGCCATGGAAGAAGAATTAGATCAAATTGAAAAGAATAATACTTGGGAACTTGTGCCTAGATCTAAGGATAAAAATGTTATTGGTACTAACTGGGTTTTTAGGAACAAATTAAATGAAGTCGGTGAAGTAGTCAAAAATAAAGCTAGACTGATTTGCAAAGGGTATTCACAAAAAGAAGGAATTGATTATGAAGAAACTTTTGTTCTGATTGCCAGAATTGAAGTTGTTAGGTTGTTGCTTGCTTATGCTGCTTATAAATATTTCAAGGTATATCATATGGATGTCAAATCTGCATTTTTGAATGGTGATCTAGAAGAAGTCTAAATTGAACAACCTGATGGATTTTCACTATTAGATGATGGTGATATGGTATGCAAGTTGAAGAAAGCACTTTATGGATTAAAACAAACACCTAGAGCCTGGTATGCTAGATTAGATAAATACTTGTTGAAATTAAGATTCACTAAAGGTGTTGTTGATAGTAATTTGTACCTTAAAATTGAAAATGGTAACATTTTGATTGTTGAAGTCTTTTTTTATGACATTATTTTTGGTGGTGATGATGATATGAGTATGAAGTTTGTCGGTGATATGGAAAAAGAATTTGAAATGTCTATGATTGGTGAGATGAAATTTTTCCTAGGTTTGCAGATTGCATAGACAGAGAAAGGTATCTTTATATCTCAAATTAAGTATGTGAAGGAATTGTTGAAGAAGTTTGGACTAGATGATTCCAAACCGGTTGGAACTCCTATGGTGACTGGTTGTAAATTGTCTAAAAATGATGAATCTCCTAGAGCTAATCAGAGTTTGTATAGATCTATGGTTGGTGGATTATTATATCTTACTCAGACTAGGCCTGACATTATGCATGTTGTATGTATGGCTACTAGATATCAAGTTGATCCAAAGGAAAGTCATGTTACTGTTGTTAAAATAAAATTCAGATATCTTAAGGGAACTGTGGATTTTGGTTATGGTATCCTAAGAAAGATGATTTCATGTTATGTGCTTACACTGATGCAAATTGGGCAGGTGATGTAGATAACCGGAAGAGTACTACTAGTGGAGCATTCTTTTTGGGTAAGAAGTTGGTTTCATGGGCTAGCAAGAAACAAGACTTGACATCTCTATCTACTGTTGAAGCTGAGTACATTATTGTTGCTAGTAATTGCACTCAGATAGTTTGGATGAAGCAAATGTTGAAAGATATGAGAATTATTTGTGATGAGCCTAATATCGTATACTGTGATAATTCCAGCGCTATAAACATGTTAAAGAATTTGGCACAACATTCAAAGACTAAGCATATATCAATCAAATACAATTACTTGAAGGAGCAAGTCAATGAACAAAAGGTGAAGCTAGAATATGTATCTACAAAGGAACAAATTGCTGATATTTTTACTAAGCCTTTGCTTGTAGATACTTTTTTCTATTTGAGAGATAAGCTAGGGGTAACCACCCCTCCTAATGAGAACTAGATGCATTGAGTTGCATTGATCTGGTGCATCTCAGATCCTTATTCTTTTTATCCGGATTGATGTGTTAGTGTTGCTCCTCTGTTGGAGTAGTCTGTTGATTTGGTTGTGACAGATTCATGTTTCTGTGTTTTGGTGGAGAGAGATCTGTGTTTCATATTCAAAGGAGGAGAATGTGTTTGGTTTTTTGTTTTTGGAGAGTTTTGGCATTGTTGTCAAAGGGGGAGAGATCATGTGAAAAACTACATTATCTATCCTGATCTTAGGGGGAATTTGTTGGTGATATCCTCTTTCTTTGCATTGACTGTTTTTCACATTCATATGTTGCCATCAATGCCAAAGGGGGAGATTGTTGTGTTGTTGATATTGTTGTAGTCTATTAGATTTGGTTGTTGAATTTGGATATGTTGTTGTCATTGATGTCAACATATTCCTATGAGTTATTTCGATGAGTTTGGGAAGATTTTTTGATCCGGTTTGTTGTTCTTTGGTTACTGGTTCCTGGCGTTTCCTGTTGGTGTTCCTATTGGTATTCCCTCCGGTATATTCCGGTATGATCAGATCTTATGCTGAGACTTTGGGATGTTGTTGGGATGATCTTGTGTATCTTCATTTCAGATGGTTCGTGATTTGGTGACCCACAAGTTATCTTTCTTTGTGATAGTTGTTGTTTGGTTGTGTTCTTGAGCTTTGAGACGTTGACCGATGAAGATTTGATTTGAGGTGTTGGTGCAACTATTCCAAATGATTCTAACATGTTTGATGGTGTCTACTAATTGTGTCCTATTTGTTTTGGCGATCCACATTGATCGTTGTGCGAGTTTTGGTGATTTCTATCAACCGGTGATGATTTGTGTGTTATGAGGTATTTTTGGTGGTGTAACGTGTTGCGGTTGATCTTGGTGTGATTTCAAGTAGATGTGATCATTTGAAATTTTGAATTAGGTCCATGCTATGTAATGTAAATCATAATATTGGTCTGATGGTCGATCTTTGTATCGTGTAATGCAATTTGTGAATTTATGAGTTGAGGGTTGAGGGTTTAGTCGACCTTGCTATCAAGGTTGATGATTTGTATATATAGGTGATATACTTATGTAATTTAGTTGTTGGTGTGATGTCTGCATTATCAGAGAGAGTTGTATGTGCGAAAAAGAGATATCATTCGGTGAAGTGTTGTGGTGAGATCGGTGTTGTAGGGCAAACAATTGTGCTTAACCGAAACTGTTATCAGGCATATGTAGATGCTACCATTGTAGTTTATTTCTTCTGGATTGTAGTCTGATTCATTTTGTAAGTCAGTGAGACTTCCCTGAGGGTTGGAGCCTTTCGGGCATATATCTTTTGGGCAGTGTGCCTAAATGCATGTGCATTCCACATTGTAATATTTTCACATACTACTGCAAAGTATCATCCTATTATGGGTAGGTTCCCCACCGTGGTTTTTTCCTTAACCGAGTTTTCCACGTCAAAAATCTTGGTGTTGTGTGTTGTGTTGTTTGTTTGCTTATCTTTCAGTTGCTACAGTTTATTAGTTTATTTTGTTTATGCTTTGGTGTTTGATTATCTGATTTTCGATGAGGACCGATTCACCCCCCACCCCCCCCCCCCCCTCTCAATCTTCCTTCTTGATTATTGCTAACAAACATCTGGATCCTTAGATTTTGTCCTAAGAGCTAAGACAATAAATATATCAATTTTCCTATAGCTAACCATTTGGGCACCTATGTTTTCCTCGTTCCTCGTATAAGAGCAGAATGTGTTCATTTTCTATTTTCAAGCTTTCTCATCCTGATGATGAATCATGAAGGATGATAAGAAATGTTGATGAAAAAAATCGATCACACAGTTAAATCTAGAAGCTATCAAAACAATCTCCAACATGCAAAAGAAGATTCTAATCAACATTATAAGGAACAACAAGTTATGTAAATAAAGGTCACATATGGAATTCTGTAATTCAGGGGTTGATGATCTAAAAATGCCAAAAAACTTCGTAGGAGTTAGTAAAGAGAAAGGTAAGTCATGGTATATCTGCCTGAGCTAAAAACTTAATAATTGCTCCCTAAGGAAAAGTGTATACACCCTTGATGGAGGTCTGCAGTTTATAATTTGTGGATCCATAGTTGCCATATTGTCCACTTTACTTATCAATCTTGCAATTTCCTCATCTTTTTCATGTATCTCTTCCTCAAACTTTTGTTGTAACTGTGGTTTTTCTTCAATCAACTTTTTATCTTGCAGCTATAGCTATTGAACTTTCCTCCACAATATTAATGCAATTGTAGGTCAGGATATCATAGGAGAGGCATGGGGAACAAGAATATTGAGGTTTTAAAATCTACTCAATGACCATTTCAAATTCTTTGATAGTCATTTTTGCCAATCGATCTAAATTGGTATCCTCTTGTTTTATCACATCTAGTGTCTCAACTTCCTTCGTTTCCACTTCCTATACTGCATCCTAAGGTTGTGTTATATTAGTTGAAGCCTCTATGTTTCCTTCTAGCCAATCATCTATGGGTTTGTCAAAAGACTTCATATTGGTATTATAACAGACTTTATCTTCTCATATAATAAGTGGCATCTTTCTAAACAAATACTCACATTCACTACCAATTCTAGAAGTAATGTCCAACAATGTCTCAGTTTTAGTTTTACCCTTTTTAGTACCCTCTTTTGACTTCAATTTATGGGATATCCTTTAAACTTTGGCAGTGGGTTTTTGTTTGCCCTTCTTCTCTACCTTAATGGCAACAAAAATTTCTCATTCAATGAATCTTAAAGAAATAGGTGTTGTTTTACCTTTAACTTGGGTACTCGTAGTTGCCTTGTCCTTTTGTAGTATTGGTTGTTGCTCTACACTAAAAAAATGAGCTTGCTTTTTTACTACACTAGATGCATGGAGAGATTGTGATTTTCTCTTTTTCCTTGCAATAGTGGTTGGTTCCTTTATTGTTTTTATCTATAATGCTTTACTCTAATTAGTTTAAAACAAGTTTTATCCTTTTGGTTTTAA
Source organism: Cryptomeria japonica (assembly GCF_030272615.1). Taxonomy (NCBI): domain Eukaryota; kingdom Viridiplantae; phylum Streptophyta; class Pinopsida; order Cupressales; family Cupressaceae; genus Cryptomeria; species Cryptomeria japonica. The sequence goes on from NC_081410.1 coordinate 592,147,688, forward strand.
AAACTTTTGAATTTCCATTCAAGTTTAAAACAATATTTTAATTACTTCTATAATTAGATTTTCATTATTTTCGAAATCATTATTTAGTATTTATTTGCAAGCTAATTAGTAATTCACCATATCAAAAAGTAAGTAATCCAATTTCAAAGTTGTAATAAATTTGGACAAGTTGGTTTATTCTTCTTATGGCTTCTATATATTTTGGGAAAAGTTGGTTTATTCTTTTTTATTTGCTACTTATTGGTAGCATCCTATTTTGTTTAATATAAAAAAGAAAAAATTGCTCTTATTTATCTTTCATTTTAAAGTAAAAAAATTAGTATTAGATTAAATCTATTTCAAAAATAATCAATTTAATTTATTAATATTTATTTTAAATTATAAATATTAATTTAATTTAATCTACAAAAATATTTAGTATCATTTTTAGTTCAATATCAACAATGTCCTTGACTCAATGTTGTCAGATTATGTCATCACACTTTGAACTATCACATTTATAGCTTAACACAATTGCAATAACATATATGTCATTGTGTGCTACATCATCATGAAATATTTTACCCTCGAAGGGCGGTATGGGGTTTTCTACTACTACCATCTCCCATTTCTCAATCATCTTAGAAATAGGGGTCTTATTTCTATTATGTTCTTTTTACTGCATTTTATGGTTGCTAATGTCAAAGATGTTGTTGAAGTGAAGAAAAAAAGTAAGGATTATACTATTCTCCATCAAGGTCTCGTTCTTTGCCTGTATAATTTCCACTCGGTTCTTTGCCCTCCCCGCACGATATTTGTTCAAAATGTGCCTAAAAGTCAATCCCTACCCTTGGCCACTGCTAATCCTGAAAAAAACCCTAGTATTATGTTTGAACCTGACCCCTCCAATGCCTACCCTCTGCAGGTCTCTACTCTCAACAAGAAAAGAAAAAAACATGACTGTCACTCAGAGGACTCTAAACCCTTTGAGCCCAAGAAGGTGAAGATTCAGCAAATTGACTCTAATGTGGAGATCACTGATGAAGCTAACACCCACTCGTTGCTCTGTGAGATTGGCGTCCAAACCCCCTGAAAAAGATAAATCCCTGAAGGACCCCTCCTCATCCCATGACAGGGGTGATTCTGAGAATGCGGGAGATGATACCAACCCCCCGGCAAAGTGGTCCCATCCCATTCCACCTTGGCCCCCCATTCCACCTTGGCCCCCCTACCTGAAAGCTCTACGCATGTCTCTAAAAGCCCTAACAACTCTGTGAACCCAACTGTTGACCCCAATTCCCAGGCCAATTCTCCATCCCCTACCCTTAGGATTGAGAAAATGGTTATTGTGGAGGAAGTGAACAACAAGCTGCTGGAAATGGAAAAGAAAGTGGACACCCTAGATGAGAAAATGCAGGAAATTGTCAACAGAGTGGAGATCACTGAACAAAGGCTCCAAGAGGTCACCAGGTTTGCGTTGAAGGTCATGCACAGCTCTGCGACCACCCTTTGTCTATTGCAGGAGAACACCCATAAAGGAAAACGAAAGGAGGAAGAGGACTACAAAGACCTCTTTAAATTTTTCACCAAAGAATGGGCTAGGATGCTCCGGCCCAAGCTTAGTCATGGCAAAAAGAAATAAGGATGCATGCTATATGGTGTTTTTTTAATTTTTTGGATGGCCTTTGTGGCCTTAGTTTTCTTAGTTATGATCATAGTTATAATCTCCAATGGCTCATCTTTGACTCGGTTATCTTTAGCCCTATGTGGCATATCTTACTATTTATTACGACTATGTTAAACTTTGTTAATATTATGACTTTGTTAAACTTTGTTAATATTGTTAGCATGTTTAAGGTTTTTGATAGAGGAAAGTCCTGTGTGGCATATCTTACTGTTTATTACGACTTTGTTAAACTTTGTTAATATTGTTAGCATGTTTAAGGTTTTTGATAGAGGAAAGTTTTAGGAGGTTGTGACTATGTTGTAATTCTGCTAACAGTTGTTCTTTTGTTGTTATTGTGCCTGTATTTGGGTCAACCCCCTAGTTTTAACTGCTTTCAATATTAAAAACATATATGTCATTGTCGCCATAAATCATCAAAGAGAAATAGGGGCATAAAATAATTCAAATAAACAAAATACATTAGTTTAAACTAAAAAGATCACACCATGTAAATAAAATTTTCAAATGAAATTTTTATTTAATTAGAATTAGATATTAGATGAAAATTAAAAAAAAATAATGATCATGACAACCAATCAATTTTGAATTTAATTACTTCCCTTCTTGATAATATTGGCAATGGAATTATCTAGGAAAAGAGACCTTAAAAAGGCTTGCATACCCATATAAACAATTCACATCAAACCTAGTGAAAAAACCAAAATACATATCTATTATTCCTTGATCTAATTTAGAAATGGTGTATATTTTAATGAATTTAGTAGATAGAATTGTTGGACTCCCAAAGACCTTAAGTCAAATTCTAAGATGAGAGTCAAACTTTTATTTGTTATATCCTCAAATGAGGACAAGCTCAATGCACTTTCATTAGAGAAGTGTAATCATTCAAAAAGATCAAAACAATGGATTGTCCCTAAATCTATAACTTTGGTCGAAGCATCATACTTGATAATTACCCAAGTATACTGATTAATGAACATTTAATAACCTAAGGTGAAATTTTAAAGATACAACTACAATGTTGTTAAACCGACAAAGTGAAAGTGAAGCTGGATAACATGGTGCATCCATTCTGAAATGTAGCAACACAAAGTCCTACTTGGGAGTCATGAATGCTTAACAGACCTAATTTAGTGAATCCAAGGAATAATTTAACTTTATATTACTCTTCGCAACATTTATGCAGAACTCAAGTGCACCTTTTGACCGTATTTATTAATTAAATACAAATCAGAATTTAATAACTTTTTTAATTTTGTATTAATTTATAAATATAGTTAACAGTGCATTCTAGGTGCTGAATAGACATTTTGTATATTCTAGAATAGGCACTTCACACTAAAACAAATTTGCCCCACGTTACTCTTTCAATTCCTTTAAAAGTCCATGATTTGATGTGGTTAAGTGCACAAGGTACACCTACAATAGTATCAATCTCTTCCCTTTTAGTGTAGATATCAATTCCTTCCCTATAGTATCAATCTCTTCCCTTTTAGTGTAGATATCAATTCCTTCCCTGTTTTCCCTCCTTTTCTTACTGATACAAAACAAACTGTTCGTGAATATTAAGATATTTCAAGATTTCTTCGAGTTTTAGTTTGAATAGATTTTTTGTTTGAATAATGGCTGAGATCCCTGTTTTCCCTTTTCCTCCCCTGATCCCCTATACTACCCCCTCCCTGCAACCTCACTGTACGTAGCAGAGTAGGCATTTGATGGAAAGCACCATACATCATTTTCAGGAGAAAAATACGCAATCCTCTTACATTGTATTACCTTTTACACTATGGTCGATCCACATCTACACTCCAAAATCATTGCCACACATCAGGCGGGCTCCATACCAAGAAACGAACTCATTACATGCACTCAACAAGCAACAGTAGTTCTGATCAATAACAGAGCTACCAAATGTCAAAGGATAACCCTGCAAAGGTTATAATTTGATTTGAAATACTGGACCGTGTATAGTACAATTTAATTAATTTGAGTGTCATTCAGATTAATCTTTGTGGGCGATAATTTGTAGTAGCCAAGCTATTTTGAAAGGAAACACAAAATAGAACCCAAAGAGTGTATGGAAATGCATCTGTTTCAACTTTCAGCCTATAATATTCTGAAACAGACAAAAAAAATCTCGCCATAGCATTATTCCGTTGTACGAGCAACTCCCCCACTAACACTCCAGAAAAACAACTCAGTTCAAGACGGGCTGCTTTTTTATTACTACTTTGTACAAATGTTCCAAAAACAATTCGAAGGACAATAAAATTTGCAATCTTTAATTTTACTTGCATACAGTAAGTAGGCTTCTTACAAACTCTTAGAAGGCATAGGAAAAATTTTGTACTTTTTAGGCTTGCGAACATAATAGTTAGATTCTTACACCCTTCATTCTCGTAAGGTTCATAGTTTATTTGTTTTGAATATTCTAATAAAAAATGTTTCAATTTCGGGTTTCTTCTTCTCACCAGGTCACCAGCATGCACTTCTCTCCCCACTTGGTAATGTCAAATTACAGATCAACTAACGCACTTTTGATGATTGTCATTTAACAAGCCAAAATGCTGAGCTTTCAACTAAATGAAAGTACATAATGTTTGACAATTATAGAAGTTGGTACATGCAGAAAAATCACATGACATGCATTGCAGTCAAGTTTCAGATTCTTCCTAAAGAGCATCCTTGTATCTGCTGATGACCTTGCAATAAGAGTTCATTTCTTGAAGGGATCCAATATTTTACAAAAAGACTCAGTAGCCAGAGGCAGAAGACAAACCAAACGGAGCATGATGCTTACTTGTCATCATCAGAAGATGTTCAAAAAGATCATTGTTCTTTCCATATGCGTCCTGTTAATCTAAGTTTCAATTCTTTTCTATCGCTGCCTGAGAAAAAGAGTGCCAAATTTCGTTGTATAATTAATCCATCATGACTGTCACGAACCTTTTTGTGGCTGTCTCTAATGCTTCGAGGAATTCCCTGCCAAGTCAGTTTCCGACCACTACCTCCAACCTCAAGGCTGTAGCTAAAGTTCTTAGCATCATTATCGTTTCCCATAAAACGCAAAAAGGCTATATAAACAGGGGCTGTGCCCAGTTGAAATGCTTCAAAATGTAGACAGAAGTATTGCTCAAAACAATTAAATACCTGCAATTAAAATAAACAAAATGAACAAAATATCCAAAATATGCAGAAAAAAATGAAGAGATGAGATTGTGTTTAAGTGCATATAAGGACTCACCGTTAGCATCCAAGTAGCATTCTCAACCTCATGTGGATTTGACTTTACATATCGGTGATTGAAGGTGGGACCATCATGAAAATCAACTTTGTGATCTCCTCTCAAATGAGCCACCAGAGATGGTATATCACCTACTACCTTACATTCAGAACCTGCATATGGGCAGTTGTATGGCCTCAGAGGGCACTGAGCTTCATGCTTTAATTTACTGTAGTAAGGAAATATCTCTTGGCAACCATAACACTGATACTTGCATGGAAGCTCTAAAGATGCCGCCACCTTTTCAAGAGCCAAGCATCTGATATTACCAAGTTCATACCTGCAGGTTGGACACCGGTTATTGACCCTTGCTTTACATACATGACATAACGTATGACCATTTGGGCACTGCAATCAAAATTCATGATAAAGACTGTCAGTATGCATATTTCACAAGCGAAATGTTTATTTAATTCACAGCCTGCCATCATTTATCTCCTTAAAATCAGAAAGAGATGTCTCCAAAGGCGTTAAGTATGTCAACAATAACAATATTTAAGGTAAATGATTATCATATTCACAAATCTGCCAGGCATTTAAACTAAAATAACTCCTTAGAAGCTGCAGCAAAGCTGACTAAGATGACTTCTGAGATATAATCCCACAAACAAAAAAAGAATAGCAGTTGAACCATTACAAAAGCTTTACAGATGTAAGATTGAAAGAGGAAGGCAGAGAAAAACAAATTGGTATGCCAGAAATGTAATGAGTAATAGTATACCAAAAATCTAACGAGTATTGGAATGCCAGGAATCTTATGAGTGCAAACCAAAACTTGCAATCACATAATGAGGTTCATAAATTGCAGCATTTCTTAAAATGTATGAGAAGGTTAAACAGAATTTCAATGGGAGCAGTGTAAGGATTAAAATAGCGTTGCTTGTTCACACTTCACAATCATGCGGTTGCTTAGATGTGATCACAACAGCATCGGTTTCTCACCTGCAACGTGCTTACTTACTTTGAGCCACTAGGCACAACATGCTTTAATAATGGCACCATGTTTCTCAGAAAAGTCACAAAAACAGAAATAACACCACATTTTACTATTTTAGCCTTTGAAAAGTGTATACACCAAACGAAATTCCATATAATTGAGGCATATTATGCAGATGTAATCTGAAAAACAGAAGTAAAAAAACAATTCAACTATAGCAGCTATGAAAGCAGGGCTAATCAAAATCAACTTTCAAATGATTAAGTTTTTTCTGGGATGCAACATCTTCTCATAGATTATGACTTGACTAACTGTTTTTCTAAGGCAAATATCAGGTGAGATGATTTCATGCATTGCTAATCATCAACATTCAGCATCCTGTAACTCACTGATGTATATTTATTTGCACAACAGCAGGAATGCAAATTGTATGTCACTTTCTCACACCTGACATTATTGTTTACTTGCCTCTAACCATTGGAGAAGAGCATATTATCAGTATAAATCTTCAGTCGGTATCTAACTTTTGAGTTTAGAATAGTTATATTCATATTGGGATGATGACAGCTAGATATCTGCAATCCCTTTGTAAAATGCATTTTCTGTTTGAAACAAGGCTTAGAAGGATGATAATTGCAAATTTTGCTGTATATTATAGACAAAGATGCAAAAACTCCAGTGAAACCCAGATTGTCATTATTTGACAATGAATGGCAACTGATACGTTGAGGATTTGAAATAATCATACGCTGTCTGATGTTTAACAAATAAATGAATATTCTATGTATGATATCTACATACGAGCATGATATAAAATTATAAATCAAACAGAATGCATTATGTTTCTAATTTGTTTAAATATTACATCTTCTTCGAAAATATATCGAATCCATTCAACTCTCACCAATTGATGCTCCAACCACAAATCAAGAATTGTGTCAATGTCCTGATTTCTCTACATTAAATCAGAAAGCCTATTCATTATAAAGTTGACTTAATAGTAACTAAGAAATTATTTTCTATCAATTTAAACATTTGTGCAATTTTTACTCATGAATCTTTGAAAGAGGTTTTTTTTTTTTCAATAATTTGAAAGAGTTGTTGTAATCTTATATTACAATTAATATGCTTCTATAGAAGCAAATCAAATTTTCTATTGATATTTGTTACAAATTTCCGGCATACATATGTCAATTAATCCTTAATTTTATTGTTCGAGTCTTTGAAGAGTTACCAATAAACCCACGAGGGAGAAGCAATTCTAACAAAATATTATATTTTAATTTAACAGAAAGAAAAAAAAAGCACAATCACAATATAACATGATTATTTATCATGGCAAACCCTTTCTGAAAAAAACCCAGCAAAAACAGCACTCACTGTATTAAATCAACAGTTCACAATATAATAACGATATTGCTTCCTTATACTTACCCTTAATCCATGTGCAAGTACTCATGGGCGTGTTACTATAGGACTAAGCAGTATTACAAAACAACAGGTATAAACAGTCAACCGAGAAACGACCCATAATAAACCAGAACATTTCCTCCTCGCAGCGTGTAGAACATTTAAAGTATAACACATACCCAACAATCTTGCACTTTCCAGCACAAAGAAAATCTCCGTTGTCACTAATTCCAATGGCCAAATGAAAATTGCATCTCTGTAAAAATTTCCTTGATTCCATGGAAAATGATTTGTTTAGAGATTCTGAAATAAAAGTCTCCATCATAATTTGAAAAAGAAAGTAAAGAGATTCTTGGTCAGATGCAATGTCCATGGTCATAATCGTATCAGTATCTTCTTTGCCTTGGATCCTTCAGTGCAACTGCAAGGTATCTTGTCACAAACCATCTCAGAAATTAAATTGCATGCTCTCCTACTTTTCTTACCCAGTCCTACATACAAATCTTTATAGCTGGCAAAATTCACCACATTCCTGAACTATTTGACCGCATTATCAAGAAAACGAAGGAAAATGTCTCTAAAAGTTTGGAAAATAGCCACATCAATAAATACAGAATGGTCTTTCGTCCATGTGTACCTTGTGCAAGATTGACCTTACACTTCAAGATTTCTTCAAACTCGCACAATTCTTGCATGGATTCAATATTGTTTCAAATGTATGGCCAATTCCAAAAATCTCGTGTAAAAATGACCAAAGTTATTTTTCCCTCTTCTTGATCTACCCCTGATCTTTTTCTCTCCTCTATGAGTAAGTGACGGATTAATTTGATACAAGGGCAGTGATATGTTGTCCGATACTAAGAATTTTTTTCGGGAAAGAGATTCGTACGAGTATACAGTAGTAGGCAAATCATTCTATTTCAGCAAATGATAGCTGTGTTATAGCCTGATACTTGAGGGAAAACGTTTCTGGTTCATGTAAATATTGATAATTCTAATAACATATTTATAACTTATACAAGATCTTGGCCAATAAGTTACAATAAATTATTATTGGTGATTATAATTTTTCTATTCTTTGAGATACTACCCATTTGGCGTAAGAAACATAAGTCTTCCCTGGTGCAACATGAATATACTTTTTTGCATTCAACATAGTTATTCACTTTATGCAAACCAGGCTTGATTTAGAGTACCTTAGAAACCTGAGAAAAAATGTCCTCCATGTCACAAAAATTCATTTGCATACAAAAAACTGTGAACAAGAGAAAGGACAAACCTGGTGAATGGGAGGGTACATAGAGTTCATGCATACTGGACATTCTAAAAGCTCATGGACACTGCTGACAGCATCCACCAACGACTTTACTGTTGTGCACACATAATTTTTAAGTTCACAGCCCTCTGAACCCGGAGCAAGCAAATGGGGTGGATCGATAGAACCATTCAATTCTTCCAGACCAGCACAGTGTAAGATGTCCGATGCCATATTCTTTGACAAGCTAAACCCAAACTAGAGTACGAAGCCAAGAACACAGTACCCTGTTTTGCTGCCTCCCTTTGTTGTAAACGTAAGGATCACAAGTAGATCATTCTCCTCCCCACAATGTAAGATGACAGCACGCACCCTCAGATTTTGACTTTCCGAAAACCCCAACTATGCAAGAAAAAATAAATGAAATTTATTACAAATATTTGAAGAAATTAGAAACTCAAACAACAGTTCAAGACTGAATAAAACCCATTTTTCATTGCCAAATCTGATCGTGTTTAGAAACAAAACCAAATAGGTTGAACAAAACGACCAGAAACCCTGAGGTATTCGATCCAGAACTGTGTCTGAACTTCTAGCGAATATACATAATGTTGAGGCCTAATTCCTACAACTAGGTTTCAAAACAGAAACCACTTTGCATAAAGATTTCTTCAAATGCAAGTAGTATTGGGGGACGGATCCTCCAAGTTTTTCTTACGTAACCACATTAATTTGGGGAAAAGACATATCAACATCTACATAAATACCCCACCCAGACCCAGAACGTGACATAAAACCAGCAATGCATTCAGGCCCGTGGAATGGACCATGAAATGCATTCATTATGACTCAAAACCTAATCAAACCAAAGCAACCAGACAAAAGGTAACCTACAAATTGGCTTCACATACAAAATGTCCTAAAAAAACAACACTACCCCCTATTAGCAAAACTTCGCGTGGCCCATTAAGTCATTCTGAATGCCCATTATTTATTACAACAGGATTTTCTGAAGATACTATTTGAGCGCGTACCCTCTTCACAGAAAAGGCTGCTATTTTAGTGGGAAACGGCTAATTTCCCGTCAAACCTGACGGAATTTGTCCACCTACGTAATTTGAACTTTGACCTTTAAAAACGCGTTTTGGGCAGTGGGAGATCACGAGTTCGAACGAAAAATCCAATTAACTTTGTACCAGGAAATGAATATTCAAGGAGAACGAAAAGAAAAGTATGAAAGCAATTCAAAATTTTCTGCAACTTGAACAGTTTTCAAGGCAAAACAGCCCCAAAACACGAAGAAATCACTTACAGATGGAATAATCTAAGCCGACTTTTCGAATTATAAATTTCTAAAGACAAATTTTCTAAAGGTGCAGGGAAATGTGATCTTCCAGGAGGTTTTTTAAATGTATCAGGTACGGCTGCAACTGCAGATACCTATAGATACGGCTACTGTTTGTATTTTCATACACGTCAGTATCACTGTGTCGGGTGGACGCCGGGTTAGTTATCAATTGTAATTTGATGTCTAGTTTGCGCACGTATCTTTCTTCCGAGGAGGGAAATGATTGTTTGAATTTCTGGTCTGCCCAACTCAGCGTCTTGACAAAAGAGACTCAAAGAAAGTGTTCTTGTGCAAATGGACCAGGGATTATTTTGTCTTCAAGAAGATTAGAGAATCATTTAGTGGGGGAAGAGCATAGTTATTGTTTATGTTTCAATTATAGTTCATTTTTTTGTTCTATTAATTTTTCAATTATTAAATTTAAAGAAACTATGAAAATGATAATTAAAAGTTTATTAATAAATTTTACATGTATTAATAGTCATTTATTTTATTTTTAGTAGTAGAATTTTTGGATTTCAATTGGAGTTGTGTAACTTTATTGGTACCCAAGCGCACAAGTATTGGCCATTTTTGAGGTCGTTGTAGTGCACGGTTATTAGAGCATCTTTAAATAGGTATCGAGCGACACTTTGAAATGACCATTGTTTGACCCTTGCATGCATAACAGATCTCACAGAGTGTGTCATTACTATGTAGAAGCCAAAACAATAGTTGTAAGCAGTTAAGCCGCATTAAGAGACAACAACAAAAATCGTTGAAATCCAATGTACCATTTAGGATTTGTGGATGCACAAAGTTAGCTATAATGGCTACTGGTACACTTCCCCTAAGTGTTATGAAAGTAAATGGGGTAGCAAGCTAAGTGGGTTTGATCTTGGGAAACTCAATAGTTAAGTGTACTTGAATTAAGGTAGTACTAAGATGGGTGATCTCTTGGGAAGTCTCAATGTTTCACTGTTGTGAGTGTCACCTATATATAATTAGTGTTAAGTGGAACATTAGTTTTCACCATAGATGCATTCTTATAAACCACTATCATGAAATATGGATCAATGAGTTTGACTCAAAATTTGCATAGTTAAACTTTGATATAAATATCATAATAACAACATAGAAGCCAAAAAAAACTACATCGTCAAAGAAATAAGAGTCACAAAAAAATTGTTTGACAAATAAGACCGACCTTTGAATTTAAGCTTTGAAGATTAAACATCAATAAATGTTGCATCAAATGACAAAGAAAAAAAGACTCTTCAAACTTAGAAATGGCATTTTTAATATTTTTATTGATTTCATAGCTTATTAGTTTTATAAGATTTTTTAGTTTCATTCCATTAGATTTCACATCCATAAGTCTTTGTAAGTATCATTGTAGGGAAATGAAACAATGGCATGTAGTTATTGTAGGAGTAGATAAGTGACTCATCCACCCCTAGAATCCTTTCTAGACTGAAACAACTTCCACAAAGAGAGAATGACAAGAATAGCTTGAATATAAAGGATGCATGAAATGATTGATTGAATATAAAATATATAATGAGTTGTCTTGCTTATAAGGGGAATGTGTGATGTAGTATGATTAACTAACATGACACAAACATTAAATGCCTAATGCAAATATTAAATGGCTAGGAAACTAAAAATAATTAAGGTGAACATGGCCCCATTATAACTAACTTCTATAATGACATCTAGGACCTAAGTAGACTTAACATGTAAATATGTCCCTCACTAGGTAATTGTAGCGTCCTAAAATTGCGACACTTGCAATTTCAACTGCATTTGGGTCTTCACGATGGCGGTGCAACGTTGAACCTGAATGGAGACCCCGAAACCCGTTTACAACACCAAAAACTGCATTTTTCTGCACCTTGGCATGATCCCTCCTTGCACCCTGCTGTCCCGGGAGGTGGGACCATGGCGCCCAGCGCCCTGGTCCTTCAAGACTAGGGCGCCCAGCACCCTGGTCCCCTAGGACCATGGCGCCCAGCGCCCTGGTCCCTGGCCCTATTTTGGGCCCGGTCTCCTTTTGGGCATCGAGTCTTGAAGTTTGCAAATTGGAAAATATTGTTTCTAGGTCGGCCTAAGGTCGGGAAAATCAGTCTCTCAACCCTAATTGACAAGTATATAAACTACTTTTCCTCTCTTAGAAAGGGAGGAAAGAAAAGAAGCAAGAGCAAGAGGCGAAAGCGATATTCAAACATTCAAACATTCAAGCATTCAAGTATTCCTTCAAGCAATTGAGCATTCTAAGTCTCCATTCAAGGCTAGGTGTTGCATTCAAGACAAGGATTCAACCATTGAAGAGGAGATCACTTACAACACATAACGCATAACATACATTACACCTTCGCATAGATGAACAGGTCCCCCTTCGTTTCGCGGATTTTTTGGAGGACCGTGTGCACGTCGGGCGCCATCGTCCCGTCAACTTTCGCTCAAATTTGCAGAACAACATCATCTCGACATTTTACTGCTAATTCCAGGTCTGCAGCTTCATCCCATATCCCTATCTCTGTTTACAAGCGAATCTTTCTTGCTTCTACATACATTCCTACTTCAATCATTCTATCTATATTCTTTACAAAAGAAGGTATCATTGATGTCTTAACCCTTGAAACTCATTTAGAATCCAATCCTGCATTGTGTGGGATTGGATCTTGTGGGTTTCAACCCCTCTTTTGAATGTAAAGTCTCTCCTAAGTGAAAACCATCAACCCTAGTGACCTCCCTTCTCTCTCCTTGGAGTTGGGGAGGGGAGAACAACTAGGGTTCGATTTTTTTCTGCTTTACATTTTGGTGAACCCGATGTGAACATCCTAATTCTGATTATTCATGGTTAGATCTGAAAATTTTGTTTCCTTAATTACATTTCCATGTTTGATCTTTTGCAAATTTTAGAGGTTAATTGCATAAAAACCCTAAAATTTTCTTGTTAGTAATTAAACTTGTGGAATGTTTAATTGTTAATGCTTGTTTCAGATTTACCCTTCTATTGCAAATTGTCAATCCATATTTGTGCTTTAATTCTGAAAATTAAGTGGTTAAGCATCAAAACCCTAATTTTTAAGACCTTCTTGATTCAACCTTTGACTGATAATTTCACTAATCAAAACACTTCCAAATCGGCTATAACTTTGGATTCCGCAATAAAATCACAATATCTCTCATCCCTGAAAATTTGGAAAAAAGTTGCGAGGACCGTGTGCACCCCGAGCGCCATCGTCCCCGACATTTTTTTCGAAATTTTGGGAGCTAGATCTTACTGTATTTTTCTGCTAAAATCCAGAATTTTGGCTGATTTTATCAATGTTAACACTTTCAAAATTAAAGTCAAAGTTGGTCTAGTGATTGCTTGGATAAAGGCTTATAATCATTCAAAAAATTGTTGAAATTGAAATTCATATCAAAATTGTGTTTCTTATAGTCCTAAATCTGAAAAGTGTGTTGGCATTCATTCGAAATTTCAGTGCTTTATTCAAATTTTTGCAGTTTGTGACTTTTGAAATTAAGTGTTTAATTGCAACAACCTTGATTTCCACTTTCAAAATTGAATTTTGCGTGAAATTGAGTCAATTTTTAAAATTTCAAAACTTGCATTGCTTTTAGTATTCCCTCTAAAATCATAAAATTCAAAATTTCAGTTTCCCCCTCTTTTTCAAAATTCAAATTTTACATTTTTCAACAATCTTGGTAGGGTTCAATTTTGAGATTGCAACTTTAATTTGGCCTATCTACAGATCGTAAAATCACTCAATTTTTTCAGATTAGCTTTAAAATCATCATAACTTTCATCCCTAAAAATTTCGAAAAAAGTTGCGAGGACCGTGTGCACTCCGTTCGCCACGGTCCTGGACATTTTTTTCGAAATTTCGGGAGATTGTCCTGATTGCATTTAACAGCTTAAATCTAGGAGATTGGCTGATTTTATTGAAATTTGCTACCTCTAAAATTCAAAATCTTCTCTCTCTCTTTAGTGCATGAATTTTACAACAATAAGCCCTACTTACACTATTCCCGTTAGACGAAGCCTTAGAATTAAGTCCTTCCAAGGTTTAATTACTGAGGAGATGGAACCTAATTTGAATGGCCTATTTAACGAGGACATGGGTAATTCCTCTAATCCTCTTAATGATGAAGAAGCTCTCCATGAGGTTTCTGTAGAACAACTTTCGAAATTGGATAACCAATTTGATGATTTTTGACAATGGATGTCTCAAGAATACCCTGATAGTGAAGCTCTTTCATTAATTGAGGGTCTAAAACGTATGGTTCAAAGTGATAAGAATGGAATTGATATTTTGCATGGTATTGCACACATTGTGGATTCGAATGTGATGCCTATGAAGAGTTGTGCCGAAACTTTAGGTTATACACAACCTCCTACTCAAGTTAATCATTCTATTCCTTTGACAACTCCTATTGCTAGTATACCTACTTTTACATCAAACATAATGACTACTTCAATACAAGACATTCCGCCTATGATCACTAGTCATGGGGGCAATCCTTCTTCTTCAATCAACCCTCTTCCTTCATTCAATCCAACTTCTTCATTCATTCCTTCAATGAGTGTTCCTATTATATCTCCACAAATAAACATGATGCAAGGGGGCAATTCATTTAACCATTCCGTTCCTCCTTGTAGTGTTCCTCCTTTCCAATCATCTCCTATGACTAACTATCATAGTGTCCCACCACCTTACTCTCAATCAATACCTTCTTTCAATAACATGGTACCTCCATCACAATCTAACACATCTAATATGAACTCTTCGACTGAAGCGACCATTAACAATCTTGCACAAACTGTCTCTTCTTTACAGCAACAAATTGCCTCTATGAATCAATCTAAGTCTAGTGTACCCACATTTGATGTTGCGAGCCCACTTTCTCTTGACATTGTTCGAGCTATCCCCCCTAAACATGTTGAAATTCCACATTTGGAGCTTTATAATGGTAAGGGTGACCCTCTAACACATGTTAAGACCTTTCAAACAATATGTACCGATTTTGCTTATGACCAAAGGTTGCTTGCAAAACTATTTACTAGAACATTAAGAGATAAAGCCCTACAATGGTATTGCTCGTTGCCTTCCTATTCTATTACTTCTTTCGAACAACTTGCAAATGCTTTCATTCAACAATTTCAAAACAATATAAGTCCTAAAGTTACTTTGATTGATTTAATGCATTGTAAACAAGGTGTTAAAGAAAAAGTGACTGATTTCATTGGTAGATATAAGCATTTGTATGCTCAAATTTCTTTTCCAGTACCTGACAATGACATTCAAAGAATCTTTATTTCTAATTTACAAAAAGATATTAGAGAAAAACTTCTGTTTTCTGAGTTTACTTCTTTCCAACAGTTGTGCGCAACTCTTCACAATTATCAACTGACTGTGAGTCAAATGGAACAAGCAAATCCTATGGCTCCGAGTGATAAGGGTGATAGTAGTCAACAACCATTTGGGAAGTTTAAACCGAACAGAGAGTCCATTAAATTCAATGAAAACATCATCAACAACAATGTGAATGCAGCATCAGGTGTGCCTCCTATTTCTAAGTTTTTCAAGAAAGAAAGAAAGTTTACTCCTTTGAATGAATCATTGCATAGTATTATGAATAAGTTATTGGAACAAAATGTGCTTACTCTTCCTCCTATAAGGCAAATAGATCCTGCAAAGATTAATTCACCCTATTTTGATAACAAATCTTTTTGTCAATTTCATCGTCATCTTGGGCATGATACTGAAAAATGTTTTGCTTTAAAGGGTAAAATTCAAGATTTGATTGATAATAATACTATCTCTGTTTCTGGTGTGAATGATAAAGGCAACACATCTGTAGCTCCTCCTAACCAAAATCTTAAGATTTTTACTGATCCATTGCCTTCTCATACCTCTAATGCGATTGATACTAATGATTCCTCTGTCTCACCTGATGATCTTGTGTCTATGACTCTGAATGTGAATAACTTTGTAGAGAAGTAGAAAATCCCTAAAGAACCTTCCATCACCTTTGATTCCAGTGAAACTATCAGGGCACCTGATGGTCCTTTATATATAGTTGCAAAATTCAAGAATACACCTTGTTGTGGAGTGCTTATTGATCCTTCTTGTATGGTTAATATCATTACTGAAGAATTTCTTTTTACTTTGCAATTGAATCAAGTGATCTATGACGAAACAAATGTGGTTGTGAAATTATTTGGTGCATTTTCTTCTCCTACAATTGGTTCTATTACATTACCTATTGAGGTCCATAACAAATCCCTTGATGTGAGCTTTTCTATTATTCCATCATCCGAACAATTTCATGTGAAGCTAGGCTATCCTTGGCTATCTTCCATGAAAGCTATTGCTTCTATTCACAAGTGTTTGAAATTTCCCCATAAGGGTGAAGTTGTTACTGTCAATCATAGCCTCTTTAAACCAGCTGAAAGAACTTCTAGCGTTCCTATTGATTACTTTTGGCCTGAACAATTCCAATCTCTTCCTCCGCGAAGTGATCATCTTTTCAAATCTTATCAAAAGTGGAAAAAAGATATGATCCTATCTCTAAGTGAACCTAGAACACCCAAACTTGATATTCCTATCGTTCTTGAGAAGGAAGTTCTTCCTTTGAAAGATAAAACTAATGTCTTTCCTCAAGAAGATTCCCAACCCATCCTTATGAATGTGACTATGCCTATGACTAATAAACTTCCTAAAAGTAGACCTATACCTCCTCGTCATGATGGACTTGGTCTCCTTCCTAAACCAAATATTCCTCCTTTATATGGAGCAGTTCCTCCTCCTTCCTCTTATGGAGAGAAGAGACCTTCCTCTTCTCCTATTGTTCAACCTAAGAGACCACAACCTAAACACCCAAGTGAAAAGGATGAGAACATTCCTCCTCCTCAATCTTCTCAACTTCCTACTAAGACTAGATGAAATCGTTCTGCACGTGAACGCCGACGAAAGCGTTGTCTTAGAGCTCAGGCAGCTGCTTCTCAAACTTTGCAATCCCCAAAAACACCTTCAACCAGTATTGTTCCATTTTCTCCTCAGCCGAAGATTGAGCCGAAATCTCCTAAACATAAGATGCATGATGGTCTTGATCCTGTGCGAGTTAAAGATCCTATTTTTATAAATCTTGATGATGATATAGATGAAAATTTTATTCATGATGAAAATGTTACTCCTCTTCATTCTGATAGTGAATATGAATATGTTGATGTTGATAACCATTTATCTAACGAATTTTCTAAAGCACTTATCCTAGCTCCTAGACAAGAACAATGTGGCTCGGAACATGAACATAGCCCTTGTTTGGATCTTGTGATAGCTCCATCTGCTGTGTTGGATGTTCCTCCTCTAGCATGTTTCCTACCTTCCCGAAATATTGATCAGCAAGATCGAGGGGTAGATGACGTGCTAGACTAGTTTCATTAGCATAGCAGACTCTCTCCTCCTCTCCTGATCTCTTTTGTTACTTCTTCTATGTGTTATTCTCATTCTTCTATTTGTTGTCCTTAGTTTTGTCTACTTGAGGACGATGCAAAGCATTGAGATCTCTTTTGGTCTCTCTCATGTTGACTCAAAAGACACATGTGTTCCCTTCTTCTAGGTGACCTTCCTTGATTGGGGAATGAAGAACAATTATGCATACATACATATGATATACATGAATTATCATACAACATACTGACCTCGAGGAAAGCGAAGTCACCTTGTGCTTTGTGTTTTGTGTCTATTATCCTTGGGCTTATCTCACACTTGGGGGCTAAATCCTTGTGATAATGTGCTCCTTTCTCATTTCTTATATGTATCACTACCTTAAAGCAATCACCCCCGGTGAGGCATGTGCGATCGCTTTAACGTAGGGGGGCATACATCTCGTTCATATCTTTTCAAGATACTTGAAAATTTATTGACAAATTTAGCTTTGCCTTGAAAATTTTTGATATCTTTCTTGCATGACTCATAGTGAGGGAACCTTACTACTGATAGTCATGGTTCTCCCTCGTGATCTTCCCTTTTACTTTGTCAATCGAAGTCGTAAGATCCTTAGTCCACTGGGGGCTTGGTGTATCTTGCCTCCTTGACGTGGTGAAAGTTTTTCAATGTTGTTTCCTTGTACTTTACCGGAATTATGAGCATACACTTATACTCTCGCTAAAGTGGGGGCTAAATGTAGCGTCCTAAAATTGCGACACTTGCAATTTCGACTACATTTGGGTCTTCACGATGGCGGCGCAATGTTGAACCTGAATGGAGACCCCGAAACCTGTTTACAACACCAAAAACTGCATTTTTCTGCACCTTGGCATGATCCCTCCTTGCACCCTGCTGTCTTGGGAGGTGGGACCATGGCGCCCAGCACCCTGGTCCCTGGCCCTATTTTGGGCTTGGTCTCCTTTTGGGCATCGGGTCTTGAAGTTTGCAAATTGGAAAATATTGTTTCTAGGTCGGCCTAAGGTCAGGAAAATCAGCCTCTCAACCCTAATTGACAAGTATATAAACTACTTTTCCTCTCCTAGAAAGGGAGGAAAGAAAAGAAGCAAGAGCAAGAGGCGAAAGTGATATTCAAACATTCAAACATTCAAGCATTCAAGTATTCCTTCAAGCAATTGAGCATTCTAAGTCTCCATTCAAGGCTAGGTGTTGCATTCAAGACAAGGATTCAACCATTAAAGAGGAGATCACTTACAACACATAACGCATAACATACATTACACCTTCGCATAGACGAACAGGTCCCCCTTTGTTTCGCAGATTTTTCGGAGGACCGTGTGCACGTTGGGCGCCATCGTCCCGTCAACTTTCGCTCAAATTTGTAGAACAACATCATCTCGACATTTTACTACTAATTCCAGGTCCGCAGCTTCATCCCATATCCCTATCTCTATTTACAAGCAAATCTTTCTTGCTTCTACATACATTCCTAGTTCAATCATTCTATCTATATTCTTTACAAAAGAGGGTATCCTTGATGTCTTAACCCTTGAAACTCATTTAGAATCCAATCTTGCATTGTGTGGGATTGGATCTTGTGGGTTTCAACCCCTCTTTTGAATGTAAAGTCTCTCCTAAGTGAAAACCATCAATCCTAGTGACCTCCCTTCTCTCTCCTTGGAGTTGGGGAGGGGAGAACAACTAGGGTTCGATTTTTTTCCGCTTTACAGTAATTATAAGGTACAAGACCTTGAATAGGTACTAGACATTATTCACTCTAACACCCTCTTTAAGTGCAACTTAGAGAGATGGAATTATTATGCAAATGATGTAAGATGTAAGGATGGGTCTCGACTACTATGCCATGTCAAGTACCCATGTACAATGAAAATCTCTCACAAATGAAGAAAGTAGAGAACCTATTGGGATCAAACTCCTCTCCAAAAGATATAAAATATACTATCAAGGATAGGATGGAGGACCTAATGACATGCCTAAAGAACTACATCCATCAGGAATAGATCCATCACAATTCCTAGCAATCTCTCTCCATATAAAGGATGACAAGAGACCCCATAATGAGATAACCTACTGCAAAGAAGCACTGGAAGTACACTGTGGAGTAAAATTAAGAACCCTCAATCTAAGCAACAAAGGACAAGATATACATGTGTAGAAACATTGAAAACTCTTAATCATGGAGTATCTTGAGAATCATATAAGAAAACATAATAAGTCACGTTGCGAAGGAATAACTAGAAAACTTTTAATTAACACAACCCTAGAATTTGATGAAGTAACAGTTGATTGACAAATGAACAAGAACTAAAATGAAATGCAATGATCACAACACCACCTTTCCAAGTGATAGGATGCCCAAGTAACGCTTCAAGGTACCAATCAAGAACTAAAATAAAATGTACCTGGGATTGAAAAGGAAAAAATGTATGGATGGATAAGTAGAGCTCCTCGATACCTTTCTAATGTCGCAAGAATCACAAAATAAGAGATTGTGACAAAAATTTATGAGCTCGGGAGCCAAAACTAAAGATTTGACTTCAATAAGTGAAAAATGGCAGCAAATAGTAGAACCTACAAATATACCCACTCCTCTAGAAAGTACACCAAACCAAATTCCAATGATATCTCATTTTGAAAAATTGACTTCATGCATGAAAGTTATGGCCATTTTCTTGATGAGGGTATAGTTGCAAAATAAGCAAAAATAAATTAGGCCCCTAGGAACCCATAGGACCACCACTAGTGTGGGGCAAAAACAATCCCACCACCAATGGTGATGTTGCCACTAGGGTAGGGTCTAGTGCTAAGGTGGCAAGCCAAAGGCCACACCACCTAGGGTGTTCAGCCCTTACTCACACACTGGACCACATTGAAAGCATGTTAGGCACTTAGCAACCCCAAAAAAACTTTGATAATCAAACATTTAAAACACAAATCTTAATATTTAAAAAATGATTTTTAATTTGCCTTTTCATACTAACCAAAAATGGATAAGCTAGTACTATATGATGTAGGAGCGTGTTGACCAATTACTAAAAAAAATGTACAATACATGATGCACATCGTGCATCTTCAATTATTTCACACATCTGAAATAACCAATAGAATTTAATTATTGCAAATATAACATGAAAGCACATACACAAAACAGATCACACAATGAACACCAGATATGACATGGAAAACCCAAGAAGGGAAAAACCACAAAGAATGTTAGTTCTCAATATATAACACCAATTAAGGTGACAACTGGTTAAGGTGATTTTGTACAAAGGGTGGCTCATTTCTAGAATGCTCACTGCCTAGAAGAGGCTCACTGTCGAAGGAAAAAGAAAGAAAAGGAGAATCAACCATTGTAACACAATCTACAATATTGAAACTGCTTTTGGTGCCTTCTCAGCAAAAACACACTTCACATATCATCAATCGGATTTTTCCTTTTTAGTCTTGCACATCTTCTATATGTCATACATTCAGATTACCCACTTATTTATATTGTCTTCGATAAACATAATCTTCTAAGTCGGCGAAGACAAAGATTTAAAATAGGTCAACACTAAACACTTCAGTGGTGGGAAGGAATGAGAAGTAGACCATACCACAACACACATCAATAGTCATATCAACACGATACATCCATCATAAATATCGATCCCAAAACATGACTCATATGCTACACAAATGTTATTACTCATCTTCGAATTTCAAACCTAATTCAGACCCAAAAAGCACTACCCAACATCGCACAAATAAGAATGAAACCAAGATACTCATTAAAATAATCAATCAACACCATATTCAGTGTGTTTTTGGTAAATAGAGAAATCTAGATCACCATCATCACAAACAATCAATAGCGAATATCAATTATAGCACATCTTCTGGAGCATCAAAGATTCTGGGAACACATCTTCTGGATCACCAACTCCAATATGTTGACATCAATGACAACCATTAATGACAACCATCAACATCACATTTTGCAACACAACCCTACTTAAAACCCATGTAGATCAAACAAAACATTAAAAAATTGTGTATATGCACTTTTGGATTTGATTGTGTAGATGTTTTTGCATCAACATTTCAGATCACACTTCGTGATCCATCATTAGGACGAAAAGAGAGCATTAGGAGAAAAAAATTGATAAAACAAAAAGAAAACCCAACTTATTTTTATTTCCTAAATTCAATAGCGAGTTCAATAAAACCTCAATATGCACCCAAAAAATTCTTCAAGCAATATGATAACCCTCATATATGGGAAGGAATCTACAACACCGAGGCTTTGATACCATCTAGGAGTAGATATATGACTCAATACCCCCAAAATCCCTACAAAACCAAAACACTTCCACAAGAGAATAGTGAGAATATATTGCATAATAAGGATGCATTAAATGATTGTTTAAATATAAAATATACAATGAGATGCCTTGCTTATAAAGGCAATTTGTGATGTAGTATGATCATCTAACATGGCACAAACATTAAATTCCTCAGAAACTTAAAATTAATGAGGTGAGCATTGAGCCATTAAAATTAATTTCTAGAATGACACCTAGGACCTACGTAAACTTAACATGTGAATATGTCCCTTCACTAGGTAATTATGAGGTACAACAGCTTGACTAGGTACGAGACATTATATTCACTCTAACACCCTCCTTAATTGCCACTTAAAGAGACAAAATTGTTAAGAAAAAGATGAAAGATGCAAGGATGGATATCGACTATTAGGCCATGTTAGTTACCCGTGTACAATGAAAATCTCCCACAAATGGAGAAAGGAGAAAACCCATTAGGACATAACCCCTCTCCAAAGGAGAGAAAGGAGAAAGAATTACACATGTACTTAATGTTGAATGATTTATACTAAGGATTTGATGAAGTTATGTGTGATAAATGCATGTAAAATATAATGATTTAATGTAATATTTCTTTCGTATCCAATCTCCTTGGACAACTACATCTCTTTTTGTTCCTAGTTGTATGGAATACTAACTAAGAAAATATATTTAGAGTAGACCCACAATAGCATGTCCCATTTGTGGGACATTAGATATTAGAATGGTTGGGAGATTTTGTTTTAGAGAGCACCTTCACTCAAAGTTCTTTCATATTTTTCATATTTTATTTGTTATTTTTAAGTAATGAAAGTGACCTTTGTTCAAAGGTTCATTCTGATGAACACATAGAAGGACTGAGAAGGGGGGGGAGGATTTGAATCAATTTGGATCTCTAAGACAACTTTATTTGTGATCTACTAAACTTCAAACCATAGTTAGCATATTAATTTAATGAAATCATGAAAGCACAAAATACAACCAACTCATGAACACCTGATTTATGTGGAAAAACCAAGATGGGAAAAACCACGATGAGAATCACACACACAATATAGATATGGTTGATTACAATATTAGGCCACAGGCCAAGTAGCTCACTGCTCCAAACTTGCTAACTAAGGTGCACAACCTTAGGGAAATATACAAAGGACTTGCACAATTGAATCTCACTACTTTAGGGCAATGTACAAAGAGTTGCCAAGAGAAACACGTTGTTTACTGGTAGAAATAGTTTAACTGGACAGGATTAGGATCTCTTGATCATGAAATAGACATTGAACCTTTGAGTCATGTGTCCAATATCATGGCATATATATCTGACCCCAAACTCTATTACCAGACATTGTCAAGGCTCTTCTCAACAAATTGTTGCACACTCTTTCAATCATATTTGTTTGCATATCATTCACAAATACTTCTCATCAAAACAAATAATTCCCATATAGTTCTACTTCAACACACACCTTTTCTCATCCTTGTATACAAAGATATTCATTAAAACTCTCAACTAAGTCGACACAAAGAAGACTATATAAAATTACATAATCTAGGTCATCCAAACCAATAATATCTAATGTGGTCCACTATAGGAGAAAGAGGGGACCCAAAAAATAACACAACACATCATTCTAAGTTGATTCCAATGAGTTGCATACCCTAACACATCTTCCAAAGCTTGTTCCAAATAAAATGTATAGATAAACAATAAAACTCAACAATCATTCAACCCAAAATTGTCTTCCAATGCAAATTACCTAATGTGGATCTTCACATGCCATGGTGAGACCCAAAACAATATTCCAACTTAACCTCGAATGCATATCCATACCAAAACATTCTTCCACTAGGACATTAAATACTCTTTCTTACATATTGAAACTTCTGCTACACCAGTCTTTTAGAAACTTCCTCATGTAAGAATGTACCATCTACAACATTTGAACACTTATAACCATGTCAAATATATCATACAACATTTTTCACCAACTTACTGTAACATCAATTATAACACAACCTTAACTAATATACCAATCAAACTCAATAGTAACACCAAGCAACACATATTGATATTATACATCTCTAATCATATTCCACAACAAAATTAAACTACTTGGCACCAATTAAACTAAACAACAACATCAACATCATACATCTTTTTTCATCTTCCATAACAAACTTCAATCGAAGCACCAATGATTTAACTCAATGGTAACACCAATTTATAACATTCTTAATCAACATTACAAAATAGAGAAACCTTCATATACTTGGATGACAACATAATAACAACTCACCTGTCACCATAATAATAGCTCACATGTCACCAACTGTAACCACCAGTACTTTTCATAGCACAAGATTGTATTCGGACCAAACCATATTTAGATCAACAAGTTTGACATCAAAGACAAGATAAAAGACCAGACCAATAAGACATCTAAACCACCAACAAGTTTGACATCAATGACAACATAACTCAAATTTCCAACAATCTCCACCTTTTTCATTGATGGAAACACTTGTACCATATTCTACTGAAATCTCTCCCCCTTTGACATCAAAGACAAAGGGCACACATCTAAAAATAGTCATCTTCCTTTGGAGCTCTTTCCCCTTTTGTAATATACCTCTGAACTCTTTTATCTAAGAGCATTCTTTCTCTTTGATACATGTAATACATCCCTTGACATGGACAACTCTCATTTGCAACTACTATCCTGAAACCAAGGAAACATATACTAACTACTCCCCCTAAGAGCAACCATCACACCGATCCAAGGGATAGAAGA
This sequence comes from Cryptomeria japonica, assembly GCF_030272615.1. Lineage (NCBI taxonomy): Eukaryota > Viridiplantae > Streptophyta > Pinopsida > Cupressales > Cupressaceae > Cryptomeria > Cryptomeria japonica. The sequence goes on from NC_081410.1 coordinate 592,172,188, forward strand.
TAAGATTTGAGTCTCCCACATAATACTTCATCTCATGATCTAAGTACCACAAGGAACTGTTGCAAAGCATTTTGCTTCTACAATAGATAATGATACTATATTCTTCACCATCTAAACCTCTCATGTTATTTTATTTAAGACTCACATTGGAAGCACAAGTTTTTAAAGTATTCTTTATCAGTCAACAATGCTAAAAACAATTCAACACACATATCCTTGAGGGGGGTTCATAAGATTGTCAAGTAGATCTCTCGCCCCCCCAGATGTAATGCTAAGTTTAGTTCACAAAAAATCAACACCAATTGAGGGTGCAAATCTATTTATAACTGTATCTTTATCTAATTTCTTCATCCACGGTATCTTCAACTTCTCTTTAAGATCAATCTTATTTTCTAGATAAGTAGACTTCTCATTCATTTCTTTATAATACTTAACAATATATGCAATCTTGTTATAGTTATAGCATACCGAACCTTGCTATAGTTCACTTCCATTCATTATGCCATCATCAATCTTTCTGAATCTTCTATTAAACCTGGACTCAATGGCCTTGTGCCCATACATATTGCAAGTATAACAATATCCCTTTAAAAATTGAACATTCCTACCATACCTAACATTCATATTTTCATTCCATATTATTCTACTTATACACACATTAGCTTTATGAACAAACTTGTTACAAGCATAACATCTTTTATTGAATGAATGTGATCCCTTCTGATTTTTGCACACACTTATTTTATGTCCAAATTTATTGCCTGCAAAACAATTACCATTAAAAGATGATGAGTACCTAGTTTGAGTAGAAGACTTCCTAAAAGTCCTTTTTGTACCAGATCATAGTAAGTTCATCTTGATTTGATTAATTTTTTATCTTTTCTTTTTCTTTATCATGTTTATTCAACCTGCTCATGATTTATGTCTCACTCTTATTTACTAATTTAGGTACATGTTTAGTGTATGTGTAGCGTCGTAAATTGTCACCAGACCAATTTACACCTCATGTTTGTGCCCCTACTTTAACGTGTCTCCCCCTCATCACCTATCTGGGTTCATTCAATGCCTTAAATCCAATTTTGGTGTCATGTACACCTCCAAATTGATTTCCTGGAGTGGTGTCCTCCTTGGGACTAAACCACGGTCCTTGACTGAGGAGAACTAGGGTGCTAGCACCTTGGTCCTAGGACCAAAGTGCCCAGTGCCCTGGTCCCCCTTAGTTGGGCCCTATTTTGAAGTGGGAGATGGGCCCTATCTCTTTGACAGGAAATGAAATTTGTGGTTCTACATGAACGTTGGAGGTTGACCTAATCGGTAAATGACGTACATACCCTTATATAAAGACATTTGATCAATTAATTTCAACCTAACTCTCCATCTCTAAGTAATCAAGCATCCTTGCAATCATGAAGTATTCATCATCAAGCATTTTTAGAGATCTTCAAGGCTGTGTATTCTTCATTTGACCATTGTGGAGAAAAATTACATCATTCATATGCAAGCATGTGTGTGTGATTAGAGTTTTGTCATGTTCATGCCATTTCATACAACATATGTGATTACATTAAAAAAGAAAAGCATCATCATCAACAATTGTAGATTTGAGGTATATCTTTCCATTATTTATTTCAACATTTGTAGTTATGCATTCAAGGTTAATTCATAAACCAAGGTTTGACTTAGGCAAACCCATATTCCCAACAATTTTTCCCTTCTCTATTGTATGCAGGAATAGGTGTGAAGCTGTAACTTTCAGGATTGACATTATTCATAGAGACGAACAGGTTCCCCTTTGGACAATGAAAAGTGTGAAGGACCAGAGCAATGGGCATTTTGGTCCTAAAAATTCAAGATGACCTTTTGGGAACAGATTCGAACATTCACATATTGCTCAGATCCAAGTTCGTGGCTCCATTTGACGATCGTAGCTCACTATTCATGCGTATTTACTTCAATTTCAACATATTCACCCTAATTTCAACATTTTCATAATTCAACTTAGAAAGAGGGAATCAAAACCTTAACCAGGTGGTACCTAATCAGAATTTCAGAGCTTTTTCCATAGAGGAATCAAGCCTAGATCTATTACATCCATCCCTCTTTCAATTTAATGGTTAATTAAGTAAAATTAGTGGATTTTTTACTTAATTGGTGAAACCATAATTTTTCACCATTACATTTTGGTGAACCCAACTCCCTACACCTTATTTTTTTATTTATGTTTTCAGATCTGAGTGTTGATGTATTTTTAAAATTCAAATTTACATTTGTAAGTTTAATTTCTAATTGAATTACATAAATTTAAAGGCTAAAATTCAACAACCCCTAATTTATAATTCTAAAATTGAACTTGTGGGTCACCCAATTTGGATTCATTATTTTAGATCTGATTGTTTATGCATTTTAAAATTCAAATTTCCGCTCATAGATCTCATTTTCAATTGAATTACATAAATTTAGAGGTTGATTTGACAAAAACCCTAATTTATAATTCTAAAATTTATGTGTGGGTTGCATAATTTTTAAAATCCATTTTAGATCTGATCTTTATGATATGTTATGCTATGATTTAGAGGCATTTATCTTTCAAATTCATGAATTGTATTTCTTAATTAATTGGTTAATCAATCAATTTTACAAAATTTTGCATTGTTTAATCACAATCTTTAATTTGTGCATTCAAATTTCCCTCTAGATCTTATTTTTTATAAATCCAATGCCTTACTATGGTTATATGACATATGAGTTTCTTGTTTGACCATAAGTGCATATGGAGTTCTTATCTTATTTTGTTAGTTCAATTTCAAGTTACATTAAAGATGTTCATGATGTTCCCTTTCATGCATATGATGATAACTTAGCTCTTCCTTTTATTCATAGCTATGATCTACCATTTGCCAAAATTGGTCCTATTAATGAGGGCACATTTGTGCAAGAAGAGAATATGAACACTTCTTTCAAATATTTCCCTCCTAAAGATTAATCTTTGGAGAATGATGTTCATCCTTCTCCTAAAAATTATTTCCCCCATAAGGATTCTTTGGTGCAAGAGGATGATATGGCGACTACTTTTCCTAGCGATATCATACCTTCTTTTCATTTTAATGATCTCCCCCCTAGAGATGAAGCATTAATGACATATGATGGTTCCTTTTCTAAATATTTTCTTACTCATGGTGATGCTTTAGAGCAAGAAGATGATACCACTTCTCATCATTATAATGTTTCCAATGCTCTCTCTCCCAAAAAAGAAGAACCTAACAAATATCAAATCAATACCATTCATATTGTTGAGGAACATAAGATTGTTGTTTACCTTCATCAAGATGTCTCTCAACCTCAACAAAACCAAAAATTGTTCATAGTTATCATGCAGTGCCTTACACATATAATATTGAAGTGTTTGATTTGGAAACTGATAAGAACATACAATTGAAGCACAATATACTTTGTTAGTTCCTACAATCCTCTCTTCAATTCGGAAAACCATCTCCTACTAAAGAAGTCATCAAAGAAGAACTCTTGGAGGATGATTGGGGGTCCCTATATTTCACACCTTCTTTTTGTAAAAAATATAAGATTCTTGAATTTGATACTCAAAATTTTTATCCTAACACGTGTCTAGAAATTTATTGGGCGTCTTTAAACTTCAATCCAATTCCACCTAAGAGTAAACCCTCTCTTGATCTACACATGGGTACAATGGACAAGTTTTAGGATGTATGAAACAGAGTCTTGAAAGTCATTAAAAATCACACTTTTCTAATGAAAAGATAGGTTTCCAACCTTTTCCTTTGTCAACATCCCCTCCTCCATTGTCTAGTAAATCCAAATTTTCGAATCCCAATATGGTATGACAACAAGATAATGTTTTGTCCAAATTCCTTCATGCCAATTGAATTTCTCTTATTTGGCCTAAAAAAAGAAGGAAAATGTGATATGGTGAAAAGTGATGAGGGGAGATGAAGTGGAAAGCTTTACTCCCCTCAAAAGAGGGATGGAATTTTCACAAAGGATTCCCTTCAACTTTTCACACATTACATTAAAAGAGGGGTTGAATTCACTAGATCCAATCCCAATGGAAAGAGATTGAATGCTAAGTGAATTGTAGGGAATTTGGAATGTATTTGGAAATTAAATTAACCCTCTTTTATAATAGATTAGTAGAATCAAGCAAATTGAGACTAAGTGTAGAGATGACAAAGAAGCAATTATATCTTGAGATAGAGATATAGGATGAAGCTGTGCACCTAGAATTAGCATCAAAATATTGAGACGAAGCTTCCCTGCAAATCTGAGCAAAAGTTGCAGAGGCCGGGTTGAAGTTGCACCTGGTCCTCCGAAAAATCCGTGCACCAAAAAGGGTTTTTTTCATCTCTGAAAATGAAGCCTAAACCTATAATTACAGTCGTGCACCTACAACCTACACACATAAAAAAGAGGAAAATGTTGTTGGGATTGGGGGTTGCCTTCAGGTCTAACCCTATTTTGGGATTAACCAAGTGATTGAAAAATGTCGCAAGTAAAGGAAAGGAAATGTCTGAAGTAAAATCCAACTCAAGAATGGATGCAATTGAAATGTTGATGAATTTTCTTAAAAGGATATGTGAAATAGAATGTCTTGAATGTTGGTAGAGCTATCCTCTTCAATGGTTGAATCCTTGACTTGAATGCAACACCTAGCCTTGAAAGGAGACTTGAAATACTCAATGGATACTTGAATGCTTGAATGTTTGCTTTTGCTTTATGATCAACTTGTTGTCGCTTATCCTCACTTTGCTTATTGAACTTATTGACTTTTCAAACTTATGCAAATAGGAGGGGAAGTGCTCCTTATAGACTTTCCAGTTAGGGTTATTTAGCTAATTTTCCATCTTAGGCCGACATTGAAAAACTTTTCCTGCTCAACAATTGACAATCCCAATGCAATATAGGACCAAAGGGGGCCCAAAATAGGGCTAGGACAAGGGCGCCCTGCCCCTATCCTAGGGGAGACAGGGGCGCCACGCCTCTGTCCTACCCTAATTTAGGATAGGTAGTGACAATAGGCAATGCAGGGTAATGGAAAATGCAATTTTTGATGTTTTGAGCATGTCTCGGGTGTCCAATCAGGCTTAGGGATTCATCCGCTAATGCAAAGACCCAAATGCAGTAAAAAATTGCAAGGGTCACAATTTTATGATGCTACATTTAGCCCCCAGTTTAGCTGGAGTATAAGCATATGCCAATACTACCGGTAAAGTACAAAGAAATAAGATTGAAAGACTTTCACCACATCAAGGAGGCACGATACACCAAGCCCCCAGTGGGCTAAGGATCTTACAACTTTGATTGACAAAGTAAAAGGGAAGATCAAGAGAGAGAGAACCATGACTACAAGTAGTAGGGTTCTCCTCACTATGAGTCATGAAAATAAAGGATACAAAAATTACAAAATAAAGCCAAGTTTACTAAGTAACTTTAAGTATCAAGAAGGAAAATATGAGTAGAGTGTATGCCCCCATGTTAAAGTCATCACGCATGCCTTATCGGGAGTGTTTGCTTTAAGGTAGGATAAACCAAAGAGAGAGAAAGAGAGGGAGCACGTTATCGCAAGGATTTATCCCCTAATCAAGGAATAAACCCAAGGATAATGAACACAAAACACAAAGCACGAGGTGACTTCACTCTCCTTGAGGTCAGTATGATGTATGATAACTCATGTATATCATGTACATATATGCATAGAATAGTCCTCGTTCCCCAAATAAAGGAAACCACCTTGGAAGAAAGGGAACATATGTTTCTTTTGAGTCAACATGAAAGAGACCAAAATAGATCTCAATTCTTTGCATCGTCCTCAAGTAGACATCACTAGGGACAACAAATAGATGAATAGGGATACACATAGAAGAATAGTCACAAAAGAGAAAGAAAGGAGAGAGGTAGAGGATCTATGATAGTGATGCAACTAGTCTAGCGCAACATCTACCTCCCGATCTTGTTGTTCACTATTTTGGGAAGGCGGGACACATGCTAGAGGAGCGACATCGAGGACAATAGATGGAGCTATCAAAAGATCCAAACAAGGACTATGCTCATGTGCTAAGTCACTTTGTTTGTTTCTAGGAGCTAGGATTAAGGCATTTGAAAATTTTGTACATAAATGATTGTCAACATCAACATATTCATATTCACTATCAGAAGCATTATGAGTTGTATTGCCATCATGAATAACATTTTCACCTATTTATTCATCAAGATCTATAAAAAGATGAGTTTTAACATGAATAGAACTAAAACCATCACATGTTTTTTGCAACTTATGATTTGGAGATTTAGGTTCAACATCTTGCTTAGGAGAGAATGGAATTATGTCAATTGTTGGTATTTTGAGAGATTGAATAGTTTGAGAAACAACTTCATGAGCTCTAGCATAACGTTTTGGTTGGTGTTCTCTCGCACAATGATTCCGTCAAGTCTTAGCGGAAGGCTGAGAAGATTGAGGAATATTTGTTGAAGGAGAAATATTTTCATCTTTAGTAGTTGGATGGTTAGGTTGAGGTCTCTTAGGTTGGACAAGAGGAGAGGCAGGTCTCTTTCCTCTGTAAGAGGAAGGAGGTGGAACTGCACCATATAAAGGAGGAATGTTTGGTGTAGGAAGGAGACCAGGTCCATCATGAGGAGGAGGTATAGGTATAACCTTAGGAGGAATATTATTGTTCTTCTTAGGAGAAGGCATAGTTTCATCCATACGAAGATTAGTTCTATCCATCAGGGGAATAACTTCATCTTCAAGAATGATGGGAATATCAAGTTTTGGAGTTCTAGGTTCTCTTAAGGATAAGATCATATATTTCTTTCATTTTTGATAAGATTGAAAGAGAGCATCACTTCTTGGTGGAAGAGACTGAAATTGTTGAGGCCAAAAGTAATCAATAGAAACACCTAGGCTTCTTTCGGTTGGTCAAAATAAGCTATGGTTAACAATTATGATTTCTCCATTATGGGGAAATTTCAAACACTTATGTATTGGAGAAGCAATAGCCTTCATGGAAGATAGCCAAGGGTAGCCTAACTTCACACAAAATTTATCAGATGAAGGAATGATAACAAAGTTGACATCTATAGATTTAGTATGAACGTCAATAGGAAGTGTGATAGAACCAATGGTAGGACAAGAAAATCCATCAAATAACTTAACGACCACATTAGTATCATCATAAGCTGGTTGATGCAAATGTAAAGTATAAAGATATTCTCCAGTGATGACATTAACCATGCAAGAGGGATCAATAATTACACCACGACAAGGTTTGCCTTTGATCTTCGCAACTATGTATAAAGGGCCATCAGGTGCTCTAATGGTCTCACTAGGGTCAAATGTGATACATGGATCCTTAGATTTTTCTTGTTTCTCTACCATATTAACCACATTTGGAGCTATGAAAGTGACATCAGAGGGAAAGAAAGAGGTATGTTCAATCTCAATCACATTAGAGGTATGAGAGGGTAAAGGATTAGTGAAAAAGTTAAGATTTTGATTATGAGGAGATACTAATTTGTTTCCCTTATCATTCACACCTACCACAAATATAGTATTATTATCCATCAAGTCTTGAATTTTACATTTTAATGCAAAACATTTTTCAGTATCATGACCAAGTTGACGATGAAATTGACAAAAATAATTATTATCAAAGTGAAGTGAAGCTGCCTTAGAAGGATCAACTAGTTTTATTGGAGGAAGTTTGCTAACATCTCTTTGTAACAACTGAGACATGATGCTATACAAAGATTTATTGAAAGGAGTAAACTATCTTTCTCTTTTGAAAAATTTAGAAATAGGAGGCACACATGTTGTAACATTCACATTGTTGTTGTTGATTGGGTCATTGAATTTGATGAAGCCTTTGTTTGGTTTTAACTTCACAAATGGTTGTTGAGCACTCTCACCCTTATCACTTAGAGTCATAGTAGTAGATTTCTCCATTTAACTCACGATCAATTGATAATTGTGAAGTGTTGCACACAACTGTGGAAAGAAAGTAAACTCAAAAAGGAAAAGTTTTTCCCTAATGTCTTTTTGCAAATTAGAAATAAAAATTCTTTGAATATCATTATTAGGCACTGGAAAAGAAATTTGAGAACACAAATGCTTGTATCTACCAATGAAATCAGTCACTTTTTCTTTAACACCTTGTTTACAATGCATTAAATCAATCAAAGTGATTTTAGGACCTATGTTGTTTTGAAATTGTTGAATAAAATCATTTGCTAATTGTTGAAAAGAAGTAATAGAATAAGAAGGCAAAGAGAAATACCATTGTAAAGCCTTATCTCTTAATGTTCTAGTAAACGATTTGGCAAGCAATCTTTGATCATAAGCAAATCAGTACACAAATTTTGAAATATTTTAACGTGTGTCAAAGGATCACCTTTTCCATTATAGAGTTCCAATTGAGGGACTTCAACATTCGTAGGAGGGACAACTCTAATAATATCAAGAGAAACTAGGCTCGCAACATCAAATGTGGGCATGCCAAACTTGGATTGACTCATATAAGTGATTTGTTGTTGCAATGAAGACATAGTTTGAGCAAGATTATTAATGATTGCTTTGGTTAAAGACTTATGTTAGACATGTTTGATTGAGAAGGTGGTGTGATGTTATTGAAAGAAGGCATTGATTGAGAATAAGGTGGTGGGACACTATGGTAATTTGGCATAGGCAATGATTGAGTAGGAAATGGGACACTAAAAGGAGGAGTAGAATTATTTGACAAATTTCCCCCTTGTGTCACATTGATTGGTTGAGAGATAATAGGAATACTCATTGAAGGCATAGATAAAGATGAAGGATTTAATGTAGTCAACGGTAAGGAATAACCTCAAAGAGATCAGTCCAAACCGGTCAGCAAGAGTAAACACAATGGAAACACAAGGATACGATGGAGGAAATGCCGAAGAACTTGATTTGTAACATGAAATTTGAATACAACCTACCAGTAATCAATCGGGTTACATAATTCGACACATAGGCCTGCTAGAACATGCATAATAGGTCACAACCGGGACCTTAAATCCTTAGATCTATCTTCTACGCTTATTCTAACTACTTGATTCTTCTATTGATTACATTCTAATACGTAATTATAATGATATATATGATTTAAGAGAATTCGCTCGACCTAAAAAGGGATCAAAACTCAAACAACAAGACCTAATGTGAAAAACCAACAAGGTCAGCTTCCGCCAAGAGATTCTTCTGGAAAATCCAAAGGATGAAGTGTAGATCATGGGAAAAGGTCGGCCACATGCCAAGGAACATCGAAATCAATTCCCAAGGCTCCGCAAGCTTCAGAAGGGTTTTGGTAGATCACCAAAATAGGTCCAGGTAACTAGTAACAAAGAACTGTCAACTGGTAACAAGAAAATGACATGGAAACTAGTAGCACTATCTTTTTGGAAAATGATACAAATGTGATGTGGTCTGGAAATAAGAAAGATGATCAAGTCTTCAAGTAGAATCCAACTCCACAAGGTCTGGTGAGCCAAAAATAGTACACACAAAAATAAATGTTGAAATTGCAAACAAAAAGCAAAACAAAAGGAAATTTTTTTTTGGTTGATGCAAGATTTCCATAAACCGAGTATGCTCTTGCATCACACATCTAGGGTTGATGAAAAAGTGAGTCTCTCACTTTGCTGGGGTCAAAGGAAAACCAAGGTGGTCTACCTCTGCCTACAAAATTGAAGATGAATCTTCAACTGGTATGCCCTTCAACTTCACCAGGTACTCCTTATACTAACTGTTCTGAGTAATACACCTAATCCTACTGTCCAAAATATCCTCAATCTGATTTGGTTCCTTCTAGGACAATTGTTTCTCCAAGTCTGCAACACTACCTTCATTGAATTGTAGTTCATGATATCGATGTAGGTCTGCAATACTGAATATAACTGATATGTTCAATCCATTCGGTAACTCCACTTTGTATGCGTTTCTGGTACTGAATTTCCTCAATGATGGAATGGGGTTTGTGATAGACTAGCCTAGTCTATGCTCTTGGATCCTTCCCTTGGATCACATGGTGTTCTCTTCACACCCTAGGGTATCTAAGACTTCCCTTTCTTGAGAAATCCCCTGACCTTTCCCAATCCACCCACCAATGAGTTGCAATGCTGCTCCTAAGGTCTCACCTACTCATGAGACTCAAAACCCCTTACTATGGCTAATAAGGGCTTGGCTTGTCCTACTGCTTCCTAGGTCTTAGCAAGGATTGGTCAAGTCTCAAACATGGTTTTTCCACCCATTCATGTGCCCCCAAGAGGTTTCAAGCTTTCAACCCCTTACCGATTTCACTATTTTGTGTTTTGCCTACAAAATAGGGCTACAAAGATTGTGACCAATTAGGCCTCCTACCCGGTCCTTAGGGCTTCCTCTTGCAAATGATGCACTTTCTTGTGAAACTTCCTAAAAGACCTGCTATTCATTTGGAAAGGACTCAAGGATTTTCCAGGTTTTAGGCTTCCAAGTGTCCGTACACTGCCTTAGGTGGATTTTAAGGTTTTTAAGGGTTTTTAGGAGGGTTTTTAGACCTGCCGGGGTCACAGTGTGGGTTTGGTGCTCTTGCCACCTTTCCTGGATTGGTGGAAACTCCTCCTTCACACCAATGGTTCTTCACTCACCCCTCTTCAAATCCTCCAAAGGGTTCCTCCTCCTCTAACCTTCCTTGCTCTCCAAGACCTCTGCAACTTAACCCTTCCTAGCCGGGCACTATCCAGTCTCCCCTAGGAATGGGTCTTCAAATGGCTTCCTTGCATTTTCAAGGGCCCTACTTGCATTGAACTATAGTAAAAGGTCTACACTCTCATTTCCCATGGTTTCATGGTGGTTCCATAATGGGTAATGGAGTTATGCAGCCATTTACACAAACCAGTCCAAAACTGGACAGTAAGGAGCAAATTCACAAAATAATTACAAACACAACTCCCTTACAAATAAAAACCTAATCTAAATGCTCAAAATGAGATTAAGTACACCATACAAGACACTCCACATGGTTTTGCATGCAAATAAATCCATTAATGATCTTTCTTTACTCCTGTTTGCCGACTGGCACAGTCAAGTCACCTTGCTTGGCTGTACAATAGCTAACATCCAACACATTAACTTAGGGTTTGCAATTACTTATAGAACCTTTGCCTCAGTATGTGTGCCCAAATTAGGGTTGTCCATGCTACATTAAATATTTTGACCTCATGGTGGAAAAGTTGCTTGACAACTTTTAAAAGTTGTCATGCAACATTTGAGCAACTTTCCCAATGTTGCTTTTCTTGACTCCTAGACCCACATTGGGCTAACCTAAGGACACCATCATGCTATGAAGGACCCATAAACACCTCAAAGACACACATACCCTCCATTCTCAAGAAAATCTCAATCTTGACTTATGACCGTAAGACCTCAACTAGGACCCTAGCTAGGACCAATGAGCACATGGCTCTTATTGTATGTACATGGCTTCATAATGAAGCAAGAAGACAATCAAAAGAAAATGGTGGGAGCCCTTTGAAGGGTGCTCCTACACCATACTCCCCCTCTGCAACAAGCTAAGGAATTAGGGGAGTGAGAAGAGCCGAATCAATGCCAAATTTCTTGAACTTGCTCTCCTCCACCCAAGTAGCTTCAGAAATAGGTTAGCCTGCCCATTTCACCAAATGCTCCATGTAGACCTGGTGTCTAGTAGACTTCTTCACCCTTGACTCCAAAATATCCTCTACTATAGGCTACTTCACTTGAGGTAAGGCATTCACATCCAAGTCTTGGAGTACCTTGGCTTGGTTCTCAGTCTGCCCTTCTAGCTCACCCTTGTACATGATCAGATCAGCAACATTGAAGACCGGTGAAATGGCTAAATCTGAAGGAAGTTCAACCTTATAGGCGTTCTCACCATATTTTTCCAAAATTCTACAAGGTCCTACCCTCTTCATTTGCAGTTTGGTAGGCTTACCACTTTGCATCCTAGCTTTGCTCAAATGGACCATCACATAGTCACCCACCTTGAACTAAACCTCTCTCCTTTTCTCATCCATTTTGGCCTTCAATTTTTGAGTGGATTCAAGGATGGCTTTCTTGACTTGCTCTGGAACTTCCTTGATGGTTTGAGTGAAGTCCTCTGCTTGCCCACTCTTCATCTCCATGGAACTAAGTTCCCTGAGTTCACACTCTCCTCTTGGATGCCTACCATAGAGAACCTCAAATGGACTCTTTCCAGTGGTCCTATTCACACTATCATTATATGCATACTCTACTTGAGGAATGATTAGGTCCCATGTCTACCTATATTCCTTAGTTAAACACCTCAACAAGTTTCCTAACACCCTATTGATGACTTTAGTCTGACCATCAATTTATGGACGGTAAGCTGAGCTAAATGAGAGATTAGTTCCAAGTCTCCTCCATAATGTTTGCCAAAAATGGCCCATGAACTTGTTGTCCCTGTCTGAAACAATGCTTAAAGGGAGTTCATGAATCCTAACAATCTCCTTAAAGAAGAGATGCGCAACATAGCTAGCATCATGTGTAGTTTTGCATGGAATGAAATGGCTCATCTTGGAAAATCTATCTACTACCACATAGATGTTGTCCATACCTATCTTTGTCTTGGGAAGTCCTACTACAAAGTCCATACTTACACATTCCCAAGGCCTATTTGGGACCGGCAATGGTTGATAGAGACCAACATTGCTTGATCCTCCTTTTGCTCTTTGGCACACACCACATTGTTCTACATATCTTTTCACATCCCTTGGAAACTTGGGCCAGTGGTAGTACCTTTGTACTAAGTCCAAGGTTTTGTTGACTCCGAAGTGTCCACTTAAACTACCATTGTGTTTCTCTTGGATGAGGTTTTCCTCATGGATCCTCTTGGTACACACAACTGATTACCTTTGAACAAGAGACCATTTTAGAGAGTGTAATCTACATACTCACCATGGAAATGGTTCTCAAACTCTTTGCAAACCTTGTAAGCTGATGATAAGTCTTCATCTCCTTCATAGAGGTCCTTGAAACCTTCTATTCCTATGCTCTGCAATTGTAGTTCTTGAACTGTCAACAACTTCCTGCTTAATGCATCTGCCACCTTGTTGAGTTGCCCCTTCTTATGCTTGATGGTGAAGGTGAAGGATTGGAGGTATTCCATCCATTTCAAATGCCTATTGCTAATCTTCTCTTGAGTGTTAATGTAACTCAATGTCTGGTTGTCTGTGAACACCGCAAATTCCTCTAGAAGTAAGTAATGCCTCCATTTTTTAAGAGACTGCACTAATGCATACAACTCTAGGTCATAGGTTGAGTACTTCTTCTTTGCTTCATTAAGCTTCTCACTGAAAAATTCCACAGGTCTTCCCTCTTGACTCAATACACCCCCTACTGCAATTCCACTTGCATCACACTCCAATGTGAATAGCTTATCAAAAGTAAGCAGGAGAAGGATAGGTTTTGTGGCTACTTCTTGCTTCAATAATTGAAATGCTTTGTCAACCTACTCAGTCCATTTAAACTTAGTTTTAAGGCCTCCTTTAATGGTGTCAAAGACTGGTGCACATATGCTGCTAAATTTCCTCACAAACTTCCTATCGAATTGAGCTAATCCATGGAAACTCCTAACTTCAGTCCTTGTTCTAGGTGTAGGCCAATTCAAGATTGCCTCCACTTTGCTTGGATCCATCTTCAAGGTTCCCTTAGACACCACAAATCATAAGTAGACCAGCTCTTGCTTCAAGAAGTCACACTTCTCTAGGTTGATGGATAACTTCTCCTCATGCAACCTCTCTAAGACTAACCTCAAATGCTCAAGGTGCTCCTCTTTGGTTCTGCTATAGATGAGAATGTCATCTAGGTACACCACCACAAACCTACCTGTGAAGTCTTTCAACACCTCATTCATCAATCTCATGAAGGTTCTTGGGGCATTGGTGAGTCCAAATGGCATCACAAGCCATTCATACAATCCCTCTGTGGTCTTGAAAGCAGTCTTCCACTCATCTCCCTCCTCGATTCTAATATGGTGATAACCACTTTTAAGGTCCAACTTGGTAAAATACATAGCACCTCCTAAACAGTCCATCAAATCCTCTATTCTAGGAATAGGAAACCTATACCTTATGGTGATCCTATTGATTGCCCTTGAGTCAGTGCAAAGTCTCCACTTGCCTCCCTTCTTTGATGCTAGCACTACCGGGACTGCACATGGGTTGATGCTCTTCTTAATCAGTCCTTGTTCCAATAAATCCTACACTTGCCTTGCTACCTCCTTGTTTTGATCAAGTGTGAGCTTATATGTAGCTTTGTTAGGTAGGGATGCTCTAGGAACAAAGTCTATTTGATGACTTATAGACCTTCTTGGTGGGAGTGTTGCAGGTGATCCATCACTTAGTATGTCCTCATACTCTTGCAACATTTGTTTGACCTCCTTAGGTACCTTTGTTTGCAACTTACTCTCCTCCTCCTTAGGCTTCACAAAAATGGCACACTTCACTATCTCCTCCTCATGTAGCAAGTGTAAGAACTCTTTACCAGTAGCCAATAAGACACTAGGTGTTCTTGAAGTTCCCTCTTCATTCTTTGTCAAAGACTGAATCTTGAAAGTCTTGCTATCCTTCTTAAAGGAAATGGAGTTCTCCTCTCCATCATAGATCACTTTCTTATCAAATTGCCAGGGTCTACCTAGCAGTAGGTGATAGGCATCCATGGGTAACACATCACAAAGGATCTTATCCTTGTATCCTCCAATAGAAAACTCTACCCAAGTCTGTTCGTTGACTAGCACACTCTGCTCATGATTCAACCATGTCACCTTGTATGGGTTAGTGTGGGGTATCCTTGTGAGTTTCAACTTCTCAATTGCCTCCTCTGATATTATGTTATCAGTTGACCCTGAATCAACTATCTCCTTGCAAACTTTACCAAGGATCTTGCATCTCACCCTAAACAATGCTCTCCTATGCTTAGGTTCATTCTTGACTAGCTGTCTTATCAAGACCCTATTGAACATCAAATTTTCTCCAATCTCTGATTCAATATGATCCACCTCAGGTGTCTTACTTCTTGAAGAGTCTTCATGTGCACAAGCAACCCCCTTTCCACTATTTGATGATGTAGGCTTGTCAAGGCATCTATAGGTCGGGTGTCCCAATTGATCATAATTGTAACATTTCATAGTTGCAAAGTAAGAGTTACCCCTACCAGTACCTCTACCCCTACTTGGACCACCTTGTGCACCTCTTCCTCTAGGGCCCCCTCTGAGATTGGTTTTACTACCATGTTCAGTCAACTTGGCTTCTCCTTGGTTCCTCTGCTCATTTGCCTTGCTTTGGTAGCCACCTCAGTGACTCATTTGTTCTCTACCTCTGCCTTTACCCTTGTTATTGGAGTCTCCTTTCCTTTTGTTCCTCTCTTCCACCTTGACAACAAGCTGATGACATTTTTTAACAGTAGTAGGAGTCCATAGGCTTATCTCCTCTTGAATGTTCCACTTTAGGCCACTTAGATACCTAGCCACCTTAATAGATTCATCTTCTTGGACTTTGGATCTAAGACAAAGTTTTTGAAATTCTTCGGTGTAGGAGGTCACATCAAGGTCTTTTTGCTTCAAACCCTGTCTCTTCTTATGAAGTTGAACTTTATAATCCTCTGGTAAGTAGTTCTCTTTGATCTTACTCACCATGGCCTTCCAATTAGCAATAGGTAGCTTCCCCGTGCTAACTCTCTCTTCTTGCAGATACTTCCACCATGTTAAAGCTACTCCCCTTAATCTTGATTTGGCAACCTTAACCTTTTGAGCCTCTATCACTCCCTCATACTCAAAGTGGTTTTCCATGCCTTCAATCCATTCCATGACAATGTCAATGTCCATCCTTCCACTGAAATGTGGCAATCCTTCAAAAGCTTTGGTGTTCAAAGCCTTAATAGCCTTTACAAATGTTTCTTCATTAAACAAGGGATCTGGTTCAGGTATAATGTCATCTATGTCTATAGTTTTCTTGCCTTTATCCTTGGTGTCTTCACCCCAAGGTCCTTGTGTCCTTTGATCCACCACTTCCTGCAGTTTATCCCTTATCTCACTCATAGCTTCTTCAAGGAGTCTATTCTTCTCCTTCTACTCTTCTACCTCCCTAGCCAACTCTGCATTAGTGACCATTCTACTCTCCCCTACTGATTCACTAGTATATAGAGACATACACAGTCCACCAAATCTTTAACTTGCTCTGATACCAATCTGATGGAGTGGGGTTTGGGATAGACTAGCCTAGTCTATGCTCTTGGATCCTTCCCTTAGATCACCTGGTGTTCTCTTCACACCCTAGGGTCTCTAGGACTTCCCTTGCTTCAGAAATCCTCTGACCTTGCCCAATCCACCCACCAATGAGTTGCAATGCTACTCCTAAGGTCTCACCTACTCATGAGACTCAAAACCCCTTACTATGGCTAATAAGGGCTTCGCTTGTCCTACTGCTTCCTAGGTCCTAGCAAGGATAGGTCAGGTCTCAAACATGGTTTTTCTACCCATTCATGTTCCCCCAAGAGGTTTCAAGCTTTCAACCCCTTACCGATTTCACTATTTTGTGTTTTGCCTACAAAATAGGGCTACAAAGATTGTGACCAATTAGGCCTCCTACCCGGTCCTTTAGGGATTCCTCTTGCAAATGATGCACTTGCTTGTGAAACTTCCTAAAATATCTACTATTCATTTGGCAAGGACTCAAGTATTTTCTAGGTTTTAGGCTTCCAAGTGTCTATACACTGCCTTAGGTGGATTTTAAGGTTTTAAAGGGTTTTTAGGAGGGTTTTTAGACCTGCCAGGGTCATAGTGTGGGTTTGGTGCTCTTGCCACCTTTTCTGGATTGGTGGAAACTCCTCCTTCACAATAATGGTGTTTCATTCACCCCTCTTCAACTCCTCCAAAGGGTGCCTCCTCCTCTGACCTTCCTTGCTCTCCAAGACCTCTGCAACTTAACCCTTCCTAGCCGGGCACTGTCCAGTCTCGCCTAGGAATGGGTCTTCAAATGAATTCCTTGCATTTTCAAGGGCCCTGCTTGGATTGAACTATAGTAAAAGGTCTTTACTCTCATTCCCCATGGTTTCATGGTGGTTCCATAATGGGGAATGGAGTTATGCAGCCATTTACACAAACCAATCCAAAACTGGACAGTAAGGTGCAAATTCACAAAATAATTACAAACACACCTCCCTTACAAATCAAAACCTAATCTAAATGCTCAAAATGAGAGTAAGTACACCATACAAGACACTCCACATAGTTTTGCATGCAAATCAATCCATTAATGATCTTTCTTTACTCCTTTTTGCTAACTGGCAACAAAATTGCAGTCACAGTCAAGTCACCTTGCTTGGCCGTACAATAGCTGACATCCAACCCATTAACTTAGGGTTTAAAATTACTTATAGCACCTTTGCCTCGGTCTGTGTGCCCAAATTAGGGTTTTCCATGCTACATTAAAGATTTTGACCTCATGGTGGAAAAGTTGCTTGACAACTTTTAAAAGTTGTCATGCAACTTTTGCAACTTTTGAGCAACTTTCCCAATGTTGCTTTTCTTGACTCCTAGACCCACATTGGGCTAACCTAAGGACACCATCATGCTATGAAGGACCCCTAAACACCTCAAAGAAACACATACCCTCCATTCTCAAGAAAATCTCAATCTTGACTTATGACCCTAAGACCTCAACTAGGACCCTAGCTAGAACTAATGAGCACATGACTCTTATTGTATGTACAATGGCTTCATAATGAAGCAAGAAGACAATCAAAAGAAAATGGTGGGAGCCCTTTGAAGGGTGCTCCTGCACCACTCAAGATCTTATAGGGTCCAAACTTCTTCATCTTCAACTTGTTATAGGTTCCAACTGAGAATCTCTCTTTTCTTAGATACATCATCACTTCATCACCAGCTGCAAATTCTTTATGTCTCCTTTTCTCATCTACCTTCTTCTTATATTTTTTTTCATGTCCTCCAAATACTACTTAACCTAAATATGCAAGGCTGCCATGTGATTTGCAAAATCTTCTGCTTCTGAACTTCTCCGGTCTTCACTACTAATATCCCTTAATTCTGATAGACCTCTAGGATGCACTCTGATAACTACCTCAAAAGGTGTTTTTTCGGTACTCCTATTCACTAAATTATTGTAATAAAACTCTGCTTGCACTAAAATCAAATCCCAACTTCCAGTTTTATCTCCAACTAAACATGTCAACAAATTTCCCAAACTTCGGTTTACTACCTCTGTCTGTCCATCAGTTTGTGGGTGAAAGGTAGAAATGAATCCCAAATTTGTCGTCATCTTCTTCCAAAGTGTTCTCCAAAAGTAACCAACAATCTTAGTGTCTCTATCCGAAACTATGCTCTTAGGTAACCCATGCAATCTCACTATTTCCTTGATTAATAGGTTTGCTACATACACTGCATCTGATGTCTTCCTACAAGGTATGAAATGAGCCATCTTAGATAATCTATCTATCACTACAAATATAGAATCATTCCCTGTCTATTTTTAGGTAATCCTAGTATGAAATCCATGCTTATATCCTCCCAAGGTCTTATCGGTACTGTCAAAGGTTTATTCAATCCCACATTCTGACTACTTCCTTTTGTAACTTGATGAACTCTACAACTTTGCACATATTTCCTAACATCCTTATGAATCCGGGGCCAAAAATACTACTCACTCACCAGGGCTATTGTTTTGTCAACACCAAAGTGTCCAGCTAATCCTCCACAATGTTTCTCCTTTATCAAATTCTCCTTCATAGAACTCTTAAGTATGCACAACTGAACTCCTCTGAACAACATCCCATCTTGAATGAAATAATCCAACCACTTGCTTCTATCTGTCATAACCAATTCTCTACATGCTTTCCAAGGTTATCCAAAATCTGGGTCATCATCATACAAGGTTTTCAACTCTTCAAGTCCTAATATTATCACTCTCATCTCTATCAACAAATTCCTTCTCCTACTTAATGCATCTACAACTTTGTTAGATTTCCCACTTCTATGCTTCAACACAAAGGTGTAACTCAGTAAAAATTCTACCCATCTCATATGTATCTGGTTCAACTTACTCTGACTGTTCAAATAATGCAAAGCTTGATGATCTGTATACAACACAAACTCCTTAGGCAACAAATAATGTCTCCACTTCTTCAAGGCTTGAATTATGGCATAGAATTCTTGATCATATACTGAATATCTCCTCCTAGATTCATTCAAATTTTCACTAAAATAAGCTACTGCTCTCCCTTCTTGACTCAAGACTGCTCCTATTGTTGTTCCACTTGCATCACAATTGACTTGAAATACTTTATTGAAATCTGGTAAAGCCAACACAGGCTGCTCAGTCACTTTCTGCTTCAATAACTCAAAACTTTTGTTTTCTCCAGTGGTCCATCTAAATTTCTTCTTATCTCCTCTCATGGTCTCAGTCATAGGGTTACAAACTGAACTGAAATTTTTGATAAACTTCCGGTAGAAACTAGCCAATCCATGAAATGATCTTACCTCTCAAATGCTTTCCAGTGTAGGCCACTCAACAATTGCTTTCACTTTCTCAGGGTCCATCCTCAAACCATCAACATATATCACAAATCCCAAATAGACTAACTCTTCCTTCATGAAAATACACTTCTTAAGATTTATCAACAACTTCTCTTCTCTTAACCTTTGCAAAACTTGTCTTAAATGCAACAAATGCTCCTCTTTTATCTTAGTGAAAATCAAAATGTCATCCAAATACACAATAACAAACTTACCCAAGAATTTCTTCAATACCTCATTCATCAACCTCATGAAAGTACTAGGTGCATTAGTTAACCCTAAAGGCATCACAAACTATTCATATGGTCCTTCATTTGTCTTAAATGTTGTCATCCACTCATCTCCTTCTCTGATCCTAATTTGATGATATCCACTCTTCAAATCTATCTTTGTAAAGTATCTTACTCCACTCAAACAATCCATTATGTCATCCATCCTAGTCAAAGGAAACTGGTATTTCACTATGATCTTGTTTATTACTCTTGAATCAATACATCCTCCATTCTCCATTCTTCTTAGGTGCTAACACTATTGGTACTGCACAAGGGCTCAAACTTTATCTGATCAAACCTTTCTTCAACAGCTCCTGCACTTGTCTATTTAGCTCTTCATTCTCTACTGGTGTTAATCGATGTGTAACTTTGTTAGGCAAACTAGCTCCAAGAATCAAATCCATGCAATGAATGATACTTATTACCGGTGGTAATCCATTAGGCACATTATCTGAAATGATGTTTTCATATTCTTTCAATAATTCCTTTACCTCCTCTGGTTGCTCTTCTTTTGGTTCTGGTCTCTCAGTCTTCCTAGGAATCAAGGCAAAACATGCATTCTCATGTCTCAATCTATCCAGGAGCTTCCTTCCATCCACCAAAAATATCCTAGCATTAGTACAGACTTCGCTCTTCAAAGACTCTGCCAAAGGTAACAAGGTTTGCTTCATTCCATTTTCCACAATAGTATATATATTCTTCCTTCCATCATGTATTGCCAGTCTATCAAACTACCAAGGTCTACACAACAAAAGGTGACAAATATCCATAGGCATAATATCACACCAGACTTCATCATGATAATTCCCAATTTTCAACTTCACCAGACATTTCTCACTTACCAACAACTTATGTTCATCCTGAATCCATGCTATCTGATAAGGCTTGGGGTGTTTCAATCTTTCCAAGTTTAACTTATTCACCATCTCTTCTGAAACAAGATTATTTGAACTACCACTGTCAATAACAACTTTGAATCACTTACTAGATACCTTACATCTAGTCTTGAACGAATTCCTCCTCTGCAAGGGCTATTCATCTTCTCTGGTATGACTCAAAACTCTCCTCATCATCAACAATTCTCCATCTTCTGATTTGTTAGCTGATCTGATGGGGTTCTCTTCCACCACTACTGCTCTTCTGGTATTTTCTACCTTCTTGCACTCAAATGCATGATGTCCTTCTCCCCCACACTTATAGCAAGTACCTCTAAATGTTCTCTTGTCTTGTCTTCCAAAATTCTCATTCTAGTAGCCATCCGGTTCTCTCCTCCGGTAGAAATTTATATCATCTTTCTGATATGAATTACCAACTTTGCTTTCTTCCTTGTCTTTGTTTTGATCTATACATGTACCTCTTCCTCCTTGAAATCTACTTCTGGTAAACCTTCCACCTCTACCTCTTTGCCTCTACTCATGTCTCTTGTTTAACTTCTCTTTAGCCTTTAGGGCATATTGATAAGCCTCTTCAACACTCTCTAATTTGGTCAAACTAAGTTCATCTTGTATAGACATCCACAATCCATTCAAATATCTTGTAATTTGTTCAACTTCATCATCAACATGTCTGGATCTGATATTCAACTTGTAAAATGCTTCAGTGTATCCCTTCACACTAGATTCCTTCTATCTCAAATTCGGCCACTTCTGGAATAGATTCACTTGATAATCAACCGGTATAAATTTTGACTTCAACTTAGCAACCATCCAATCCCAAGTCTTTATTTTCTCTTTACCTCTTCTCTATCTATCAACTTGAAAATGTTCCCACCAAAGAGATGCATGACCTTTTAACCGAGTACAGGAATATTTCACCCTCCTCTCTTCTGCAGTGTTCTCAAAATCAAAATACTTTTCCGTCTGTGAGATCCAATCCATCAATTCATCATAATCCAACTTTCCACCATATTCCGGTGGGGTAAAATGTTGTTTAGTATTAGCCCTACTCAAAACCCTCAAAAACCTCTCTTCATCCGGATCAATCGTCGGTGGGTTTACTTGTTCCGTCGGGGCTTCTTCTCCTTCATCTTCACTCACATCTTTAATATGTCAGCATCTTCTCTGTGCTATCTCCATGACTTCCAACTGGGTTGTTATCCCTCGCAACATCTCCATCACATCAGGGTTTGCATTCCCATGCGCTCCACCATTCCTAGTTCCTCTTTGCGCCATATTTCGCCAGTCCTCTACAGTTGTAGGTCGGATTCACAGTTTGCCACCCTACAACAAAATTGTCAGGACAATGGAACAAAAAATCACTCTGATACCACTTGTTGCAGTCACCGATAAGGAGGAACCTCAACGAGATCAGTCCAAATCGGTCAGCAAGAGTAAACACAATGGAAACACAAGGATACGAGGGAGGAAATGCATAACAACTTGAATTATAACATGAAATCTGAATACAATCTACCAGTAATCAACCAGGTTACATAATCTGACACATAGGCCTGGTAGAACATGTAGAATAGGTCACAACTGAGACCTTAAATCCTTAGATCTATCTTCTACTCTTAGATGTATACAATCCAAGAGGATCTGCTTGGCCCAAAAAGGGATCAAAATCCGAAGAACAAGACCTAATGTGAAAAACCAACAAGGTCGGCCTCTACCAAGAGATTCCTCTAGAAAATCCAAAGGATGAAGTGTAGATCATGGGAAAAGGTCGGCCACACGCCAAGGACCATCAGAATCAATGCCCAAGGCTCCGCAAGCTCTGGAAGGGTTCCAGTAGATCACCAAAATAGGTCCAAGTAACCGATAACAAAGACTTGTCAATCGATAACAAGAAATTGACATGGAAACCAGTAGCGTTATCTTGCCAGAAAATTATCCAAATGTGATGCAGTTTGAAAATAAGAAAGATGATCAAGTCTTCAAGTAGAATCCAACTCCATAGGGTCCGGTGAGCCAAAACCAATACACACAAAAAGAAATGTTGAAACTGCAAATAGAAAGCAAAACAAAAGGAAAAATATTTTTGGCTGATGCAAGATTGCCATGAACCAAGGATGCTCCTGCATTAGGATTGAATGAAGAAGAGGGATTTCCCCCATGACTAATGGTTGTAGGTATGACATTTTGAGTTGAAGTAGCCATAATGTTTGAAGTGAAAGTATGAATACTAGTATTAGAAGTAGTCAAAGGAATGGGATAATTGATTTGTGTAGGAGGTTGTGAATAACCTAATTTCTCAGCATAACTCTTCATAGCCATAACATTAGAATCAATAATGTGAGCACTACCATGCAATATATCAATTCCATTCCTATCACTTTGAATCAAGTGCTTTAGATCTTCAGTTAATGGAAGAGCTTCACTATTAGGATATTCTTGGGACATCCATTGTTGAAAGTTGTCCAATTTTGAAAGTTGATCTATCGAAACTCTAGTCAAAGCTTCTTCTTCACCATGGGAATCATCAATTGGGTAAATAAAGATATTATTAGGATGGAAAGAATTAGCAATATCCTCATTGTAGAAGTCACCCAAATTAGGCTCCATCTCTTCGGGAATTAAACCTTGGGAAGCCTCAATTCTAATGCTTCGTCTAACGGGGATAGTATAGGTAGGACTAATAGTTGTAAAACTCATGCACCAGAGAGAAAATTTGAAATTTGAATTTGAATTTTGGATTTTAGGAACAATGTTTGCAAAAATTGAATAATGCAAAATTCAAGAAAATGATGATTATACAATTTAAAGTTTGTGGAAAGAAGAATGACACAATCTCCAAGAAAATTTATGATTAATAAAAAGATATTGAAATTTAAAATTAGGGCCAATGGGATGCCACTTAATTTCAAAATTACAATTGACAAAATTAAGACCTTAAAATTAGGGTAGATTATAATTAACCACTTAATTTTAAATGTCTCTTAGAAAGTTGTAATGTTGAAATTGGGAAGTATTTTTTATTTTATAGGGATCAAAATTTGACAAAATCAGCCAATTTACTAGATTTAAGCAATTAAATACAGTCATAATAGTCTCCCAAAATTTCGGGAAAAAAGCCAGGGACCGGGTTGAAGTTGCACCCAGTCCTCCCAACCTTTTTGGAAAATTTCAGGGATGAAGGCCATGATGATTTGAAAGCTAACCCCCCAAAATTGATTGATTTTACGATCTCTAGATAGGTGAAATTAAGGTTTGAATGTCAAAATAGGACCCTATTAGGGTTTTGAAAAAGATAAGAAATTGAATTGCAAATTTGAAAAAGGTAAAACCTAATAGATAGGGCCACCTTGAATAATATTTAGAAAACTGAAATTGGTTGAAATTGATTGAAATTTGCACAAAATCCAATTAAATTTAAAAATTAGGGTTTTAGGACCTAACCATCGAATTTTGAAAATTTGAATTTTGGGAAAAGGAGGGAAATTGAAAATTTGAATTTTAGGCAAGAAGACAAGTCTGAAAAGAGTCACCAATCTGAAAATTAAATGTAGATCCAATTTTTGCACAAATTCAAGTTGATATTTGAAAATTAGGGTTTTAACAATTTACCACTTAATTTTATAAATTTGATTTGCAAATTGAACAAGACAATGAAAGAAGTGAATTTGACAAATAATGTAATTTTCAGATCTAAGGCAATATATAGCAATTTTTGCAAAACACAAGTTCAATTTTAATTTTAACAACTAGGGTTTTGATTGAATTAACCACTAAGTTTTGTAAACTGCAAGAAAATTAAACTTGTAAATGAAAAATATGCAATAATTTTCAATGTAAAACATGTAAGACGCCGGGTTCACCAAAATGTGATATGGTGAAAAGTGATCAAGGGAGATCAAGTGGAAAGCTTGACTCCCCTCAAAAGAGGGATGAAAGTTTCACAAAGGATTTCCTTCAACTTTTCACACATATTACATTAAAAGAGGGGTTGAATTCACTAGATCCAATCCCAATGGAAAGAGATTGAATGCTAAGTGAATTGTAGGGAATTTGGAATGTATTAGAAAAGCAAATTAACCCTCTTTTATAATAGACTAGTTGAATCAAGCAAATTGAGACTAAGTGTAGAGATGACAAAGAAGCAATTATATCTTGAGATAGAGATGTGAGATGAAGCTGTGCACCTGGAATTAGCAATAAAATGTTGAGAGGAAGCTTCCCTGCAAATCTGAGCAAAAGTTGTAGGGGGTTGAAGTTGCACCTGGTCCTCCAAAAAAACCGTGTGTTGAAAAGGGTTTTTTTAGTCTTTGAAAATGAAGCCTAAACCTACAATTACAGTCATGCACCTACAACCTACACATAGAAAAGAGAGGAAAATGTTGTTGGGATTGGGGGTTTTCCTTTAGATCAAACCCTATTTTGGAATTAACCAAGTGATTGAAAAATGTCGCAAGTAAATGAAAGAAAATGCCTGAAGTAAAATCCACCTCAAGAGGGGATGCAATTGAAATGTTGATGAATTTTCTTGAAAGGATATGTGAAATAGAATATCTTGAATGTTGGTAGAGATCTCCTCTTCAATGGTTGAATCCTTGACTTGAATGAAACACCTATCCTTGAAAGGAGACTTGAAATACTCAATGGATGCTTGAATGTTTGCTTTTGCTTTAAGATCAACTTGTTGTCACTTATTGTCGCTTTGCTTATTGAACTTATTGACTTTTAGAACTTATGCAAATAGGAGGGGAAGTGCTCCTTATATACTTGCCAATTAGGGGTATTTAGCTAATTTTTTCATCTTAGGCCGAGATATGGAAACTTTTCCCGCTCAATAATTGACAAGCCCAATACAAGATAGGACCAAAGGGGGCCCAAAATAGGGCTAGGACAAGGGCTCCATGCCCCTATCCTAGGAGGACAGGGTGCCACACCCCTATCTTAGGGGGGACATGGGCGCCATGCCCTTATCCTGCCCTAATTTAGGATAGGAAGTGACAATAGGTAGTGCGGGGTGATGAAAATGCAAGTTTTTGATGTTTTGAGCATGTCTCGGGTCTCCGATCAAGCTTAGGGATTCACCAGCTAATGCAAAGACCCAAATGCAATTGAAAATTGCAAGGGTTGCTATTTTATGATGATACACAAACATAGACAACATCTTGAATATTCTTATTTTTGTAAGTATCATCAAATTCATGGTCATTCTACTAATGAGTGTCAAGCTTTAAAAATAAAAATACAACATTATATTGATTTAGGTATCATAAAAGTAACATGTGACAATGAATGGCATATTTCTCATAATAATTTCAAATAACATTCAAGATCCTATTATGTTGCTCCTCACTATGTGACATTGTTAAGCTTACCTATTGGGAGCTCATTGTTTTTCATGGTGGTACAATTTTAGGTGCAATCATACTTAGTGAGCAACATAATAGTCTATTTATTCTTGTCTCTATGTTTGGGGGGCAATAATATTATCCAATTTCTTTCCTCTTTCTAAGGTTTCATTATTTCTTTTATTGATTGCATCTTTCATAACTTTAATGCCCTTTCTTGCATGGAATTATCCTTCATGCAAGTACATGTGTGTTCCTTGGTTAGGACCTATTCCTTGCTTGAAACAATATGTCTCTTATGAACAATCTCTCCTTGGGGAATGTGTGATCCTTCATCATAATTTTTCCTTGTCCTCCTGCTTGGGGGCCAAGTATGGTATTTTCCTTCTTTCTCTCCTCTATAAAGTTTTCCTCTTCTTTTGTGTTGCATTTTTAATAACACGACGTCCTTTCTTGCATAGAATTATCCTTCATGCGAGTACATGTTTGTTACTTGGTTGGGACCTATTCTTTGTTTGAAATGGTACATATCTTATGAATGATATCTCTTTGGAAGTTGTGTAATCCTTCTCTTTGTCTGATTGCTTGGGGGGAATTGATTTTTCCTATCCTTTCTAAGGATCCACTTTTCCTTTGTTGAGTGGTGTTTTCTTATGATTCGATGTCATTCATTGTATGAAGTTGTTATTTTCTCAAGGATTATCTCTTATATAAGAGGTGTGTATCCTTGACTACAACCTCTTCTTCACTTGGCAATGTATATCTATAATAAAATTATCCCTCACATTGGGTCAAAAGTGTGTCATCCTTCATCAAGAATTCCTTTCACCTAGCAATAGGGGGAAGGTAAGTATTCTTGTTTTCCTTCCCTTATTTTTTTGTAGAAGATGTGATGTTTGTTCAAGAACTCTTATTCAAGGTAGATTTTGTTTGAGTAAAGATCTCTTCTCCTCCAAGGATTTTCTTTACACTTGTTGCAAGATATCTCATTTTCAACTATCTTATCCTTTCTTGTAAGAATATTGTCTCTTTAGCATGGATTTATGAACATTTTTGCCTAAAGGATATCTCCTTGGTGTTGAAGGTGCGTATCCTTGTTTCTATATTCCTTAAGACATCAACATAGGGCTATGTTGACATCTTAAAGTGGGGGGTGGGGGGGGGGGGTGGAGCATACATATCACCCACTTTGTACTATATTTCTTGAAATGTCTTAAATGGAGTGTTCATTCTTGAAACTAGAGAAAACAAACTCTTACATGGGATGCTTCATGCCTGAAACCAGACACAAAATTTATAGATGTCTTAAATGGGGTGCACATTCTCGAAACTAGAGAAAACAAACTCTTACATGGGATATCCTTGAAAAAAATCATATATTTGTCTTAAACGAGGTTACACATTCTCAAAACTAGATAAAAAAAACTCTTATATGAGATGTTCTTGAAACCAAACTTGCCCCTTGGAATTTTCATTTTCATTATATGTCTTACATAGGTTGAAGCATGCTCAAAACCAGAGAAAAAAAATCTTATACGAGATGCTATACACCTAAAACTAGACATCACTTGCACAAACGTGTGAGGCTAATTGGAACTAGAAAAACACAACTAGACTATTCCTACTCTCCTCCCCAACATGTATTACTTATAAAAACACATCTAGAATGTGTATCCATGTCCTCTCTCATCATTCTTCTCATGGATTTCCTAGAAAAAAACATTTAGAATGTGTATCCATGCTTTCTCTCTTTCTTCTCATGAGCTCATAGCTTTGCTATTTGTATTTCATGGATGATGCATGCTCTTTCTCTTTTATGTGATTACTTGTGTTATTGAGATGACAGTTTTTCAATATTAATATTAGTGGTTGCGATATTTTGATATCGAGGTCTCTTTGGTTAGTTGACTTGAGGTCTTTAATTTTTAGATTTTGTGTTGTGTGTCTTTTGCCTTTGTCTTTGGTATTTATTTGTCTTTATTTTCTTTTTTATTTTTGTCTTGTTTTGTGTACCCTTTCATGTGTTTTAGTGAGTTAAGATCCTAAGATTGGGGTCTTGGTTCCTCAAAATTAGGGATGTCTTATACTCCTTGTCATTGTGCTTCGAATTCCTCCTATCTTTCATCTCTTTCATCTACTTTACCATGAATATTTTCATAGGATCATACTCCCATTAAAGTGGAGGCTAAATGTAGTGTTGAAAATTTGGAGGAATTGATTATTTATTGCATTGATGTTTGTCATTGATGTCAACACTAGCTTCTTTGGTTGTACTGGGTTCTGATAGAGTGGTTGAACTTTGATGATTATTAGGAGATTGGTCTCTGGTATTTTGGTTATTGGAATTGGTATTCATGTGCTCCTGATGCATATCACATTCAGTTGGTTTGGGATTTGATGATCCAGATGCTATCATTTGTTCTAGTAAGCCTTTTGGCTACCGGTAAGGGTTTTATCGACAAAGCTTTATCGAAGATCTTTTGATGGATCCGATAACTGGTGTTGGTGTGGCTTCTAGAAGGTTATCAGGATTTTGATGGTTATCTTGTTCATGTTCCTGTTGATTGGTGGTGTTGGATTTGGCTTATGGCGACCTATTTTAGGTCTAGTTCTATTTTGCTAGGTTATGGATCGGTTTATGTAACATGTTGGTGGCCTAATGCATTACCAGTTGGATTTATTGATTGGTTTATGTTGTTTCAGTCTCAAGCCAACTTGGATTGTCATTGGTTTGCGGGTTCACGTTATGGATTTATTGTATCATCTTTTAGGTGGATGACCTAATTGGTTAGGTCCCGAGTTGGTATAAATATGATGTAAGTGTTAGATTCAATGACAGTCCCAAAGACACTAAGAGGGGGGGGGGGTGAATCAATGTCTAACCGGTTTTTGGAATTTTTAAACTTATTTATATCTTTGCAACCCCAAAAATGTACCGGTAAACAAGAAATAGTGTAGTAAAGAGAAATAATAGAGATAGAATAAATGCACACCATAACACAGAATATTTTAATGAGGAAATCCGGTGTGGGAAAAACCTCGGTGGGATTTGCGACCCACAATATTTACTCACTAGCCAATATTAATAAATATTACTTACAATAGGGGCTTGCACATGCAGGAAGGCCAACTACCTGGAGCGTACTGCTCAAAAGAGTCTTACTGGCTACAATATGGATAATTAAATCCAATACAATGTACTGCTTAAAAATAGCATCTCTAATGCCTGGTTCAGTACTGGTTTAAGCTCAATTATATACCTTAACAAAAACCTTTCATTGTCCACTATATCATCTCATTCAAAATGACTTATGAGATCTCATACATATACGAGTCTATTACAATACACCAAGTTGGCTTACAAATAATTAATTACATTTACTGTAGTCACATAAATCTGTCCATTTTAATTAAATGAATATTTCGTATTTATTTGATTAAAAATCCACTAACCATCAATTAATTAAATTAATATTTAATTAATTCATCTCCAAACATTCTTCTATTAATTAAATAAATTATTCAATTTATTTTAATTAATTCATTAAATCAAATTCCATTCAATTAAATAAATAAAATCTATTTATTTAATTAAATCCCCCTATTCCTCTTTTAAATAAATTAAATAAAACATTTATTTAAATCATTATCCCCACCCCACTTGCATTTTCCTACAAATGCAACTTGCACACATTTTGAAATAAATGAATTTTTATTTTAAATAAAATCCTATTTTCCCTCACCCACCAAATCCACTTGCAAAATCTAATCCCCTTCTAGATTCTTCTAACCCCTTCCTAATTAGCCTAAACCATCCCCTAAATATTGTCACATTCCTAAGCAAAGGGAAGTCACTTCTCAAATCCTCAAAGTCTTGGATAACCATTAAAGGTTTTCAACCATCAACCACTAAATGGCTCAAAGTCTTTGATAGCCATTAAAGGCTTCCAACATTCAACCACTTAATCCACAAAGTCTCCAATAACCATTAATGGTTAACCCAAACCTTCCCACATGGTTAAAACATTTGTTTTGACTCAACCTCTACCCAACCCAAGGGTCTCATCAAGCCTTTAATGCTTTGACCATGATTATCTCTTAATCATTTGCACAAAGGTTTATCCTTGCATTAACTCCTAATCCAGTGGGTAATCAGGTGAGAGCGAAAGCTGTAGCCTTGGGTATAGCTGTTCCTACAGTGTAACTGGCCGAAAGGACAAATGGGCCCCACCACCAGTTACAAGGCTCTTAAGTGAGTCACTGCAGAATGAACTTATGTCCAAAAACATCGAACATGACTAAACACCTTTAAGTAGTAGCCCACCTGTTCTATTGATTGAGGATATTTGAGATATAATTTAGTGCAAGAGCATAGATGGTTTTGCTCCCAAGATACTCACCATACATATTTCCTTGAGTAGAAACATAGCTTTTTGAAAAGTCACTTGTGGCTTGATAAAAGTGGTGACTCCCCCATCATAGGGATCATCTATTTGTTATGCTCGTGCAAGACTTAGTATATCACATCCTTACCTGCCACGGCGGGATTCATAAGGTATGTAGTACCAAAGTCGAAGAAATATCAAGATGTGGGATAAATTTATTACAACTAGCCATTTGACCTTAGGGATAAAAAGTGTTTGAAGTGTGTTCGTTTTACAGACCTAGTGCAAATTGAGCCGACTTCAGGCTTTGGAAATACACCTTAAAATAAATCTAAAGGAAGGGTCAAAAACAAGTCCAAGGATTGGGTTGATCTAGACCCATACTCATTTGTGCCTTTGAGGCTACAATCTTATGTTTGTGTGCTTGCTTTGTTTTCTTGTCAAAGAAAAATCAGAAAATCAATCCCAAAAACAAAGTATTCATCCAACATTTCTCAAAACAACCAAAAATACCAAAAACAAAGTGCAAACAACACAGAGTCACAACTTTTATGACCATTCTTCACATCTTGCGAAGGAAGAAGTGTCATCAGAATATCAACTTGACAAGAAGACCATTGAGCTCAAAGGCTTTAATCAAAAGGAGGAAATTCTTCTATATCAATCGACAAATCTTTGTCTCCCATAGAGTCTTTCTACATCGCATGCGTCTATACCTTCAAGGTAAAACAAACGAGTTTGATTCAGAATCATTGAACCACAGAGCTTTTATGCAATATAGAGCTCTGAGTTATCACAAAAATCAAGGAGGAAAGATTAATCCCCACTTCTTCCCAAATGTCTGCATCACCTACAACACAGCTCGAGAAATACCTCCAACAACCGAAAGGGAAGAGGTAGAGTTTGTCCCATTTGTGACACAGAGTTTTTATTGAAGTTGAAAACATTTTCATCCATCATCTCACTCATACATCATCACTTCATCATCAATCCATCCCAAAAACTCTCAAAACATTAAGAGGTTCTTGTCCCAAGATTCCTTTTTAGATATTGCTTGAAATCAAACACATCACATCACTTTTTAGATTGTTTCTACATCTAGGATAAGCTCATCCTAAGAAACACATCTACGCAGGTTAAAACTAGTTCATGAGTGAATCCTCTCATTACTAGGTAGTTGAATCTGTAACACATCTCAGATTTCTCTACACCTTATCACATCAAATCTTATCACACAAACAAGCAATTCAAAGAAGGAATTTGGGTTACATCTACCTTAAAGTGCTAGAGATCCCCATACAACACAAATCACCAACCATCAATCTTTCATTTCATCACCAACTCATCATCATCTTCAATCAACTTCAACACAAACTTGCAAACAAAATGGCTCAAACCCGATCACAGTCGAGACAACGAGAAATAGAAAGAGAAGAAGAAGAAGAGGAAAATCTCAATGAATTTCAAGAAGCACTTGGAGGAAATGCAGATGACGAAAACCCAAGTACTCCCACTCCTACAACAATAGAAAGGGCTCAACATAACCCTCTCTTTAATAGACTTTTTGACGAAATACTCAGGAGCAATGCGGATGCTCACTTCTTAAGACTTGCTCAAGAAGGAGCCAAACTCCCCTCAGACTTTGATCTTGCCCAATTAAGACAAGCATCAAAAAGACAAAGTCACCATGAGGAGGAAAGGTGTAGAGATCCCATCAGATATAACATTCCTCGAGGTAACCCACCACCTCCTCCTCCAAATGAAATGGAGATGTTGCGGCAACAAGTCGAGAATCTCGCCCAACAACTTCATAATGGTGTTAAGACCAATCAATTCTCACTTAATGACATCTGTCCCTATCCGTTTGATAGGAATCTTTATATGCCACCCTTTCCACGCGGGTTCGAAACACCAAAATTCAAAAAATATAGAGGAAAGGGAGATCCCCGTGATCATGTCCGAGAATTTCATTCCGCTTGTCTTGAAGTGGCATATGAAGACACCTACCTAATGCGCCTTTTTCCCCAAAGCTTGGGAGGAACAACCACATCATGGTTTTCCCGACTACTAGGTGGCATTAGAACATTTGAGGAACTCATCCAGAAGTTCCTATCTCATTACTCTTATAATATTGAACGCGACATCACCATGGCTGATCTATGCAACACCAAACAAAAACCAGGTGAATTATTCTCAGTATTCCTGCAACGATGGCGCCAAATGTCTAGCAGACGTTCTCTTCAGTTACCTGAACGAGAACTAGTGGAAATTTTCATTTCCAACTTAAACGAAGAAATGGAATTTCACCTGGATGTCAAAGACATGGATTCTTTTAACGATATGATCACCAAAGGTATAAAATGTGAAAGGGCACTCATCAAGAAAGGATTCATCAAAATCTTTAATGAACCAAAAGATGGTCCTTGCCTGCGCTTCAATAGTGATAAACTGAACTTCTGGAACAAGAACAAGAATATCGTCAACGATGGGGTTGTGGATGCTTGAACTATCCAAAATGCACAACCTGTGGTTCGGTTTGCAGGACAAAATCCTCCACCTCAGAATAACACAAATGTTCCTTCCAATCAAGGTCGCATCACGTCTCATGATGAACCAAGACCTCGTCAGCAAAAACAAAAACGAACATACACTCCCTTAGGGGAACCCATTGAAACAGTGTTACGACAACTCCTCTCTCAAAATTTGGTCACTCTACCTAAGCTATCAAACTATGAGCCTCAAGTCAAACCAGCATGGTGGAGAGATACTGAACACTGTGAATTCCATCAAGGAAGAGGGCACAAGACAAGTAATTGTCACCGATTGAAAGACCTCATTCAGGATCTTATTGATCTTATTGAAGTACATGACCCAAAAACAACCAATAATGATCATCTGATGTTCAAAAATCCACTTCCATCACAAGATCAAAGGGATCCTTCCACTTCCAGGCGAGGCACCGATACCACTGATTATACGCAGGCTGCATATAACTACACTGTAAATCACCTGTATGATGCCAATGAACAAGTTGCAACTATAACCTTCAAAAATCCCACCTCAAATTGCAATGTTGTTACACGTCGTGGCAAGGTCACCATCAAGGCAGCTCCACAAGGCACCACCTCCATCCCAAAGCAGTACAATCTTGTGGAACAATTAGACAAAACCCCTACACTTATATCCATTTTGGAGCTTTTGCGTCTGTCACCCTCTCATAAAACTATCTTGGATCAAGCCCTCCAAGAAGCATCAGTCCCTGCAAATCTAAATACGGACCAATTTCAAGCCATGGTTGGAAATCTAAAGTCATCACCTTGTCTCACTTTTTCCGAAAGTGACAACTCTTCTTTCCAACAACCTCATAATGCTTCGCTACACATTGAAGGCTTTATCAACCAACACAGGATCAAGCGAGTCTTGATCGATAATGGAGCAGGCCTAAACATTTGCACACTACAGTTGGTCACAGCATTGGGATATGCAATAGAATCAGTGGATCCTCGCAAGAAGATCACCATCAAGGCCTATGATGATGCAGAGCGTTCATCCAAAGGAGCTGTGGTACTACCAATCCGAGTAGGCCCCGTGGTAAAGCACATCATTTGTCAGGTTCTGGACCTTCCTCTGCCATATAATCTATTGTTAGGAAGACCTTGGATACATGCCATGCAAGCCGTTCCATCTACCTACCATCAATGTATCAAGTTCCCACATAACGGTGTAGAGATCACAATCCTGGGCGATGCAAATCCCTTTGCATTTTGCCATAATATCAACCATCAACCAGAGATTACTGTTCCTAATAATAGGGAAGCCATTTCCTCCACATCATATGTAAGTCCCGCCTCTCTTGCCAGTTCGAACACCACTATGCCCAAGCAAGAAAAGCTTAAAATGAAGGTAGCAGAGGAAGGTCCTGGAGAATATAACTTGAGTCAGCTCTTTTGTGTGGGACAAATGCCCACTTCTCCTAGAACACATGGTAAACCACAATAGTTACTCCAGCAACCACTAATCATGCCTGCATGTGCCCTGACGCCTTTCGTCCTTGGAAAGAGTCAAGAGGAAGAGACACAAGATGAGGACCTGGCGGAATGGATCTATAAGGATCCCATCACCACTGACATACCACGAGTTACACTTCCTACGGACCAGTATGGCAAAGGTCTCCTCATTATGCAACGAATGGGGTATGATGGTCAGAGTGCTTTGGGATATTGCAAACAAGGGCGACATGAACCTCTGTTGCCGGAATTCAAGCCCAAAGGAAATACAGGCCTCGGCTTTGAAAAAGAGATCTTCCCTAAATTAAAATTCAAAGGGAAACCCAACAAACCATTTTGTCCACCTACTGCAAAGAGGACACCTTTTATAATCAAGGCACCATCAAGCACCATCCCAACTGCCCCATCGAGGCTCAAAACCCCAACACAACTATCACAAATACCAATCATCCCACCAAGCAAACCAGTAATCCCATCAATAGTACCATTAGCAGCAGCAACTGTATCAGAACCCGCAGTAACATCTATGGCATCAGTAGTTCTAGCAGAAGCCACTGAGTCACCATTACCAATACTTACAGTAACAAATCCTTTCATCCCTATCAAACTTCCTGCCACATCGATTACTACAAAGATACATAAACCAATCACACCTGCCGTGTTTAATTCTAAAGACATCTCAGTATGGTATAGCAATCGGATGCTGGAAAGTGATTCAGAGACCGACTCACATGAGTGGGAATTTGATTCTGTACAGCTTAATACTTCAGATGAGGAAGACACATCACCACCTCTGCCACGCAAAGACATACCTGTTTATGGAGAAGCACAGATACAGACCACTTGGGTTCCTGAGCTGGAAACATCTTCCACAGACCCTACGTCTCATCCTACGCCTGATTCTGACAGGGAAAGTACCATCAACGACCTTCACCACACTGTCTTAACCCTCACTGATACCTCTAACGAACTTAACCTAGTCAATGAAGTAATGCCCATTGTCCACCCTGAACTCATCGAATGGAACCAACCAAATCCCCCATGTCTTGACTTCTTCCAAAATGATGAGGCTATCATTGACTTTTTGGAATTAAGGGATAACCTACCAAGCGGGGATCACAAAGCTGGATTTTCCATTGAACTTAATAGCGCAGCATACTTTGGGGCGGATGCCAAACCTTTTAGCTGCAAAAATATAACAATAAAACATGGATCTTTCAGTGAAAACCACACTGTGGCACTGTTTGATTTGACAAAAGTAAAAAGAAAGAGCATATCCAACAGTGAAAACCTCTCTGAGGCGCCTGAGGATGAAGGGTTTGACATTCTCCTTGCTAGTACACAACAGGAATGATCCATGATTCTTATCGAGGAAACCAATGAATACAATGTGGGGACTCCTGAAAATCCTCATATCATACATCTGGCATCTCTTCTCACTCCAGAGGAACAACCTAAATTTATAGAGTTCTTCCAGAAGCGTCAGATCAACTTCGCATGGTCATATGCAGACATGCCTGGGCTTGATCTTGATTTAGTCATGCATCACCTCACCGTAGCAGAAGGAGCCAAACCTGTCAAGCAGAAGCTTCGTAAGATGCATCCCCAGATTGCAGTGCTAGTCAAAACAGAACTCAAGAAACTCCTGGATGTTGGTTTCATTAGACCAATTGATTATGCAGAATGGATCTCCAACATCATGCCAGTTGGCAAACCAAAAGGGGGCATCCGCATTTGTACCGACTTTAGAGATCTAAATAAGGCTTGTCCTAAGGATGATTTCCCCCTGCCAAATATCGACATCATAGTGGATCTAACAGCAGGACATGCCATGCTTTCACTCATGGATGGCTTTTTAGGATACAATCAAATAAAGATCGCACCAGAGGACCAACATAAGACAGCCTTCACATGTCCATGGGGCACATATTGCTGGAATGTAATGCCTTTTGGTCTCAAAAATGCAGGAGCAACCTATCAAAGAGCAATGACCACCATCTTTCATGACATGATGCATACTATGATGGAAGATTATGTGGATGACTTACTAGCAAAATCACTCACTAGAGAAGGTCATTTGGACATATTAGAGAGAATCTTTGATAGACTGGAACAATATCATGTTTGACTCAACCCAAAGAAATGTGTCTTTGGAGTAACCTCCGGGAAGCTTCTAGGATACATTGTCTCAAGCAAAGGTATTGAGGTCAACCCAGCAAAGGTTAAGGCAATCATGGACATGCCACCTCCAAAGAATATCAGTCAGCTAAGAACACTACAAGGACGGCTTCAATCCATCTGCAGATTCATTGCACAATTGGCTGATAAGTGTCACCCATTTACACATCTGCTACACAAGAACATCCGCTTTCAGTGGGATGCCCGATGCCAACAAGCATTTCAGACGCTTAAAAACTATCTCATGAATCCACCATTGTTGATACCACCAGATCCAAGTAGACCGTTGTTACTCTATATCTCAGCAACCAGTACAACATTGGGTGTACTACTGGCACAACATAATGCAGAAGGAAAAGAGTGTGCTGTATACTACATCTCTCGCACATTGGTGGGCTATGAACTCAATTACACACCTATTGAGCGAGCTTGCCTAGCAGTAATCTTAGTAGCCACTAAATTGAGGCACTATCTGTTGACACACAAGGTACAACTCATTGCAAAGATTGATCCACTCAAGTATTTACTCAACAAAGCAGCATTGACAGGTCGCTTGGCCAAATGGGTGATGATTCTAAGTGAATTTGACATTGAGTACGTGGATCGTAAGGCTATCAAAGGTCAACTTATTGTAGATCAGTTGGCCGATGCACCACTCACAGGTGATCATCCTCTTATTTCCAATTTTCTAGATGAAGAGATATTCATGATCACAACAGCACAACCATGGAAACTATATTTTGATGGGTCATACACTAGGCACGGCTCGGGGGCAGGCATTCTGTTTATCACACCTCAAGGTGATAGCATCCCGAAGTCTTACAGGCTCACATTTCCATGCACAAACAACATAGCAAAGTATGAGGCCTTGATCACAGGACTCAGGTTAGCCGTACAATGGAAATTACAAGAACTGCAAGTATATGGCGATTCCCAACTAGTCATTCGACAAGCAACAGATGAATATCAGACCAAGGATGATAAACTCATGCCATATAAGCAAATGGTGGACACTTTAAAGACATCATTTACTACTATCACTTTTGAGCAGATACCAAGAGATCAGAATCGAGCTGCTGACGCTATGGCTACCATCGCATCTCTCCTAGATCTTCCACAGAATTCAACACGCTACGAGTTCTTGGTAGAACAACTTTGGATCCCCGCTTATGATATCCCCGAATCCGAGATGATATGTCACCTTTTTGGTTCTGAATCCCCATGGTACAGTGAGTTCTACACCTATCTTCGCGATCATACCCTTCCTCCCAACCAATCGAATAACCAACGAAAAACCTTCATTCGCCAAACTGCTCGATATACCATTATTGCCGAAACCCTATACCGACGCGGTCTTGATGGTACTCTCCTTCGATGTCTGGAACAAGATGAGATAACAAAGGCTTTGGAAGAGGTACATGAAGGAATTTGCGGGACTCACTCAAGTGGTCCGTCACTAGCCAAGAAACTCCTGCGAGCTGGATATTATTGGCCATCTATGGAAAAGGATTCCTACTACTTTGTCAGAAAATGCAAGAAATGTCAAGTTCATGGCGACCTGATACATGCACTAGCTCAGGAACTGCAACCAATCACAACACCATGGCCTTTTTGTCAATGGGGCCTTGACCTTGTGAGTAAGATTCATCCATCTTCATCCAATGGCCATAAATTCATTATTACCGCCATCGAATATTTCACAAAGTGGATCGAAGCTGTTCCACTTACCCAAGTCGCCGGCAAGCAGATCGCCTCATTCATCCTCAACTACATCATCTGCCGGTATGGTGTACCCATGTCCATTGTCACAGATAACGGTCTCCCTTTCAAAAATCAGGATGTCCGTGAACTTTGTGAAAAATTTCATATCCAACACCGCTTTTCCACTCCCTATTACCCACAAGGCAATGGTCAGGCCAAAGCATCCAATTAAAACATATTGAGGATCCTAAAGAGAACAGTCAATGATGTCGGCCGTGATTGGCATGTTCAACTCAATCCAGTGCTATGGGCATATCGAACTAGCATTCGAATCCCTACAGGTGCAACTCCTTATTCATTGGTCTATGGTGCAGAAGCTATCTTGCCTATTGAGGTCGAGATACCATCATTACGGGTTTCCTTGTATAACCTCATCGATGATGAAGCTTACAGAGTCTCACGTCTTCAGGACTTAGAGTTACTTGATGAGAAACGACAAGCTGCATACAATCACCTCAAAGCCTATCAGCAGCGCATGAGTAGAAGCTACAATCACTGAGTTAGATCTCGTACATTTGAGGTAGGTGATCTTGTTCTACGAGAGAATCCTCGCAACCAACCAAACCAAGAACATCAGGGCAAGTTTGAATCAAACTGGCTGGGCCAATATGTTGTCACTGCTGTGTTTGGGTCCGGGGCATATCAGTTGGCTACATCAAAAGGAGAACCGCTTGCAGATCCAATCAACAGCATGCACCTCAAATGGTTTTATACCTAAGGTGTATAGAGCATCAGGCTCCCCTACATACCAGAAAATACCAAAAACATTCAGAAAATGTCCTAAAGAAAATACAAAAACATTCAAAGAAAAATCATGCATCCAAACGGTGAACAACCACTCCGGTGGCACCTTGGGTAAGTACGGTGATAAAAACTTGGCAAACAGGCACCACTCATAAAGGCTATGGCTCCATTGTCTTTCAGACTCGTTGTGATCACATCTACTTCATACATACATCCATCCATCCGAAAAACCATGGCTTGTTATTTCTCTGCAATTATGATAAATACTTCATGCATCTTGCATCCCGCTTCTTCATAAGTCATGTCTAAAATTGGGGGCAATGCCTTTAAACTATTGATGGAAGTGGATTCTACATTGTCTTATGATTCATTCATTTCTTCATTCAAGCAATCATCAAAATACCAAAAACATTCAAAAATGTCTCAACAAAATCCAAAAACATTCAAAACAATACAAAATCCAAAAATATCAGAAAACATCAAAAATTACACAAAAACATGGCAAACACCTTGTACATACTCATCCATGCAGATACCAAAACAAACATTGACAAAATACTCACACAGATGACCACTTATCACTCGACCAAAACAATCAACATCAACAATCAAACTGTCTTCAACAAGGATGCATCCTTCCTT
Organism: Cryptomeria japonica; assembly: GCF_030272615.1. Classification (NCBI taxonomy): domain Eukaryota; kingdom Viridiplantae; phylum Streptophyta; class Pinopsida; order Cupressales; family Cupressaceae; genus Cryptomeria; species Cryptomeria japonica. The sequence continues at coordinate 592,212,025 of NC_081410.1, forward strand.
ACCAAAACAAAGACAAGATGACGTTTTCTTTGACAAGAAAATTATGTTAAGCTATCAAATACTTGGTTGATTTGTGAGTACAATCGTTCGTTTATCTGTATCAGGATCGTGCAGCATTATTTTGTATAGTTTGCGCATTATTTCCGATGAAGTTCTGGGGCATGTACTAATGGTGTCTACGTGGGAAGTTCACTAAGCTATGTGATCATAGGCAAAAATACAATCATAGATCACTACGGCTTGCTGACTACAGCGTATACCTCGACCATATGGGCATGAACCATTACCAAGGATCCATATTCTTTATTCTTTATGTATATACTATTTATTTGTAGGTACAATGCTCTTCCTTTGGTTCCTCCTACCTCATCCAAACTGGATAAAGGTTTTTATCTCTTAGTACGGTATGCACTTGTCTCAGGATATGATCAGCCTAAGATCAAGGAGGACGATCCAAGTCATGCATGAAGGTAGATAATCCTTGTCTGTTCTGCAAGCAATACTTTGGTCGACTTGATCCCTTATATCAAGTCGTTTGTATTAACTTGCTACATAAAATCCATGAAAGAAATACTCAGGTCATCTTGAATCATTATGTCAAGATGCTTGTATTCTCTTCCAACATTTTAAAGCTCAATTATGAAAATAGAGCACTATGGATCGTCATTTCATCTCATCTGTTTATATATTGCATTCCGTTGCATATCACCCATCCGTTCGCTCATTCATATGTAGGTTTTATATGCAAAAGTGACCATTCAAAACTGGTCTTGGATACAATCACGACCGAGTACTCTGATACATCATCCAATGCATCATGCAAAGTCTTACAAACCTTGCATTCCTCATGATCATATCATCCTAACATTTAGTTGCATCTTACATTAAACATTCATGTCATTTTTTAACATTGCATATAGTTCATTTTGGACATTTAGTTTTCATTTGCATCATTGCATTAATCATAAATAATTAGATTCATCCATAAGATCAACTTGTCTTTGATTATTTTAGACCATTTTATTAGGCATTCATTTAGCATCAATTATCCATTATCATCTTATCGACTTGTATCATTTATTATGACACACATTCATTTATAGTTAAAAAGTGCATTCATTCATTCATTAATAAAGTACTTTATTATGCTCATTTTAGGATTCATTTCACATCGCATTCATTTATCATCTTTTTAATTGCATTAAGGTGCAGTTATTAAAAACATAAGTTATCGTATCATCACATTATCATTTGTACTTAAATCCTATTTACAACATTTAGAATCATAAATCCATTTGTTCCTATAAACATTAGTACCATACCATTTTATATATCCATTTTCCAAATACATTCATTTAAACACATTATCCTATAAACATTTGTACTTTACATTTTGTTTATCTATCTTGCATTTGACAAAACATCTAGATGCATATCCATACATAACATCATTCATTCAACCATCGCATTTAACATCATCACATAAATCATCTCGTCATTATATTGCAATAGGAAACATCAAAATCCTGTTCATATAAGTCATCATAAGCATACATCATCATCATGACATTACATACATACAACATTGCATCAACAAAATCAAACAAATCATATATAAGCCTGCATTCATAGGTCAGTATCATCATCAAGACATGCATATAAGGAACATCTCATCAATGCATACATATACACATATCCATCTAAGCAAAAAATCATCATCATGCATAAACATCCATACATAATCAAATGCATATCCTCAAAATATGGGATCTCCTCATATATATCATCTCATATATCAGAGTACAAAGACGTCTACAAAATCGGCTACCAAAAGCCATCCAAGATATAGTCCATAAATAAACAATTATATAATATATATGCAAAATGCTCTCTCAAATGCCGCTCCAGCCAGATGCTGTACCACCACCACCACCTCTACCTGCTCCACCACTGGTGCCTACACCGCCTGATCCATCTCTCTGTGGAGGCCTCATCGAACCCCCACTCCCTACTGCATCCCCTGATCTCTCCTGCCGTAGAGGACCCATCACACCCCCACTACTCTATACCCTCTGCGATCGCTTTGATCTGGCCTACCGCATCTGCGAATAGCTGAGAGCTCGCTGGCTAACTGGTACAACCTACTCATATAAGCCCCGCCAGTAATCTATCTCCGTCTGCGCTCGCCGCATCTCCCTCATCACCTCCCCTGTAGGACCCTGTGCTCCTACTCCCATCTGAACCCTCTCCTGCAGCTCGACAAATCTCTCCACCACAGTATCTCTCTCCCGCAGCACCATCGTCAGCTCTGACTCACGTGCAAATAGCTGCACATCCCTAGCTGCTACCTCCTCCTCTAATCTCTCTATCTGGGTCTGCAAATAAACTATCATATGATCCCGCAGATCTCCAGTCGCTCCCTCTCCCGTGTCCATCGCTGCCTCACCTGTATCACCCTCTCCAATAGGTCCCTCCCCTGCACCACCCTCTCCAGCAAAACCCTCTCCTCTATCCATTGGGATCTCTCTCTCCATCCCCCTTCCACTCAGCTGCACTCCTCCCTGCATCAAAGGTCCCTGTGATATCTGCAGTGGTAGTCCACCTCTCCCTCTCTGCTGCCTCGGCATCCCCAATCCTCCTCCTCCGCCACCTCCATCTCCTCCCCCACCTCCTCCTCCTCCTCCTCCTCCTCGACCTCCTACTCTCCGTCTCCGTCCCCTCTCATCCTCAAATGCTGGGATCGGCTCTGCCGGGTCTGATATCCGTCGGATCGGGTGTGCTGCTCGATACTGGGTGTACTCCTCTGTAACCCCTGCATCAACGACCCTCGGTCGTAAGTCCCATGCCCTCGCCTGCAGTGTCCGAAACTCTGCCAGTGCCTGATCATACGGTAGTACTGGACCCCATGCATACCGCTCCCGAATCACCCGTGCATACTCCCCTGATCCGTTAGGCAGTCCCTGCTGCCGTCCAAACTGCCTCATCACTCTCCTCGGCACCTGTCTCTCCACATGATATGAGGTCCTCCCAATGAGGAATCGGGTCATGAACACATACGGCAGTGCCTCTGCGTCATCCTCCCATGGCTCACACTCCAAGTATGGCTGCCATATCACTGCATCTAAGTCATCCAATGCTCGCCGCCACCACTCTAACTTCCCCAAGTGGGGCTGACTCATCATGCCACTGTACATAAACATGTATGGCTGATCCACCGCACGAAATCTAAGGCTCACCGGTTGGGTCACTGGTAGGTGCTCCCATGCCCAAACATGTAGCAGTGTCATGCCCACTGCTAGAGAACCCCTCCCTCGGTACACTACCTCGTGGAGCTCCTGATACATGTGCGCCAGCACACACGGCCCCCATGCAAATCGGGTCCCCTCGGTCATCATCATCTCTATCACCTGTCCCCATCCCACTGCCAATCCATGTGACTGCCTGTTTGGACACAACAATCCTCCCACAATCCTTGACAACACTGCTGGGAGGGGCTCATATAGTGCCGCTATATCCTCCCATGTGATCGAGCCATTGTCAATATATACATCCTCATCAAAAATCCTCTGACATGAAAGCATCCCCCAGGATCTGTCATATGTGACTAGCTCCCCTCGAATCGGAATCCGAAGGATGCGCCACACGTCCTCCAAGGTCACAGTCATCTCTCCCTGTGCCAAATGAAATGTGCACGTCTCACTGTGCCACCGCTCTGCCAATGCTGTAATCAAACCATGATTCATACGAATCACGGGCATGTGCATCACCTCGTACAAACCAGTTGCAGCAATGCAGTCTATCTCAGTCTGAGTCAATCGATCCCGCAACCCCTGTGTCGCAGGATGACGCTCGCGTAACTGCAACACGCATAGATCCTCTTGCACATAGACATTCATTAATCACCATCAGTTGTTTTGTTTTCAAACTTTCTTAAGTTTAAACCTAGACTATCATCAGATACTTTGATCAAGTATCTTCAGGTCTCAACAGGTAAGCAATCATGGCCACCTAGACTTCAACAGACATTTATCCTAACAAATGACCTAAGTCTCATCGGGCTGCTATGGTTCAAAACAACTCCCACTTCACCTCGCCATCCATCAATCATTGACATCAGGAGAGTTATTTTGTCCAACACTGGGGCATCTCTTTATCCTAAGGCAAAAGCACTATTTTATCCACAAAAGCGCTATTCTTAACAATAGCGCTACAACCCTAGCAAAAGCGCTCAAAAAGCTACACAAAAGCGTTACAAAAACAAAAGCACTAAACCAGCTATACAATAGCGCTATTTAACATCAATAGCGCTCAATTAACCATACAATAGCGCTACTTAGTCCAAAGCGCTAAAACATGCATACAGTAGCGCTAATAAAACCAAAAGCGCTCAAACAAGAGCACAATAGCGCCATTGCGGCACAATAACGCTAGTTTATGGAGCAAAAGCGCCAAAACCAAAGTTCCAGTGCTCTTGCTCCGACTGGACTTGGACTCAGCTAAAAACCTATCAAACATACATGAAAATTGAGTTTTCAAATTTGCGTACCGCTAGTCCGTAGTCCTCTGGGCGCTGGAACCGTCGGACTCGATCGAATCTGTGCTCGGTGATCGGAATCGGCATAGTAGCTCCTCCTTGCTCCTCCAAATGTCACTATCAGAGCTCTCGTTTTCAACTGGTCGCGGTCACAAATGATCCTATTTTCACCCCTTTCACCCCATTTATACCCCCTGTCGTCACCGTAACTTCGCCCCGCTCATCGCTGTGGTCCCCGTGAACTTCCCGATCCCCCCATTTCTCCATGTTTCCCCCGATTTCTTCTATTTTTCACCAGTATATCTAATTTCTTCTCTTCTACCACCCTGCCAATTTTCATTCTTTTTTGAGAGATCGCCCGATTTTTTGAAATTCTTCGGCCCATCTCTCGAGGGGGCATACCACCCATTAAATTAACATTTTATGGGGCATTTCTTCACACCTATTTTTTTTCTTTATTTGAAACGCGCGATAAACCGCACCGTCTCAAAGAGGGGCAAATGTAGTCACATAAATCTGTCCATTTTAATTAAATGAATATTTCGTATTTATTTGATTAAAAATCCACTAACCATCAATTAATTAAATTAATATTTAATTAATTCATCTCCAAACATTCTTCTATTAATTAAATAAATTATTCAATTTATTTTAATTAATTCATTAAATCAAATTCCATTCAATTAAATAAATAAAATCTATTTATTTAATTAAATCCCCCTATTCCTCTTTTAAATAAATTAAATAAAACATTTATTTAAATCATTATCCCCACCCCACTTGCATTTTCCTACAAATGCAACTTGCACACATTTTGAAATAAATGAATTTTTATTTTAAATAAAATCCTATTTTCCCTCACCCACCAAATCCACTTGCAAAATCTAATCCCCTTCTAGATTCTTCTAACCCCTTCCTAATTAGCCTAAACCATCCCCTAAATATTGTCACATTCCTAAGCAAAGGGAAGTCACTTCTCAAATCCTCAAAGTCTTGGATAACCATTAAAGGTTTTCAACCTTCAACCACTAAATGGCTCAAAGTCTTTGATAGCCATTAAAGGCTTCCAACTTTCAACCACTTAATCCACAAAGTCTCCAATAACCATTAATGGTTAACCCAAACCTTCCCACATGGTTAAAACATTTGTTTTGACTCAACCTCTACCCAACCCAAGGGTCTCATCAAGCCTTTAATGCTTTGACCATGATTATCTCTTAATCATTTGCACAAAGGTTTATCCTTGCATTAACTCCTAATCCAGTGGGTAATCCTAATTTAGACTTGACCCTTACCTTCTAGATAACCATGAGGTCTTCTCAGGCCTTTAATGCCTCCAACCTCTTCTCTCAACCCAATCCTGTGTTGACACTTGTCACTATTTTATTGGTGCAAATTGTGCACATGGATCCTCAACTTTCAAGCTTGACCCTTGATTAAACCTTTCAATCCTGGCCATCCATTGCTCCATTTTTCCTATAAATAGAGCCCATTCCTTCATAATCCAGATCTTGAAAACTTGTATGCATTTAGGCTATAGACATTTTTAGAGAGCATTTAGCATAAGCAATCTAACATCTTATCATTTTGGTTAAAATATATCATTTTAGCATCAATAGCATAGTATTTAGCTTTTCATTTCATATTTGAAGCTTAATATTAAATCTCAATCCTCCATAAGCATCCATAGTGCAAAAAGCTGTTGAGAGCTACACTATTTTGGAACTTGGAGAGGAGAGGAACAAGGGAGAAGGAGCTAAGGCCATGCTAAAAGGCAGTTGGAGATGCCTCATAATCTTTGTTTCGTTCATTAGATACATTAGTATGCTTTTAGTGTCTCTCTTGGTATGCCTTTTTAGATTAGTTTTTGATTGACTAACACTAATGTTTTGTGTGTTTTGTATTCTTTGATCATAGACTAATCTTGTGCCATTTAGGAGGGCATCATTTACAATACAATTCATATAAGCAAAACTTTATCCCATGTTAGCCTGAGTGTCGGTATACTTCATTTCCGGTGTAATCTGGATGCCGGTGAAAGTGTCTACTAGTGCCGGTGTATGATGTCTTGAGATGCCGGTGCATGTGTAGAAACCTGTTGCCTGATGGTTGTCAGTTGGTTGCCATCAATGACAACATGAACTATTCTCATTAGAGTGTAGAATTCCAACAATCTCCCCCTTTGGCATTGATGGAAACACTCATGAGAAAAATCCAAACTGCTATCCAAAAATGAAATCCAAAAAGAAGTGTGCTCCCCTGAGCAAGTGATCTCCTTTGTGCATTTATTTTCTCCATACTACTCCCTATTTTCACCATACTACTCCTCCTTTGACATCAATGGCAAAAAGAATCAAAGAATACAAAAATGCTACCTCATCGCCTGTAACCGGTTGGTTACAATTTGATTTAGCCTCTGCATGAATTTGTTGCTGTCAAAGAGAATGGTCACAGTCTACTGGATCATACCGGTTAGATAGTGCATCTGTTGCTCTGGTGACCATTCTCCTTGAACTGTTCCCTTTGATAGCTCAACCCGCTGAGTAATGAGACTATCCAATTTTGGACCAATTTTACTTTTGAGTTCCCTGGCCTTTAACCTTATCCTTGCTTTCTCTTTCTCGAGTTTCTCTAACTTCTCCTCAAAAATTGCCATTTCCTGCTCAAAAACTAAGATAAGTCCCAAGGAACCTATCAAATTATCTGTAATATCATCGATTTCTTTCTGTGTCTTCTTGATGTTGGTATTTTGTTACGATTTTGTAATTGATGTCAACACCTACTAAAACACTAGCACTTTGGAGATCCAACAACATTCACCGGCAAGCAAGTAACTATTGCACAGTTACTAGTATTTGGTACACCGATAAGATATAATGATCACCGACACTTGGAATGGCATGGAAGACACATGGATATGTCGAAGACATCATTTGGACATCTTGTCCTGGAGTATTGTTCATTGGTATATTCATAGTTGCATATTTGCTGTTACCGACAAATAGGTCTAGGGTTACACTGGCAGGTTTATCTTTTCCAGATCAACATGGCACACTATGGAGATGATTAATTATTGTTGTAAATGCATTAAGACGACATGTTCAATCAGTTATTGCATCGGATATTGTATTATTTGTAAAATGTTTTTATTGTAATATCTTGTAGAGCCGACCTACTAAAATTGGTCTTAGGTTATGGTATAAATGTAAGATCTTATTTGTAAGATCAAATGTGGAATGCGAAAAAGGATTGTGTGAAGGTATATGTGAGATTAAGTAGAGCTATATACGCAGACATCATTTGAAGATTGAAGGAGGGTTTTTGTGGAAGCATATCAACATTACACTGGTACTGAATCCAACATATGAAGATACTATTTTGTGCAGTACATTCTTATTGGATTTAACCATCCAACTGTAGTCAGTGTGACTCCCATTTTGTGATTGAGCAGTGAGCTCTAGGTTGTTGGCCTTTCTACATGTGCAGACCCCATTTATGTACACTTACTATCTACAGTAGTATCATCTGATTGTGGGTAAGGTTTCCCACCATGGTTTTTCCCCTTATAGGGTTTCCACGTACAAATATTGGTGTTGTGTTGTGGATGACTTTGTGTTTATGTTTCATACACTAATCCTTACCGGTATAGCAATTAACTATTAAAACTATCTACCGACATACTTAACTGGTTTACCGGTATTAAGCATTAAGTTGGTTAAATTGTTTTTGGTTTAAATCTATTTGGCAACTGATTCACCCCCCCCCCTCTCAGTTATCTCCAGTACCTAACAATTAGTATCAGAGCTTAGTCCTCTTTTGCAGAAGTTTAACAGCTTGAGGAGATCCAATGTCTACTAATTATTTCAGGAAGGATAGTCCTAAACTTGATTGAACTAACTATGGCATATGGAAGATCAGAATGGAGACACATCTGAATTGCATTGGAAAAGACATCTGGGAAGTTACAAAGAATGGTTATACTATTGATGTACAAGGTCAGCCTAGTCCAGCTAACTTGACAAAAGATGAGGAAAATGATTGCAAAGCAAGAGAAGCACTTTTGAGCGCATTATTAGATCAAAAAATCATGGGACTATCAAATAGGTCTACTACTAAAGCTATTTGGGATCATTTGGAAACACCGAATGAAGGAGATTCCATAGTCAAAATTGCAAAACACGAAAGCTTCCGAGTCAGGTATGAACATCTGAAAATGGGAGAAGATGAAAGGATTTCTGCTTTTATGGAAAGAGTAAATGAAATTGTTTTGGGTATTAAATGTTGTGGATGAACCTTAAGTGAGGATGAAATTGTTTCAAAAGTTTTAAGAGGATTGCCAATGGCATATAAAATGAAAGTCACTGCTATAAATGAGTTAAGAACAATGCCTAATACATCAGTTACTAGGGATACATTGATTGGGAAACTTTCAGCTTTTGAAATTGAAGAATTTGGTCCTGTTGCTACTATAAAGACAGATTTGGCCTTTAAAGAATCAACATCATCTGCTCCATCATTTAACAAATCTGATTGGAAAGCCTTTTATGCAAGAGAACTTGAAGAAAGTAAGAAAGAAAATGAAGAACTTGAAGAACTTGAAGCACTATTTGCAAGGAAAATGCCTAAAGGTCCAGTTGGAAGTAAGTATGAAGGTAAAGCACCCTTTAAATATTTTAACTGCAATAAGATTGGTCATATGGCTTCAAGATGCCCTGATAGACATGCTAGACTAAGAGAAGAAGCTAGAAGAACATACAAGCCTAACCCTGAATATCAGAGATACAGATTTAAGAAGAATAAAGACAAATCTTGTTACATTTCTGATGAAGGTGTGACTAATGATTCTGATGAGGATTTGGTAGACAATGGATGGGTTTTTATTTCTATAACAGAAGATCAACCGACACCTACTGCTCAACTAGTAGTACAGGCCCTGACAGCTAAAGTTGAAGTAAAGGATGAATGGATCATTGATTCAGGATGCTCACATCATATGATAGGAGACAAAGGTAAATTCTTGAACTTTCAAGAATACAATGGAGGCTTAGTGAGATTTGGAGATGACAAAGCTTGTTCAATCAAAGGTAAGGGTTCAATATCTCTTGATGGTAAGCATAACACTGTCAATGTCTACTATGTTGAAGGATTAAAGCATAATCTTTTGAGTGTTGGTCAATTAGTTGAGAAAGGATTTCAGTTACAATTTAAAAATGGAAAATGCAAAATCATGAATAGAACTGGTTTGGAAATTGCAACCGATAATCAGACTAGAGGTAATATCTTTCATTTGAATAACAATGAAAAGACATTCTTAATTGCACATATTGATGAAAGTTGGTTATGGCATAAGAGACTCTGTCATGTAAACTTTGATTGCATGGTAAAGATCAGTACTACTAAGGCAGTTAGAGATTTACCTAAAATTGTCAAACCTCAGAATATAGTATGTAAGGAATGTCAATTTGGAAAACAAGTTAGAGATAGTTTCAAAAGTATTCCAGAAAAATCAAATAATGCTCTTGATTTGGTTCACACTGATTTATGTGGCCTAGCTAGAACTAAAAGCTTATAAGGTGATAGATATTTCATGCTAATTATTGATGACTATTCTAGAATGTGTTGGGTTACTTTTCTCAGAGAAAAATCAGAAGCACATGGAAAAAGCAATGGTAGAAAATGAAACCGGTAAGAAAATCAAATGTTTAAGATCAAATCAAGGAGGTGAATTTACATCTAAGAAATTTAATACAATCTGTGAAGTGAATGGAATCAGAAGACAACTATTAGCACCTCAGACACCACAACAAAATGGAGTTGTTGAAAGGAAAAACATAACTATCTTGGATACATCAAGAAGTATGTTATCAGAAGAAAACCTACCACATGTATATTGGGGAGAAGCAGTCAGTACAATGGTCTATACATTTAACAAAGTTCACATCAAAGGTGAAACCGGTAAGACCCCTCATGAACTATGGTTTGGTAATACTCCTACTCTTAAGTATTTCAGAATTTTTGGAAGTAAATGTTATATCAGAAGAGATGAGTATATTGGAAAATTTGATCCTAGTAGTGATGAAGGAATATTTCTCGGTTATTCATCTAAGAGAAAAGCATATAGATGTTTTAACAAGAGATTGCAGAAAATTGTTGAGAGTACAAATGTAAAGATTGATGAACAATTTAGAGGAACTTCAAGGTATATAGACTCTGAACTGGCAACAGAAATTTTGACAAATGAACCTACATTGAATCCACTAGTACAAAATGAAGATCCAGTTACCCCGGTATCATCTGAGGATTCCACAGTAATTGAGGAATAACAACAAACAAAGACACCCCGATATGTAAGAATGAATCATTCTAAAGTTCAGATAATTGGAAACAAGTTTAAAGGAGTTATGACAAGAGGAAGATTGGCAAATGAAGAGGTATGTCTTATTTCTCAAATTGAACCATCATCTGTTAATGAGGCATGTGAAGATAAATTTTGGATTAAAGCTATGGAAAAAGAATTAGAACAAATTTAGAAAAATAACACTTGGACATTAGTTCCCCGACCTAAAGATAAAAATGTAATTGGAACCAAATGGGTATTTAGAAACAAACTTAATGAAGATGGTAAGGTTGTCAGAAATAAAGCAAGACTAGTATGTAAGGGATATTCTCAGAAAGAAGGAGTTGATTACAATGAAACCTTTGCACCGGTAGCTAGAATTGAGGCAGTCAGATTATTTTTGGCTTTTGCAACATACAAGAACTACAAAGTTTATCAAATGGATATTAAATGTGCATTTTTGAATGGAGATCTTGAAGAGGAAGTATACATTGAACAACCTGATGGATTTTGTTTGACAGATGACAATGATATCGTTTGCAGGTTAAGAAAAGCTCTGTATGGACTAAAACAAGCTCCAAGAGCTTGGTATGCAAGATTGGACAAGTATCTTTTAAAGATTGGTTTTTACTAAAGGAAATGCAAACAATAATTTATATTATAAAGTAACTAATGATGACATCTTGATTATAGAAGTATTTGTTGATGATATAATCTTTGGAGGAGAAGATGGATTATGTAAGGAATTTTCTATTAAAATGCAACAAGAATTTGAAATGTCCATGATTGTAGAAATAAAATTCTTTTTAGGATTGTAGATTTCACAGACTGATAAAGGTATATTCTTGAGTCAATCCAAATACTTAAAAGAGTTACTAAAGAAATTTGGGATGGAAAGCTCTAAACCGGTAAGAACACCTATGAAAACAAATGACAAATTATCACAAAGGGATGAATCTACACCTGTTAATCCAACTAGATACAAATCTATGATAGGAGGTTTACTATATTTGACACAAACTAGAACTGATATTATGAATGTAGTATATAGAGAAAATCATGAATCAGCCATAAAAAGGATTTTCCGGTACTTAAAAGGCACTATAAATCTTGGATTATGGTATCCTAGAGATGAAAACTTTGAATTATGTGCATACACAGATGCAAATTGGGTAGGAGATGTGGATGATAGAAAAAGCACCACCGGCGGAGCATTCTTTCTTGGAAACATATTAGTTTCTTGGTTGAGTAAGAAACAAAGTTGTACATCTTTATCAACAACATAATCAGAATATGTTGCAGCAACAACTAACTGTACACAATTACTATGGCTTAAGAAAATTTTGAAAGACATAAAGGTAAAATGCAAGGAACCTATTACTATCTATTGTGATAACACTGCAACAATTGATATATCTAAGAATTCGGTAGTACATTCTAAAACCAAACATGTTTCATCAAACTGAATTTTCTAAGGGAAAAAGTTGAAGCAAAGGAGATAAAACTGGTTTATGTGAATACTAAAGAGCAGATTGCAGATATTTTCACTAAACCTTTGCCTAAGGAGACTTTTCAATATCTCAGAGATCAGCTTGGAGTCACACCACCACCTATAGAGACTTAGACAGTTGATGATTGTCATCAACCGATAGAATTAACAGAGAAATCTTTTATTCTGATCTTTGATGAGGAAGCTACTTCTCAGAGGGAGTAGTTGCTATACTGAATTGATTGGTATTTTGTATATGAACTTGGTTTTATTGTAACTTTGGCATTTGATGTCAAAGGGGGAGAGATATCTATGGAAAAACACATTATCTTTATTATCTTTTTGGGAGAGATTGGTATGGAAAAACTTTGAGAAACACAAGGAAAACACATGTTGCTCCTAGGGGGAGAGATTGTTATTTAGGAGAGATTATTACTTTTTGGTTATAATCTTTTTGGAGATTATTGGTTTTTGGTACTTGGCATTTCTGTTTTGGCACTTTGATGGTTTTCCATCTTGTGTTGCCATCAATGCCAAAGGGGGAGATTGTTGGCATTTTGGTATGGTTTTGTCATTGATTCCAACACCTACTAAAACACTAGCACTTTGGAGATCCAATAGCATTCACCGGCAAGCAAGTAACTATTGCACAGTTACTGGTATCTGGTACACCGGCAAGATATAATGATCATTGGCACTTGGAATGGCATGGAAGACACATGGTTATGTCGAAGACATCATTTGGACATCTTGTCCTGGAGTTTTGTTCATTGGTATATTCATAGTTGCATATTTGTTGTTACCGACAAATAGGTCTAGGGTTACACCGGCAGGTTTATCTTTTCCAGATCAACATGGCATGCTATGGAGATGATTAATTATTGTTGTAAATGCATTAAGCTAACATGTTCAATCGGTTATTGCATCGGATATTGTATTATTTGTAAAATGTTTTTATTGTAAGATCTTGTAGAGCCGACCTACTAAAATTGGTCTTAGGTTATGGTATAAATGTAAGATCTTATTTGTAAGATCAAATGTGGAATGCGAATAAGGATTATGTGAAGGTATATGCAAGATTAAGTAGAGCTATACATGCAGACATCATTTGAAGATTGAAGGAGGGTTTTTGTGGAAGCATATCAACATTACACCGGTACTGAATCCAGCATATGAAGATGCTATTTTGTGTAGTACATTCTTATTGGATTTAACCATCCAACTGTAGTTAGTGTGACTCCCATTTTGTGATTGAGCAGTGAGCTCTAGGTTGTTGGCCTTTCTGCATGTGCAAACCCCATTTATGTACACTTACTATTTGTAGTAGTATCATCTGATTGTGGGTAAGATTTCCCACCATGGTTTTTCCCCTTACAGGGTTTCCACATACAAATATTGGTGTTATGTGTTGTGGATGACTTTGTGTTTATGTTTCATGCACTAATCCTTACCGGTATAGCAATTAACTTTTAAAACTATCTACCGACATACTTAACTGGTTTATAGGTATTAAGCATTAAGTTGGTTAAATTGTTTTTGGTTTAAATTTATTTGACAACTGATTCACCCCCCGACCCGCTCAGTTGTCTCTAGGACCTAACACTTGATTTCCTCATCTATATCCTCAGTTAGATGGAAAGGCTTGCAAGCTTCTCTATACAACTCCTTATATTCCATATTCTTGAGTTGAGTACCGGTAATAATGAATCCATATGCTCATTATAGTTTTTGATGGTTTTCTCAAAGAATTCTCCTTTATCTTTATCTACTCTTTCCTTTAAAGTATCCTCATTCACCTTATCTATAGTTATGGTATTTTCAGCAATAAATTTGGACAATATGTCCAATTTACCTAAAGAATCATTAATGTGATCTATCTTATAGGTAGGTGCAATCATCTTCAAGATAGGTAATGTGTTATCAATAGCCTTTAATGCTAAGGCATTGTAATATGTTATCCTCTTGATAGAATCCAATAGAACATCTTGCTGGTATTTTGGTATGGTTTTGTCATTGATGTCAACACCTACTGAAACACTAGCACTTTGGAAATCCGACAACATTCACCGACAAGCAAGTAACTATTGCATAGTTACTGGTATATGGTTCACCGGCAGGATATAATGTTCACCGACACTTGGAATGATATGGAAGACACTTGGTAATGTCGAAGACATTGTATGGACACTTTGTTTTGAAGAATTAATCATTGGTATATTCATATTTGCATATTTGCTTTTACCGGCAAATAGGTCCAGGGTTATCTAGGGTTACACCGACAGGTTTATCTTTTCCAGATTAGCATGGTACGCTATGGAGATGATTTATTATTGTTGTAAATGCATTAAGCTGACATGTTTAATTGGTTATTACATTGGATATTATATTGTATGTAAATTTTTTTTTATTGTAATATCTTGTCAAGCCGACCTACGAAAATTGGTCTTAGGTTATGGCATAAATGTAAGATCTTATTTGTAAGATCGAATGTGGAATGCGAAAAAGAATTGTGTGAAGGTATATGCAAGATTAAGCAGAGGTATACACGAAGACATCATTTGAAGGTGAAGCTAGGTTTTTGTAGAAGCATATCGGCATTACACCGGTACTGAATCTAGCATATGAAGATGCTATTTTGTGCAGTACATTCTTATTGGATTTAACCATCCAACTGTAGTCAATGTGACTCCCATTTTGTGATTGAGCAGTGAGCTCTAGGCTGTTGGCCTTTCTGCATGTGCAAACCCCATTTATGTACACTTACTATCTGTACTAGTATCATCTGATTGTGGGTAAGGTTTCCCACCGTGGTTTTTCCCCTTATAGGGTTTCCACATACAAATATTGGTGTTATGTGTTGTGGATGACTCTATGTTTATGTTTCATGCATTAATCTCTACCTGTATAGCAATTTACTGTTAACAGTGTCTACCGACACACTTAACTGGTTCACCGGTATTAAGCATTAAGTTGGTTAATTGGTTTTTGGTTTAAATTTATTAGACAACTGATTCACCCCCCCCCCCCCCCCTCCCCTCTCAGTTGTCTTTGGGACCTAACAATTGGTATCAGAGCTTAGTCCTCTTTTGTAGAAGTTTAACAACTTGAGGAGATCCAATGTCTACTAATTATTTTAGGAAGGATAGTCCTAAACTTGATGGAACCAACTATGGGATATGGAAGATCAGGATGGAGACACATCTGAATTGCAACCGGTAATCAAACTAGAGGTAATATCTTTCATTTGAATAACAGTGAAAAGACATGATTCATTGCATATATAGATGAAAGTTGGTTATGGCATAAGAGACTATGTCATGTAAACTTTGATTGCATGGTAAAAATCAATACTTCTAAGGCAGTTAGATATCTACCTAAAATTGTGAAACCTCAGAATACAATTTGTAAGGAATGTCAATTTAGAAAACAAGTTAGAGCTAGTTTCAAAAGTATTCCAGAAAAATCCAATAATGCTCTTGATTTGATTCACACTGATTTATGTGGTCCAGCTAGAACTAAAAGCTTACAAGGTGATAGATATTTCATGCTAAGTATTGATGATTATTCTAGAATGTGTTGGGTTACTTTTCTCAGAGAAAAATCAGAAGCACTTGGAAAGTTCAAACTGTTCAAAGCAATGGTTGAGAATGAAACCGGTAAGAAAATCGAATGTTTAAGATCAGATCAAGGAGGAGAATTCACATCTAAAGACTTTAATACATTCTGTGAAGTGAATGGAATCAGAAGATAGTTATCAGCACCTCAGACACCATAGCAGAATGGAGTTGTTGAAAGGAAAAACAGAACTATCTTGGATGCAGCAAGAAGTATGTTATTAGAAGCAAATCTACCACATGTGTATTGGAGAGAAGCAGTTAGCACTGTTGTCTATACATTCAACAAAGTTCACATCAAAGGTGAAACCGGTAAGACCCCTCATGAACTATGGTTTGGTAATACTCCTACTCTTAAGTATTTCAGAGTTTTTGGAAGTAAATGTTATATTAGAAGAGATGAGTATATTGGCAAATTTGATCCTAGAAGTGATGAAGGAATATTTCTTGGTTATTCATCTAAGAGCAAGGCATATAGATGTTTTAATAAGAGATTGCAGAAAATTGTTGAGAGTACAAATGTAAAGATTGATGAACAATTCTGAGGAACTTCAAGGTATATAGACTCTAAACCAACAAAAAAAATTGTGACAATTGAACCTACACTAAATCCATCGGTACAGAATGAAGATCCAGTTACCTGGTATCATCAGAGGATTCCACAACAATTGAAGAACAAGAACAAACTAAGACACCCCGGTATGTAAGATTGAATCATTCTGAAGATCACATAATTGGAAACAAATTTAAAGGAGTTATGACAAGAGGAAGATTGGCAAATGAAGAGGTATGTCTTATTTCTCAAATTGAACCATCATCTATCAATGAGGCATGTGAAGATAAATTTTGGATTAAAGCTATGGAAGAAGAATTAGGACAAATTGAGAAAAATAATACTTGGACATTAGTTCCCCGGCCTAAAGATAAAAATGTAATTGGAACCAAATGGGTATTTAGAAACAAACTTAATGAAGATGGCAAGGTTGTCATAAATAAAGCAAGACTAGTATGTAGGGGATATTCTTAGAAAGGAGTTGATTACAATGAAACCTTTGCACCAGTAGCCAGAATTGAGGCAGTCAGATTATTCTTGGCTTTTGAAGCTCACAAGGACTACAAAGTTTATTAAATGGATATTAAATGTGCATTTTTGAATGGAGATCTTGAAGAGGAAGTATATATTGAACAACCTGATGGATTTTCTTTGACAGATGACAATGATGTGGTTTGCAGGTTAAGAAAAGCTCTGTATGGATTAAAACAAGCCCCAAGAGCTTGGTATGCAAGGTTGGATAAGTATCTTTTAAAGATTGGTTTTACTAAAGGAAATGCAGATAGCAATTTATATTACAAAATAACTAATGATGACATCTTGATTATTGAAGTATTTGTTGATGATATAATCTTTGGAGGAGAAGATGGATTATGAAAGGAATTTTCTATTAAAATGCAGCAAGAATTTGAAATGTCTATGATTGGAGAAATAAAATTCTTTTTAGGATTGCAGATTTCAGAGATTGATAAAGGTATATTTTTGAGTCAATCCAAGTACTTGAAAGAATTACTAAAGAAATTTGGGATGGAGAACTCTAAATCGATAAGCACACCTATGACTACAAATGACAAATTATCTCAAAGGGATGAATCTACACCTGTTAATCCAACTAGATACAAATCTATGATAGGAGGTTTACTGTATTTAACACAAACCAGGCCTGATATTATGAATGTAGTATGTATTCTAGATTTCAAAGTAATCCTAGGGAAAATCATGAATCAACAGTAAAAAGGAATTTCCGGTACTTACAAGGCATAGCAAATCTTGGATTATGGTATCCTAGAGATGAATATTTTGACCTATGTGCATACACAGATGCAAATTGGGCAGAAGATGTGGATGATAGAAAAAGCACCACTGGAGGAGCATTCTTTCTTGAAAAAAGATTAGTTTCTTGGTTGAGTAAGAAACAAAGTTGTACATCTTTATCAATAGCCGAATCAGAATATGTTGCAGTAGCAACTAATTGTACACAGGTACTATGACTTAAGCAAATGTTGAAAGACATAAAGGTAAAATGCAAGGAACCTATTACTATATATTGTGATAACACTGCAACAATTGATATATCTAAGAATCTGGTATTACATTCTAAAACAAAATATGTTTCTATCAAATTGAATTTTCTAAGGGAAAAAGTTGAAGAAAAAGAGATAAAATTGGTTTATGTGAATACTAAAGAAGAACTTGCAGATATTTTCACAAAACCTTTGCCTAAGGAGACCTTTGAATATCTCAAAGATCAGCTTGGAGTCATACCACCACCGGTAGAGACTTAGATAGTTGATGATTGTCATCAATCGACAGAATTGAAAGACAAATCTTTTACTTCGGTCTTTGATGAGGAAGCTACTTCTCAGGGGGAGTAGTTAGTATATTGAATTGATTAGTATTTTGTATGAGCTTGATTTTTGTAACTTTGACAATTGATGTCAAAAGGGGAGAGATATCTATGGAAAAACACATTATCTTTTGAGGAGAGATTGGTATTAAAGATTAATCTTTGGATAAACACATGTTGCTCCTAGGGGGAGAAATTGTTGTTTAAAGGGGATTGTTGGTTTTTGGTATTTATGTTTTGGCACTTTGATGGTTTTTCCATCTTGTGTTGCCATCAATGCCAAAGGGGGCGATTGTTGGTATTTTGGTATGGTTTTGTCATTGATGTCAACACCTACTAAAACACTAGCACTTTGGAAATCTAGCAACATTCACCAGCAAGCAAGTAACTATTGCATAGTTACTAGTATATGGTTCACCGACAGGATATAATGTTCACCAGAACTTGGAATGATATGGAAGATACTTGGTAATGTCGAAGACATCGTATGGACACTTTGTTTTGAAAAATTAATCATTGGTATATTCATATTTGCATATTTGCTTTTACCGGCAAATAGGTCCAGGGTTATCTAGGGTTACACCGACAGGTTTATCTTTTCTAGATCAGCATGGCACGCTATGGAGATGATTTATTATTGTTGTAAATGCATTAAGACAACATGTTTAATCAGTTATTGCATCAGATATTATATTGTATGTAAAATGTTTTTTATTGTAATATCTTGTTGAGACGACCTACTAAAATTGGTCTTAGGTTATGGTATAAATGTAAGATCTTATTTGTAAGATCGAATGTGGAATGTGAAAAAGAATTGTGTGAAGGTATATGCGAGATTAAGCAAAGGTATACACGAAGACATCATTTGAAGGTGAAGCTAGGTTTTTGTAGAAGCATATCGGCATTACACCGGTACTGAATCCAACATATGAAGATGCTATTTTGTGCAGTACATTCTTATTGGATTTAACCATCCAACTGTATTCAGTGTGACTCCCATTTTGTGATTGAGCAGTGAGCTCTAGGTTGTTGGCCTTTCTGCATGTGCAGACCCCATTTATGTACACTTACTATCTGCAGTAGTATCATTTGATTGTGGGTAAGGTTTCCCACCATGGTTTTTCCCCTTACAGGGTTTCCACGTACAAATATTGGTGTTATGTGTTGTGGATGACTCTATGTTTATGTTTCATGCATTAATCTCTACCGGTATAGCAATTTACTGTTAACACTGTCTACCGACACACTTAACTGGTTCACCGGTATTAAGCATTAAGTTGGTTAATTGGTTTTTAGTTTAAATTTATTAGACAACTGATTCACCCCCCCTCTTGCCCCCTCTCAGTTGTCTCCGGGACCTAACACATTTGTTATGTTAGTGGGTCTGAATTCTCCAATGGATGTGCTTGGTTCTGCTATGGGTTTCCTTTCAATAGATACTTGCTCAATTACCTTCACTATTTCCTCCTTATTTCCATCAGTTGCTTCCTCTTTTCTTACATTTTCTTCTGATTTCTCTTGTAATGTTTGTACTTGTGCTTTTGATGGTTTTTCAGTGTCAGTGTCCTTATCCTTTGTTGGTTTCTCTATCTCCGATTCCTTATCTTGTGCCGATATCTCAGTCTTTTGAGAGTCAATAGTGTGTGCTAGTATCTTAGAGATCTTACCATCCTTAACATCATCTTCCTTAACCTCCATAGTCTCTTTATCCACATTCATGGTAAAAAGTATTTTAGACTCCGGGTTAGTATCATCATGAGTTACTTCATCAGTAGCCTTATCTGGTTGATTTTTTGTATGTACCGGTGATGATGAAGTTAACGGAGGGGTGTCCTAAGCCGATGGAGGGATGTTATATGTTACCTTTATAGCAGGTACACCACCAATCTTTCCGTTCCCTTTGTCATTTTGGTACACCTTAGCAAAATATTTATCTATTTTTTGTCTTTCCTTTTCCTCTTTCTTTTCCTTTTCAACAAAAAAGATATCCCATTTCTCCGCAGTTTCATCAGCAATCTCTTTCACTCTACCAGCCATTAGGCTAACCTGTCGGTGTCCACTGATAAAAACTGACCGGTTTGCTTCAAAAATTAGTTCATCAATTTCCTCTCTAGAGTTTACAAGGTGTACTGCCAATAATGGTTCAACTTTTAGCTTTTTATCTAGTTACATTACTAACATTCTTTTAGCCTCTAGTCTTAGATATAAGTCATTTGGCAGATCCTCTACAACTTCAATCAAAACCTTCTTATAGATGTCTAACTGCAATATTATACTGGCCTCTATAGTGTCCTTGTCTGAATCTTTGTAAGAATGATAGTATTTATTTACATTGCAAAGATTTCCATCTTGTGTTATCTCATTTACCAGTTCCTTCGGTGTCAGGGTATCCGATGTCTTAGTTTGTTTCTTCTTTGGTGTTAGTTTATTTTTAGGTTCCCTTACAGCCTGTTGCTTCTTTCTCAAAGTTCTAGTCCTTTTGGGAGAAGGAGAGGGTACTAGTGAGGGTTCCTCTTCTTTCTTTCAACTCTTTTGAACTCTATTATTTTCCCACTGTCTGTATCCGAAGAAGTAACTACCAGTGAAACATGAGCTTCCAGTTTCAATCCTTCCAGTTCACTAGCAGATATACCACTTATGTTCATTACATTTTCTTTAACGTCTTTGGCCATCTTGGATGCATCTCTGATAAAATTTTCTCTCATTTTTCTCTACTTCTACATTGAAACAACACTCTCAATGGTCTCAACATTACCAAAAATTTCTTCAGATGGTTCTTTAGGTGCATCAAGTAGTGTTTTAGCATATGTTTCAAGAATATTCAGGTCAACTTCATAACCTATTTCAGTAACCCAAATAGTTCTAGAGCTAACTGCTTCCATCCATGTCTCATCACGTTTGATTACAAAGCAGATTTGCTTGTCATACTTGTCTACTATGCTCTGGGGTAACATTTCTCTAGCTCCCATCTTAGTCTGAAAGTTTTTGAAGTAATCTGTTATAATGTTGTCACTGTTAGAGTCCATATCGGTAATAGCTTCCTTGATTTGTTTGCATACCAGGATGTCATATCCAAAGTCCTTGTGACCAATGTTGGGTATCTCTTTGGTAAGTAAAGCATTAGACACACAAGTAGGTTGCCAAAATGAAATGTCCCTTTCTTGTCACCCTTGATCTTTTTCAGGTTGTTTATTAATTCATCTTTAAGCCATTCACAAATATCAATCTTAGCATTGTTCTTTACCATCTCATATGCATTATGAATACATAAGCTGGAAACTGAATTCAATTTGTTTGCATGAGTTACTCTGTATCCAAGTACCATACTTACATATCTCACATTAGCATCAGTAATGTCATTAACCCTAACAGATCTGTTGTCAGATGTAGCTCCGATTAACTCCATAATTCCCGTGTTAGGTATACTCTTAGTTTTGTTGGGCCTACTACCGGTTGAGGGTAAACTAGTACTTGCCTTGATTGCTTCCTTAGAGATTTTGAAAACAGAGTCAAGCCACATGAACTCTCCATGAACTCTACTTAGAACTAGATGGACTATCTCCTTAGGAAATCCAGGTATGTTCATTATCTCAATGAATCATAGGTCTTCAACTATCTTATGCTCCAATTTAGTTAAACCTTGTTCATTAGTAATGACACCACTATACATGTTCTCCAAATAATCGGTTCCTAGATTTTCTATGTTGCAGTGAATGTAGATTCTAGAGTCTTCAACAAAAGTGACTCCCTTCAGAATTTTCAAAAAAGCTCCGATAGAATCATCTTGCTTGGCAATTTCAGTGATGATTTTAAACACAGGCCTAGGGCGCTTAACATTTTCTACCATAGTAGGGTTTGCAATAAACTCAGGTATAGAAGATAAAGATGCCATTTCGAAAGATAAATACCTCTTGCTTGAAATCCTCGGATGCCTGAAAAACACTTTGCAGCTCGCCTTTAGAATGCCCTTGCTCAATTTTGCGCTCTCTGAATGCTTGAATGTTTGGTGAGTCAAAACTCGGTGTTATATAACCAAAAAATGTTTTCCAACTACCGTATTAAATATTTTCTGGTTAAGTGAAATCTTAACATATCTGTCGATAAAGAAGAAATGTATCTTCTTCCCATCAACCGAGGGTAGAATGCATGAATTTTAACTTGCTGCCATAACCCCTAAGGATTATTCCTTAGTTAGATGAAGAATCTCCTACCAGTGGAGGGTTAATCTATTCAACCAATGCAGAGACAGATTCATCAACTTTCTGATCTCCCTTCTTAATCCATTGTTTTGAAAATTCTTGCTTTATTTCATTTACCTTTTCTTTTCCCTTCACACTAGATCCTTTATTGTTCGCTGGTATAGCCTTGCTTCTACAAAATTTTGCAGTATGCCCAATCTTGTTACATGTATAGCAAGTTACATTATTCCTCTGAATAGTTTTTCCATATCCTTGACCGGTTTGTGATTTGCATTGATTAGATATATGTCCAAATCTACCACATACATAACATTTCACATTCATTCTGCAATTTTCTGAATTGTGACCAACTTTATTGCATTTGGAACATTGACTGGTGGGTAAATTTGTATTTTGATTATTTCTAAATCTCATTGATTTGCTCTATGACCAAATTTGTTGCAATTGAAACATTTCCCATTAAATTTATAAGCATTAGGTTGTCTTATCGGTTTATTGTGATATTGATTGTTTGCACTCCCAAAACTTTCTCCATGTTCAAATCCAAGTCCAATTGTATCTCCATCAGGTTTTTGTCTTTTCACCATGTCATCAAGTCTTTTTGAACTTTTCTTGAATTTGTCTTTGTGTTCATTTACAGTGATCAACTCATTTTCAAGAATTCCAACTTGTCTCACAAGCTCTTCTTTATCATGTTGCATGTGAATCAGATTTGTCTTTAGCATATCAATTTCATGACAAAGTCTCAGATTTTCATTACCTCCATCATTAAGTCTTCTAGTCAAGTCTTCTTCATTCTTCTTGCTATCTTCAATGTCCTTACATAGCCTCATGGTTAAATCTTATATTTCATTCCTCATGTTAGTGTTCTCTTGCCTCAACTTGTCTGCAATATCACTAAGAGTTTCTTTTTCATCATCGTGTTTCTATATTTGCTCATGAAGTTCTTTCCTCTTGTTTTGTGCTATAGCCATGTTTTCCTGAAGTCCTTTAATGAATTCCTTAGCAGTCCTCAGATCATCTTCAAGTTTGATATTCTTCAATTTTTTTGCATCAAAATCTTCAAGAGCTCCTTCCAACTATTTTCTTAAATTCTCCATTAGTACCAGTTTTAGAATCTTCCTCAAGATGTTTGGCTTTTGAAAATAGAGGACCAGGCTCTAATACCAATTGTTAGATTCAATGATAGTCCCAAAGACACTAAGAGGCGGGGGGGGGGGGGGTGGGGGGGGGGGGTTAATTATCATCTAACCGGTTTGTGTAATTTTTAAACTTATTTATATCTTTGCAACCCAAAATAATATACCGGTAAACAAGAAATAGTGCAGTAAAGAGAAATAATAGAGACAGAATAAATGCATACCATAACATAAAATATTTTAATGAGGAAACCCGGTGTGGGAAAAACTTCGGTGGGATTTGTGACCCACAATATTTACTCACTGGCCAATATGAATAAATATTACTTACAATAGGGGCCTACACATGTAGGAAGGCCAACTGCCTGGAGCGCATTGCTCAAAAGAGACTTATTGACTACAATATGGATAATTAAATCCAATACAATGTACTGCTTAAAAATAACATCTCTAATGCCTGGTTCAGTACTGGTTTAAGCTCAGTTATATACCTTAAAAAAAACCTTTCACTGTCCACTATATCACCTCATACAATAATCTCCTACTATGCAAAATGACTTATGAGATCTCATACATATATGAGTCTATTACAATACACCAAGTTGGCTTACAAATAATTAATTACATTTACAATAAAATTCATATAAGCAAAAATTTATCCCATGTCGGCTTGAGTGTCGGTATACTTCATTTCCAATGTAATCTGGATGCCTGTGAAAGTGTCTGTCGGTGCTGGTGTATGATGTCTTGAGATGTCGATGCATGTGTAGAAACCCTGTTGCCGGATGGTTTCCAGTTGGTTGCCATCAATGATAACAACAACTCTTCTCATTAGAGTGTAGAATGCCAACAGTAAGATCTCTTTGTAGATCATGTAATATGGGATTATCTATTTGCGAATAAAGTTGTAATCATATGCAGAGGTTTTGGTCGATCATAGGTGATTGAATTGAATTTGTATAAGAGGTTTAAGACTTCTGGTATTGAGCTTAACCAAAAATGTACTTAGGCATAGGAGATTCTATTCTTGCAGTTCATTCATCTTTCCAGATTGTAGTTTGGATTTCTTTTGTAGTCAGTGAGGCTCCTTTGTGATGAGCAGTGTGCTCTAGGCTGTTGGCCTTCCTGCATGTGCAGGCCCCTCTTATTGTATTCATTGTTAGGTCCCAGAGACAACTGAGAGGGGGAGGGGGTGAATCAGTTGTCCAATAAATTCAACCAGAATTAACTTAACCAAAACTTAATGCTTAATACCGGTAAACCAAACTTTATGTTGGTAGACAGTTTTAACAGTTAATTACAATATCGGTAAAGATTAATGCATGAAATAGAAAGACAATAACATCCACAACACATAACACCAATATTTGTATGTGGAAACCCTGTAAGGGGAAAAACCACGATGGGAAGCCTTACCCATAATCAAATGATACTATTGTAGATAGTATGTGTTTACAATATGAATTCTGCACAGGCAGAAAGGCCAGCTGCCTAGAGCTCACTGCTCAATCACAAAATGAGAGTCACATTGACTACAATTGGATGGTTAAATCCAATGATAATGTACTACACAAAATAGCATCTTCATATGTTGGATTCAGTACCGGTGTAGTTTTGATTGCCTTCACAAATCCCTCCTTCAACCTTCAAATGATGTCTACATGTATAGCTCTGCTTATTTTCGCATATACTCTATTACAATTCTTTTTCCCAATCGCATATCGATCTTACAAATAAGATCTTACATATATACCATAACCTAAGACCAATTGAATAGGTCGGCTCACTAAAAGATATTATATTAAAATCAATTACAAACAAATCAATATCCAATGGATGATGTCGGTTCAATGCATTTACAATAATAATAAATCATCTTCATAAGATGTTGTGCTGATCTGGAATAGATAAGTCTGTCGGTGCTTATCCTGGATGTATTTGCCGGTAACAACAAATATGCAAACTCGAATAAATAGTTAACCAAATCACCAAAACAAAGTGATCGAATAATGTCTTCGATATAACCAAGTAGTTTCCAAGTCATTCCAAGTGCTGGTGAATAATATAATTTGTCAGTGAACCAAATACTAGTGTCTTGCATAAGTCTTTGTCTTGCTGGTGAACATAACCAAAATCTCCAAATGCTGATAAGTGTTGACAAGTAATGACAAGCGATGACAAGTGTTGACATCAATGACAAAACCATATCAACATATCCAAAATACCAACAATCTCCCCCTTTGGCATTGATGGCAACACAAGATGGAAAAACCATCAAAGTGCCAAAACGGAAATGCCAAAAACCAAAAACCAACAATCTCCCAAAGAGATCAAAAAATGCATAATATCTCTCCCCAAAGTAGTAATCTCTCCCCTTAGGAATAAAATGTGTTATCCATGTGTTTTTCCATATCAATCTCTCCCCCTTTGACATCAAATGTCAAAGCAATACAAAAACAAATACAAAATACCAACTCATTCATTATACCAACTACTCCACCTAAGAAGTAGCTCTCCTCATCAAAGCCAGAATAAAATATTTCTCTGTTAATTTTGTCGGTTGATGACAAACATCAACTGTATAAGTCTCTACCGGTGGGGGTAGGACTCCAAGTTGCTCCCTGAGATACTCAAATGTTTCCTTAGGCAAAGGCTTAGTAAAAATATCTGCAATATGCTCTTTAGTATTCACATAAACCAATTTCACTTCTTTTGCTTCAACATTCTCCTTTAGAAAGTTCAGTTTGATAGAAACATGTTTAGTTTTAGAGTGAAGTACCGGGTTCTTTGATATATCAATTGTTGCTGTATTGTCACAGTAAATAGTTATAGGTTTCTTGCAATTTACCTTTATGTCTTTCAACATTTGCTTGATCCATAATACCTGTGTACAATTAGTTGCTACTGCAACATATTCTGATTTTGCTGTTGATAAACTTGTATAACTCTGTTTCTTGCTCAACCATGAAATTAGTCTGCTGCCAAGAAAAAATGCTCTATTGGTGGTTCTTTTTCTGTCATCCACATCTCCTACCCAATTAGCATTTGTGTATGCACATAAGTCAAAATTTTCATCTCTAGGATACCATAAACCAAGATTTGCAATGCCTTGTAAGCACCGGAAAATCCTTTTCATCGTTGATTCATGATTTTCTTTAGGATTACTCTGAAATCTTGAAACAATACATACTGCATTCTTAATATCAGGTCTTGTTTGTGTCAAATACAGTAAACCTCCTATCATAGATTTGTATCTAGTCAGATTAATAGGTGGAGATTCATCCTTCAAAGATAATTTATCATTTGTAGTCATAGGTGTGCTTACCGGTTTACAGTTTTCCATGCCAAATTTCTTTAGTAATTTCTTCAAGTACTTAGTTTGACATAAGAATATACCTTTATCAGTCTATAAAATCTGCAATCCTAAAAATAATTTTATCTCTCCAATCATAGACATTTCAGATTCTTGCTGCATTTTGTTAGAAAAATCTTTACACAAACCATCTTCTCCTCCAAAGATTATATCATCAACAAAAACTTCAATAACCAAGATGTCATCATTAGTTACTTTGTAGTATAGATTTTTGTCTGCATTACCTTTTGTGTAACCAAGCTTCAAAAGATATTTGTCCAATCTTGCATACCAAGCTCTAGGAGCTTGTTTCAACCCATATAAAGCTCTCCTTAACCTACAAACCATGTCTTTGTTATCTGTCAAATAAAATCCATCAGGTTGCTCAATGTAAACTTCTTCTTCAAGATCTCCATTCAGAAATGCACATTTAACATCCATTTGATATACTTTATAGTTCTTGTGTGCTGCAAAAGCCAATAAAAGTCTCACTGCCTCAATTCTAGCTACCGGTGCAAAGGTTTCATTGTAATCAATTCCTTCTTTCTGTGAATATCCCTTACACACCAATCTTGCTTTGTTTTTTATTACCATACCATCTTCATTAAGTTTATTTCTAAAAACCCATTTAGTTCCAATTACATTTTTGTCTTTAGGCTGAGAAACTAATGACCAAGTGTTATTCCTTTCAATTTGTTCTAATTCATCTTCCATTGATTTAATCCAATATTTATCTTTACATGCCTCATTAATTGATGTAGGTTCAATTTGAGAAATAAGACATACCTCCTCATTTGCCAATCTTCCTCTAGTCATAACTCCTTGAAATTTGTTTTCAATTATCTAATCTTCAGAATGATTCAATCTTACATACCGAGGTGTTTTTGCTTGCTATTGTTCTCCAGTGACTGTTGAATCTCTAGATGATGTCGGTGTAACTGGATCATCATTCTGTATCGGTGTATTCATAATAGGTTCATTTGTGATTATCTCAATTGCCGGTTTAGAGTTTGTGTACCTTGAATTTCCTCTAAACTGTTCATCAATCTTCACATTTGCACTTTCAACAATTTTCTGTAATCTTTTGTTAAAACATCAATATGCCTTTCTCTTAGATGAATAACTAAGAAATATTCCTTCATCACTTCTAGGATCAAATTTGCCAATATACTCATCTCTTCTAATATAACACTTACTTCCAAATATTTTGAAATATTTAAGAGTAGGAGTATTACCAAACCATAGTTCATGTGGGGTCATACCAGTTTCTCCTTTGATGTGAACTCTATTGAATGTATAAACAACTGTATTGACCACTTCTCTCCAGTATATATATGAGGTAGATTCACTTTTTATATCATACTTCTAGCTGCATCCAAGATAGTTCTGTTTTTCCTTTCTACAACTCCATTCTGCTGGGGTGTCTGGGGTGCTGCCAATTGTCTTCTGATCCCATTCACTTCATAGAATGCATTAAATTCCTTAGATGTGAATTCAACTCCTTGATCCGATCTCAAATAATTGTTTTTCTTGCCAGTTTCATTTTCTACCATCACTTTGAATAGTTTGAATTTCCCAAATGCTTCAGATTTTTCTCTGAGAAAAGTAACCCAACACATTCTAGAATAGTAATCAATGATTAGCATAAAATATCTGTCTCCTTGTATACTTCTAGTTCTTGCTGGACCACATAAATTAGTATGAATTAAATCAAGAACATTGTTAGACTTCTCCATAATACTCTTGAAAGATGCTCTAACTTGCTTTCAAAATTGACATTCCTTACATACCAAATTGTGAGGTTTAACAATCTTAGGTAAATCTCTAACTGCCTTAGTAGTACTGATTTTCACAATCCAATCAAAATTTACATGACAAAGTATTCTATGCCATAACCAACTTTCATCAATATGTGCAATCAAACATGCTTTCTCATTGTTGTTCAAATGAAAGATATTACCTCTAGTCTAATTACCGGTTGCAATTTCCAAACCAGTTTTGTTTAAGATTTTACATTTACCATTCTTGAATTGTAACTGAAATCCTTTCTCGATTAATTGACCAACACTCAAAAGATTATGCTTCAGACCTTCAACATAGTAAACACTATTAGTATTGTGCTTACCATCAAAAGATATAGTGCCTTTTTCTTTGATCAAACAAGCTTTATTATCTCCAAATCTTACTAGACCTCCTTTGTAATCTTGAAGGGTTAAGAATTTACTCTTATCTCCAATCATATGATGTGAACATCCTGAATCAATAATCCATTCATCCTTACCTTCAACTTTAGCTGCCAAGACCTGCTTTACCGGTTGAACAGTAGGTGCCGGTTGATCTTCTGTTATAGCAACAAAAGCCCATCCATTGTCTATCGGATCTTCATCAGAATCATCAGTAACTCGTTCATCAGCATAATAACAATATTTGTCTCTATTCTTCTTGAATTTGTATTATTGATAGTCAGGGCTAGGCTTATAGGTTCTTTTATCTTCTTATCTTAATCTTGCATGTCTATTAGGACATCTAGATGCCATATGACCAATCTTATTGCAGTTAAAACATTTAAACAGTGCTTTACCTTCATACTTACTTCCAATTGGACCTTTAGG
Organism: Cryptomeria japonica; assembly: GCF_030272615.1. Classification (NCBI taxonomy): domain Eukaryota; kingdom Viridiplantae; phylum Streptophyta; class Pinopsida; order Cupressales; family Cupressaceae; genus Cryptomeria; species Cryptomeria japonica. The sequence goes on from NC_081410.1 coordinate 592,241,700, forward strand.
CATTTTCCTTGCAAATAGTGCTTCAAGTTCTTCATTTTCTCTCCTGCTTTATTCAAGTTCTCTTGCATAGAAGGCTTTCCAATCAGATTTGTCAAGTGATGATGCTGCTAAAGTTGATGATGATGCCTTAAAAGCAAGATTTGTCTTGATAGTAGTAACAGGACCAAATTCCTCAAGCTCAAAAGATGAAAGTTTTCCAACCAACGTGTCTCTAGATACTGATGCATTAGGCATTATTCTTAATTCATTTATAGTAGTAACTTTCATTTTATATGCTAGTGGTAAAGCTCTTAAAAGTTTAGAAACAATCTCATCTTCACTTAAGGTTCCTCCACAAGTTTGTATACCCAAAACAATTTCATTTACTCTTTCCATAAAAGCATAAATTCTTTCTTCTTCCATTTTCAGACTTTCATACATGACTCAGAAGCATTCAAGTTTTGCAATTTTGACTATGGAATCTCCTTCATTCAATGTTTCCAGTTTGTCCCAAATAGAATTAGCAGTAGATCTATCTGACAATCCCATGACTTGTTGATCTGACAATGCACTCAAAAGTGCTTCTCTTGCTTTGCAATCATTTTCCTCATCTTTTCCCAAGGTTGGTGGATTAGGCTGGCCGAGAGTAGGAGCAGTATAACCATTCTTTGTAACCTCCCATATATCCTTTCCAATGTAATTCAAGTGTGTCTCCATCCTGATCTTCCATATGCCATAGTTAGTTCCATCAAGTTTCAGACTGTCCTTCCTGAAATAGTTAGAAGACATTGGATCTCCTCAAGCTGTTAAACTTCTACAAAAAGAGGACTAAGCTCTGATACCAATTGTTAGGTCCTAGAGACAACTGAGAGGGGGGGGAGGGTGAATCAGTTGTCCAATAAATTCAACCAAAATTACCTTAACCAAAACTTAATGCTCAATACCGGTAAACCAAACTTTATGCTGGTAGACAGTTTTAACAGTTAATTACAATATCGGTAAAGATTAATGCATGAAACAGAAAGACAATAACATCCACAACACATAACACCAATATTTGTATGTGGAAATCCTGTAAGGGGAAAAACCACGGTGGGAAGCCTTACCCACAATCAAATGATACTACTGCAGATAGTATGTGTTTACAATATGAATTCTACACATGTAAAAAGGCCAGCTGCCTAGAGCTCACTACTCAATCACAAAATGAGAGTCACACTGACTACAATTGAGTGGTTAAATCCAATGATAATGTACTGTACAAAATAGCATCTTCATATGCTGGATTCAGTATCGGTGTAGTTTTGATTGCCTTCACAAAACCCTCCTTCAACCTTCAAATGATGTTTGCATGTATAGCTTTACTTATTTTTGCATATACTCTATTATAATTCTTTTTCCCAATCGCATATCAATCTTACAAATAAGATCTTACATATATACCATAACCTAAGACCAATTGAATAGGTCGGCTCACTAAAAGATATTACAATAAAATCAATTACAAAAAAATCAATATCCGATGCATGATGTCGGCTCAATGCATTTACAATAATAATAAATCATCTCCATAACATGTCGTGCTGATCTGGAATAGATAAGTCTGTCGGTGCTTATCCTGGACCTATTTGCTGGTAACAACAATATGCAATCCTGAATAAATAGTTAACCAAATCGCCAAAACAAAGTGATTGAATAATGTCTTCAACATAACCAAGTAGTTTCCAAGTCATTCCAAGTGTCGGTGAATAATATAATCTGCCAGTCAACCAAATACCAGTGTCTTGCATAAGTCTCTGTCTTGTCGGTGAACATAACCAAAATCTCCAAATGCTGATAAGTGTTGACAAGTAATGACAAGCGATGAAAAGTGTTGACATCAATGACAAAACCATATCAACATATCCAAAATACCAACATTCATATACTTACTACAGAAGTATCATCTGACTATGGGTAGGCTTTCCATTGTGGTTTTTCCCTTTACTGGGGTTTCCACGTACAAATCTTGGTGCTATGTGATGTGAATGCTTGGTATTTGGTCTATGGTTTATGTTTATGCTTATTTTTTATGTATGTTATTCTAGTATTTTGTTTATGCATTCCAGTAAAAGGTTTTATGTGCTTAAAGTTTCATAAACTATTGAGAACTGATTCACCCCCTTCTCTTAGTTGTCCTCCGGTTATCCTAACATGTAGTGTCGTAAATTGTCACTGGGCCAATTTACACCTCATGTTTGTGCCCCTACTTTAGTGTGTCTCCCCCTCATCACCTATCTAGGTTCGTTTAGTGCGTTAACTCCAATTCCGGTGCCATGTACACATCCAAATTGATTTCTTGGAGTGTTGTGCTTCTCCATGGGGCTAGCACCCTAGTCCCCCTTAGTTGGGCCCTATTTTGAAGTGGGAGATGGGCCCTATCTCTTCAATGAGAAATGAAATTTGTGGCTCTACATGACCATTGGAGGTTGGAATAATCAGTAAATGGCCTAGATAACCCTATATAAAGACATTTGGCCAATTCATTTCAACCAAAATCCCCATCTCCAAGAAATCAAGCATCTTTGAAATCATGAAGCATTCATCATCAAGAATTTTTCAGAGATCTTCAAGGTTGCATATTCTTCATTCAACCATTGTGGAGTGAAATTAAATCATTCATATGAAAGCATGAGTATGTGATTAGGGTTTTGTCATGTCCATGGTATTTCATACAACATATGTGCTTACATTCAAGAAGTAAAGCATCATCATTAGGAATTGTAGATCTAAGGTATACCTTTCCATTATTTATTTTAGCATTTGTAGTTATTCATTCAAGATTAATTCCTAAACTGGGGTTTGACTTAGGTAAACCCCTATTCCCAAAAAAATATCCCTTCTCTATTATGTGCAAGAACAGGTGTGAAGCTATAACTTTCAAGATTGACATTATTCATAGTTCCCCTTTAGACAACAAAAAGTGCAGAGGATCAGAGCGACAAGAATTCTGGTCTTGACAATTCTTGATGACCTTCTGGGAATAGGTCCGAACATTCACATATTACTCAGATCTAGGTTTGTGGCTCAGATTGATGATTATAGCTCATTGTTCATGCATATTACTTCAATTTCAGCATATGTACCCTAATTTTAGCATTTTCACAATTTAACTTAGAAAGAAGGAATAGAAACCCTAACTAGGTGGTACCTAAACACAATTTCAGAGCTTTTTCATAGAGGAATCAAACCTAAATCTATTAGATCCATCCCTCTTTCAATGTAATGGTTAATTAAGTAAAATTGGTGGTTTGTTACCTTAATTGGTGAAACCCTAATTTTTCACCATTATAGTATGACTTTCCTCTAGTTGATTCAAATCCTCTTCAAGCATCTTTATGCAACTTTTAACTTTTGGAGATTTCTCTTATTCTATAACAATAGGAATAAGTCCATTCTTAGATTTAGGTGTAGTCTCAGTCTGATTCCATTCTCCACAAACTTGTGTCATCAAATAGTTGATTCCATCATTATTTTTCACATAGTAGACATTTCCATATGTTCTCATACCTTCTATAACTAACCTCCCTGTGCCTCTTTTTTTTATTTCACAGTTAGACTCTTTAAATATGACCTCATTGTTGTCATTGAGGTTTTCATTGATGTCAACATGTATGTGTGCATGACTGAGTTGATTGATGTCAACAACAAAGATGCCATGTGTCCTAGAGAACAAGTGCAACATGACAGAGAATGTGTAGATGAACAACTTGACACCCACTGGATAGTGATGTAAAAAGAATGTTGAAGTCTCATAGGAAGATTAGATTGGCTCATAGGGTGTTGTATTAGGAAGGTAGAGTTGTGCAGGTTGTATGATTATGCATGGAGACTACATGAAGTCAGATATTGAATTTGTAGGTGATTAGAGGACCATGGCCATAGAGATATGATAGCATGTGCAAATAGGTTTGACCAAGAGAATAAGTGTTGCTGCGACATTATATAACATGTTATATTATATAGCACACCATGTTAGTCTTACATGGAGTTATTGAAGGCAAGCCTGAAATGTGCTATTAGGACAAACATTTGGATGAAGAAGACAAAGGTCAGTGATATGGTCAATAATACGAGGGTTATATAACTGCAAATGCCAATAGCATGATGGATGTGTAACTGCAGTTGTCAATAACACAACATGTTAGTTGTGTTGGTCTTGTGACAAAAGATATCAATACCATGAAGGTTATTGTAGTTGAAGAGCGTAGAAGAAGAATCACATAACATGATGGTTATGCAGGTTATCACACCGTGTTATTGACTATCAGCATCTTGTCAAGGTGATACCCCGCAACATGATTGTTGAGCCTTGGTTGGTCATGTGGGATAACACTTGAGCATAGAAAAAGATATCCACAACTACCCCACAACATTGAAATGTGAGAAGCAATAGTCGTGCATGATAAGAGTTTCAAGAATAAAAGACTCCACATTATCTCGCATTGTGCTTGTATGGAGAATGATGGTCATGTAGGATAACACTCAAGAAAAGAAAATAGTGTTACACACTATCTCACATCATGTGTGATAGAGTGAAAATGGTCGTGCGGGGTAAGAATATAGTGGCGACCCCCCTTATCTTGCATCATGCAAGAAGAAGCAAAGATGACTTTATCCCACATGGGTTAGAAGTTCGAGATAAGTATAGCGCAGGCTAACAAATGTGAAGGGAAAATTATTGAGAATAACAAAATATTATCTTGTATGGGTTAGAAGGTTGCTCAAGTTGCCGTGTAGGCTAACAAGAATAAAGACATTCCATGAAGTGCAAGAAAGTCTTTATTGCGTGTGAGTCAAATGGTTACACTAAGTGTGATGCAGGCTAATAAAAGTGAAGGAAAGGAATTCATTGATGCTTACCCCACATGGGTAAGATGGGCCCTTAGATGATGGTGTGGGATAAAAAACATATCTAGATGAGGATAACATGAAAGTTAGTCATAGTATGGAGTTTGATGGTTCTATGTAGCCCCTATGTAGCTCGATGGTCTATGTGGCAGTTGACTGAGTTTGATCGAACAAAGTGGAATGTACAGAATAAATCAGAGGCAGGTTGACTACAGTTAACCATATGTTTTTGAAGGCTAATTTGGATGCCATGTATATAGATCGACAGATAAACTACTAACGTAGATAGTTGACCGAAGTTGACTGAGTGATTTCGACACCATGTTTGCAAGCTGATAGAATCAACAATCCACCTAGCATTCAACCAAGTTTGATTAGATAACAAAAGTCACATAACAAGAAATTTTATGCAATCTACGATAAATGCCAATTCAACACACCGCCACCATGGCATATTTTGACCAAGTCTTTATGGTCATATCTAGGAGATCAACAACCCAAATTTAAAATATTTGAAGATCACAGGTTGGCACAATTTCACGTGTTTGGGAACTTGTTTTGCCAACTAGAGAAGATATGAACCAATTGAATGGACAATCGGTATTGAGCCTAGGAAATTGTTTAGATCATGTTACATGATATGTTTGTTTAATTTGTGATGCGTTATGATCTAGCCGACCTTATGGAGGTGGATGTTGAATTGAAAAAAGGTATGCTAGTAAAAAAAGTATAAGTAGTTGTGATGGTTTTTTTGTGATTGAAGGTTGTTTGTGAGTGACAAATGTGTAAAAGTTGTTAAAGAAAGAGTTGCAGAGCAGAGTAGGATCGAGTAGGAGAAAAAGAGTAGCATAAGGAAGCTAAGAGTTGCAATGGTGTGCAAGATGAAAGCAAAAGAAGAGATAGTAGAATGAAGAGAATAATCTAGAAAATAATGAAAAGATATATAGCAGAGTGGTTGTAGGGTATAGCTAGAAGCACGTGTAGATATGATAGTGAGATAGAGAGCAACAAAGATGTGAGATTAGAGAAGTGTAGAAATGAGGCAAATAACATAGTGGGTTTGGTGCAGGGGCACCAATAGGTCAAATGGGCCTAATAACCTTTCATTTTGTTCATGTCATGTTTTTAAATTGTAATAAGGACCTTGAGTCCATAATGGAGTCCTTTGTAAGGCGTCAAGGCCAATTTGTTGCTATATTGTCATGTAGGACATAATTGGTCAAAGGTGGTCAACCATTACCCAAGGTGTGGGAATGGTAGAGAAACTATTTATAATCTCATGGTAAGATATTTTTGGCATGTAGGTAAATTTTTAGGGGGTAATTGTGTTATCTTATGTGTTAGAGGCAAAAAAGTGTAAAAGTTGTCAAAGTTGCTTGTGCAACTTGACAACAAAATTGTCAAACTAATGACAACTTCCCTCCCAATGGCTAGGTGGTTCAAAATATAGCTGGGAAGGTGTTTTGAAGGATATTTATGCCTCAGGAGGTCAAGGCATAGGTTAGTTGTTGAATGTTTGAAGAAACCTAATAAAGCTACCTTTGATTTTTGAAAATTTCGTGTAATAGTCAATTTGTACAGCTTTGTACGGATTGGTGACAATCTGAAAGGGTCATGTTTAGATGACACTTTGAATGATCTTTCATTTTCAGGTGATTTGGTTAATTTTTATTATGTTTGGTGCAAGTTAGAGCATTTTGAAGTGGATTGGGTCTAAAACCCTCATCTTACCTAGGGTTTTGGATAAAAATGAACAAAATCTAACATTCCTTGAGCCAAATTTATTGACCTCTTGGGGAATTTTAGATTTTCCAATTTAATTTAGGATTCAGGTGGTTTCAGAGGTAGCCATTGTGGTTGGTGAGAATGACAACATCTCCATGTGACAGGTCAACAACAAGACTGGGTTTTTTTTATTGAGAGAAAATTTAAGAGGTTTGGGCACTTAGAAGTGTTGGATTTTGGTGATTTGAGGTTAGGAGAAACTATTCCAAGTGTTGGAACATTTATTTGCACCCATTCTTTGGTATATTCTTTGGAAAATAGGACTAATTGGCCCTATTAGGTTTCGAAGTGCAACATTGGTTGACATATCTAAATTAAGGGTCATAAGGATTGGTCTTGGACAGCGTTAGAATTCCCAAAATAGTGTCACAAAATCACCATTTTCTTTTTCCTTGTTTGGGAGTTTTGGAAGTTAAGCCTTGTTCACCCATTAGGTAGGGCTACAAGGTCTAGGAGGGGTTCCTGATGCAATTGACATTCCAGGAGTTGTTGAACACTATGAAATGGTTGTTTTGAGTGTGGTTGAGTCTCAAAACAAGATAATTTATGCCTCTAAGTGCCCATGCAATTCTGGCCTTAAGTTGATGTTCAAACCCCATAGTGAGCAATAAGTGTGTGCTATTGGCCTTGAGCAAGAACCATAGTTTGTGGACTGATCAAGTTGATGTTTGTCTAGGGGTTTATAGGGAGACACCCTAGTGTAGTGAAATTGTTCCCTTGTTACTTCTTATCCTCTGCATCAGGTTCATATACATTGTGTGAGGCAAAGAACAAGAGAAGAGATAATTAGAAAGTAGAGAGCTGGTTGCAGAGAAGAGATGACAGAAGGCAACATATAGAGAGTAAATAACAAAGAACAAGAGAAGAGATAAATAGAGAGCTCAGAGAAGAAAATAGTCAGGTCATTCTCAAGAGCAGAATATTTGTGGATTGCAAAACCTCATTCACAAAAAAATACTCAATCTATATTTAATATTTGTTCATTGTATTTCATCTGAGTTGGTGCTTAGATCAGGGATTGGTGGAGTTTGGGTTGGTGACCATAAAATTAAAGGGTTGGTGCTCCTTTGGGTTGGTACCCATAAACTTTAGGGGTTGGTGCCTTAAACATTGTAATCAAACTTACTTGTGAGGCTAGATTGGAGCAATAGATTCCAACAACATTTCTCATCGAGGTTTTCCCACATTGGATTTTCCTCGTATATTTGGTGTTATGTGTTTCTATTGTATGTGTGTTCTTAAGTGAGTTTGATATCTCTTCTCATGGTATGTTGACTTCTGTTATTAAAGCTTAGATACTTTATTAAGTAAAAGTTTTGATTACCACTGATTCACCCCCCTCTTAGTGGACCATTGTGTTCCTTCACTCATAACCTTTATTGCATGTATGTCTTGCACTTAACAAGTTATGCCTTAGACATTTGACATAGTAGTGTCATTAGCCTTATGCTTACCATCAATTGTAATGCATTGTTTTCCACAAATAAGTGCAACTTCCTCTCTTGCAAATTTCACCGATCCACCATCATACTTATCAAGTTTAATGAACTTCCCTTTATGACTTGTCATATGGTTTAAGAAACCAGAGTCAATGAGCCAAGCTTTCACTTCAACTTAAACTTTAAAATCAACCTTTTCTTTCACAAGTTTTCCATTGTTCTTTATATTTTTTGGTCTTTTAAACCTTCCTTTATCCTTCTCCTTTATTGCCAAGGAAACAAATTCTTCATTTGAATCATTGCCATATTCATCTTCAAATAAATATGTCTCCATTGAACAAAAGCATCTTTTTCCTTTATCTCTATCATCTGTCTTGTTATTTCCTATCACTACTTTTGTATATATCCTTCCATTCATCATCATCAGATATTTTGAAGTCCTCCTTATACATACATCTAGAAGTACAATGACCAATTCTACGATGATTAAATTTTTTTAGAGATAACATGCCTTTGTATTTTGTATTTCCTCTTTTCATTCTTCTTACAAAGTTTGCTTCAAGCTCATCCATTGAATGTCGCTTCTCTCCTCTACTTTTTGTTATCATCCATTTTAGCAATCTCAAAAGTAGATAATGAACCAAGAAGTTGGTCTAGAGTTTACTTATCTAGATCATTACTCTTCTCAATAGAAAACCTCTTGGGCTTGTAGGATTTAGGTAGTGTCAGCAAGACTTTTCTCATAGCATCACTTTCTTTTATTTTTCTACTAGCACCTTTGATAGCATTTACAACCTCATTTACCCTGTGTACATAGCCTTCGATGAGCTCATCATCAAACATCCTCATGTTCTTAAATTTATGCTTTAGATTTGTCAATTTAGCTTGTTTTGACTTCAGATCACCTTCATATATACTTCTCAGCTTGTCCTAAATTTTTTTAGTAGTGTTTAATCCCACAACCCTACCAAATACCTCATCACTTAAGCAACTGAGATAGAAAATATGACCTTTGTATTATTCTCAAAATATCTAATCTCATATGGGGTCTATGGAGAATCATTTGGTGGAGCAATATAACCAATCTTGATAATTTCCAATATTCCCTTTGGTAGAGATTCAAGTAAAATTCCATTCTCTCTTTTCAATAAGAGTAATTTGTACCTTCAAACCTTGATGCTTTGAAATTCAAATCCTACGCTATTCTAGAGCTCCCTTAAGCAGTTAAGCTTCTCAATAAGGGACCAAGCTTTGATACCAATTGATGAACATGCAATAGGATTGAGAGGGGGGTGAATCAGTTTGGATCTCTGGCATAAATTTATTTCTAATCTACTAAACTTCAAACTACAGTTAACATATTATTTAAATGAGATCATGAAAACACAAAACACAACCAACTCATGAACAACATATTTACATGGAAAACCCAAGAAGGGAAAAACCACGATGAGAATCACACTCAAAATATAGATATGAATGATTACAATAATAGGCCACAAGTTAGGGAGCTCACTACTCTAAACTTTCTAAATAAGGTGCATAACCTTAGGGAAAGATACAAAGGACTTACACAACTGAAGCTCACTACTTCAGGGCAAGATACAAAGAGTTTCCAAGAGAGACACATTGTCTTCTGATAAGAATAGATGAACTAAAGAGGAATAGGATGTCGAAAGGTTGATCAAAATGAGTTGCTTGTGTGTTATAATTGATGTCAACATGCTTTGGTTGTCATTAGTGACTAATTGGTATAAGTGATATTGAGTTTTCTACGTAGTTGTGTTGAATAATTTGCTCCACATATCTTCTATGTTGCATATCTATTTATGCAGTTTGGAAATGTTGTTAAGCTATGTATGGAGATGTTATATTTTGGATTTGGTGCTCCGAGTTTCTATGATGAGGAAGTTCTGTTTACCAGTATGTTTGACAATGTTTTTGTGTGAAATGCATGCTCCACATTTCTTTGTGTTATAGTTTCTGGCATTGCATTTTTGGAGAACTATGTTATTAATGTTATTATCTTCATTCTGTTTAGTTGGCATGCATTCTTGAGTTTCAAAAGCATGATTTTCAAGTTTGAAGGTGTTTACTCTAGGTTTGGCCAACCTCGAGTGCTTACACTTTACTTTGTTGCTTTGATGATTATGAACCTTTGCATAACATTTTTAATGATTATTTTGGTCTTTATTAAGATGTGTTGTGGCTCACTTTACATTCTTTTCCACCACATGAATGTTTAATATCGACCTAATTTGAATTATGTTCGCTTAGTTGCTTAGCCAACCTTGAGAGACTTTGTATATATGAGGATGATATATATAATGATGCTTGGATATTGTGAATGAGATAATAGATGGGTGAAAGAAGGTGAAATGCGATGAAGGTGTATGAAAGAGGATCTATCTTCCTAATAGTTTGATAGTTGATGTTGAATTGATGAAAAGTGTTGAGTTGTGTGATATTTCATGTGTTAGCTATCGGAAGCAGTGAGCCGAAGGTATCTATAGATCTTGCAATTGCAGAAGTGCATTTGTGGTGGATTATTTCTCTTTTATTTTTCTTCATTGTGGTAGTGAGCCTCTTCTTTCTTCTCTCGGGAAATCAACCCTCTAGCAGTGAGCCTTTCTTTGTAAAAATCACCTTAATTGGTGTCACCTTAACAAGTGTTCATATATTGAGAATAACTTCTCTATGGTTTTTCCCCTAATACGGTTGTTCACATAAAATCTGTTGTCTCAGTGTGTATGGTGTGTTTGATGTTTCATGTTCATATCTTTCTGTGGATTATGTCTTAAAGTTAAATTGATGCTGATTTGATTTGGAAATTAATTTAATATTTTATACAATTGATTCATGCTCCCTCAATTGTCTTGTGCGTTAGTATATTCAACAATTGGTATCAAAGAATTGGTTCCTTGGAGAAGAGCTTAATCACTTGAGGAGATCTTGATGGTGCACAAATGGACAAGCCCCGTGTTTGATGGATCTGACTATGATTTTTGGAAAGTGAAGATGCAAGGTTACCTGATTTCTCTTGGCTATGAAGTATGTAGGTCTATTAAAAGAAGTATGTTAAACCACAAACTGGGGTGAACACTATGGATGAGATCAAGGATTTTGGAGACAATGAAAAGGCAAGGTATGCTATCTTTAGTTCTCTTTCTAAGACTGAATTAATAAAGGTTGTATCTTTGAGATATGCGTATGAAGTTTTGGATAAATTGGAAAAGACTTATGAAGGAGATGATAATGTTAAAGAAGCTAGTTGCAGAATGCTAAAACTAAATATGAATGCACGCAGTTGGAAGAAGAAGACAATATAACTAGGTACTTTTAGAAGATAGATGATGTTGTAAATGAGATCAGAGGTCTTGGAGGTAACTTACCAAGAGATGAAGTTGTGAAAACGGTACTCAGAACTCTTAATAAACCCTATAGCTCTAAAGTTTTGGCAATAAAGAATCAAAAAATAAAAATAAGTACACTAGAGAATACTTGTATGGCTCTTTAATTGATTTTGAGATGACAAAATTTGGCACTACTAGTGTGAGAACATAGATAACATTCAAGGCTACTAAATCAGTGAAAGATCAGGAATCTGGTGAAGAGAACTTTGATGAGATTGAGGTGAACTTTGTGAGAAGGATGAAGAAAGGAACCCAAAAGTACAAAGGTATTTAAATTTCTCTTTAAATGTTTCAGCTGTGGAAATATTGGTCATTATGCTTCTAGATGTCTTGACGTAATTGTAAATCAAAATAATAAGGAATTCAAAGGAAAATTCAATAAGAATGCTTATTATGTTAAAGAAGATGCAAATATTTTGACGATGAATCTGATTATGAGGAGGACAATGGATTCTTATTCTTGGTTGTGAAGGAAGAATCTTGTTCTACTAACCTTGCTAAAGTTGTGATAGAAAAAGCTCTAGAAGATGCTGCTAAAAGAGAAAGTACTATCATATATGCTTTTCACACTAGAAGAGATAAGGATGGATGGATTATTGGTAGTGGATGTTCAAATCATATGACTGGTGACAAGAGTAAGTTTGTATAACTTGAGAAATTTGATGGAGTTGTTAGATTTGGAGATGATCAAACAACTAGGATAGTTGGAATTGGTTCAATCAGCTTTGATGGGATACATAATACTGACAATATTTTCTAAGTTAAAAGCTTGAATCATAACTTTTTGAGTGTTGGAAATATGTGTGGAAATGCATATAATATTGTTTTGATGATGGATGTTAGATCAGAAAGAGTTTTGGAACCTTGATTGCAGCTGGAAAGAGGACAAATGGAAATGTATATTAATTGAAAATCGTTGGTGGATACTACTTGATGGTGTAGATTAATAAGAGTTGGATATGGCATTGAAGGATGTGTCACATTAATTTTGATAATCTACTGAGGATTAGTTCAATTTAAGCTATGTGAGATTTTCTGAAGATCACAAAACCCACTAATACTATTTGCAAGGAATGTCAAGTTGGAAAACAAACAAGGAGAACTTTCAATGTTAAGGAAAAATCTTCTACTGGATTGTTGGAGTTAGTGCACATTGATCTTTGTGGACTGAATAGAACTAGAAGTCAACAAGGTGACATGTATTTCATGCTCTTAATTGATGATCACTCTAGAATGACTTGGGTTACTTTCTTAAGAGAAAAGTTCAAAGCTCTTGAAAAGTTTAAGAAATTCAAGGTCATGGTTAAAAATGAGATAGATAGAAGAATCAAATGCTTGAGATCTGATAGAGGTGGAGATTTTATTTTTAATGAATTCGATAACTTTTGTGAGAATCATGAGATAAAAAGGCACTTGTTTTCTCTTAGGACACCACAACAAAATGGTGTATTTGAAAGAATGAACAAAACAATTCAAGAAGCTGCTAGAATAATGATGAATGAATCAAGTCTACTCGAAATATATTGGAAAGAAGCAATACACATTGAAGTATACACTCTTAATAGATTACAAATTAGAAGGAATCATGGGAAGACATCATATGAGCTTTGGTATGGAAGGATTCCATCTATGAAATATTTTAGAGTATTTGTAAGTAAATGATATATCAAGAGAGATGAAGAAAATTTAGGAAAGTTTGACTCAAGAGCTGATAAAGGTATTTTTCTTGGCTACTCTACTAAAATAAAAGCTTACATATGTTATAACAAAAGACCAAAGAATTGTTGAAAGCACAAATGTGAAATTTGATGAAGACACTTCAAATATTACGGTTATAGAAATAGGAAATAAATTTGATGAGTCTACCAAAAATATAGAAGAAGAAAAGATTGAAGAAATAGAGACTTAGGATAATAAGGAAGATGCTCCGAAAATTTCTCCTAAGACTCTGAGATATGTGTACAAGAATCAATTAGAAAAATAGGTTATTGGAGACAAGAAAAAAGGTGTTATCACTAGAAGTAAATCTGCTAAAGAATAGGTAAACTTATGTTAAATTTCATAAGCAGAACTGAAAACAGTGAAGGATGCTTGCAGTGATAAACATTGGATTAAAACTATACAAGAATAATTGGAATAGATTGAGAAGAATTAGACTTGCGAACTTGTCCGAAGACCGACTAACAAGAATGTGATAGGAACTAAAGGGGTATTTCAGAACAAACTAGATGAGGATGGTCACATAGTGAGAAACAAAGAAACACTTGTATGTAAAGGATACTCACAAGTAGAAGGAATATATTTTGAGGAGACTTGTGCTCCCGTAACGAGAATGAAATATATAAAAATGTTTTTGGCTTTTGAAGCACACAAGGATTTAAAGGTCTATTAGATGGATGTAAAGTATGCATTTTTGAAAGGAGAACTGAAAGAGTCCAAGTATACATTAAACAACTGAAAGGACTTAAACTATTAGATACTCTAGATATGGTCTATAAACTGAAGAAGGTGTTGTATGGACTTAAGCAATATCCAAGAGGTTGGTATGCAAGGCTTGACAAGTATTTGTTGAAGCAAGGATTTCAAAAAAGGTACTATTGATATTAATCTCTATTTTTAAGGTTATAGAAAATGACATCTTGATTGTAGTTGTTTATGTGGATAATATAATGTTTGGAGGAAATTATGGTATGTGCAAAAAGTTTTCTAATGAGATGCAAGAAGAGTTTTAAATGTCTATGATTGGGGAGATGAATTTATTTCTTGGTTTACAAGTTAATCAGAAAGATGATGGTATATTTATTTCACAATCTAAGTATGTCAAAGAAATGTTGAAGAAGTTTGGAATGGAAAATGCTAAACCTATATGTACTCCTATGGCTACTGGTTGTAAGCTGAGAAAATATGTTTTATCACCAAAGATTGATCGGAACATATATAGATCTATGATTGGAGGTTTATTGTATATGACTATTACTAGACTGGATATCATGCATGCAATTTGTCTTATAGCTATATTCCAGCAAGACCCCAAAGAGATACATGTTGTTGCTATGGAAAGAATTTAGGAATAGAAGACTATGGTCTATGGTACCCTAAAATATCTATTTTCACTCTAATTTCTACACAAATACAGTTTGGGTTGGTTGTGTGGATGACAAGAAAAGTACTAGTGGGGGTGCATTTTTCCTTGGACCCCAATTGGTTGCTTGGTCAAGTAAGAAATAGGGTTTAGTATCTGTATCAACTGCTGAAGACAAGTATATTGTTGTTGTTACTTATTGTACTAAGGTATTATGGATGAAACAAACTTTGAAGGACATTGGCATATTGTTTGATGAACCTATTTCTATCTTTTGTGACAATATGAGTGCAATAAATATGTCTAAGAATCTGGTATTACATTAAGAATGAAACACATTTCAATTCGGTACCACTTGAGGGAGAAAGTTCTAGAGAATGAAGTGAAAATTGATTATGTGCCTACAAAGGAACATATTGCTGACATATTTACTAAAGCACTTGCTAAAGATACTTTTGAATATCTCCAGAAGAAATTGGGGGTTATTGCCCCTAGTTTTCTGAACTAAATGCATATAGATACATTAGTCCAATGAATTTCATGAACATTACTGTTCTAGACTAATGATTTGATGCTACCTCTTAGGGGGAGCTTGGTGTAGTTGTAAGTTTCTGAAGAGTTGAATAGAATGAGCTAACAATTTTGTATCTAAGATTTGTCCTTGATGGAAAAGGGGGAGATAATGAGAGCTGTTGATGTCTGGAAAGGGAAGTAGAATGTGAAATTGGTTGGTTTCTTGATTTTGGTATGAGAGCTATTGTTGTTGTCATTGATGTCTTTCCATCAATGACAAAGGGGGAGATTGTTGCAAGGTTGATCAAAATGAGTTTTTTTGTGTGTTGTCATTGATGTCAACATGCTTTGGTTGTCATTAGTGACTGATTGGTATAAGTGATGTTGAGTTTTATGTGTAGTTGTGCTGAGTAATTTGCTTTGTATATATTATATGTTCAATATCTATTCATATGGTTTGGACATGCTATTAAGATATGTTTGGAGATGTTATATTCTGGATTTGGTGCTCTAGGTTGATGTGATGATAAAGTTGTGTTTACCAGCATGTTTGATAGTGTTTGACAATGTTTCTATGTTAAATGCATGCTCCGCATTTCTCCGCATTATGGTTTTTGGCATTGCATTTTTGGAGTTATGTTATTAATGTCCTTAGCTTCATTCTATTCATTTGGAATGTGTTCTTGAGTTTCAGAAGCATGATTTTTAAGTTTGATGGTGTTTACTCTAGGTTTGGATGACCTCGAGTGCTTAAACTTTACTTTTTTGCTTTGATAATTATGGAGGTTTGCATAACATGTTTAATGATTTTTTTGATCCTGATTAAGATGTGTTGTGGTCCACTTTACATTATTTTCTACCACGGGTGTTTAATGCCAACCTAATTTGAATTGTGTTTAGTTATTTTCTTAGCTAACCTTGAGAGACTTTGCATGTAAGAGGATGATATATTTAGTGATGCTTGGATATTATAAATGAGAGATTAGATGGGTGAAAGAAGGTGAAATGTGATGAAAGTGTATGGAAGAGGATCTATCTTCCTGACAGTTTGAGAGTTGATGTTGAGTTGATGAAAAGTGTTGAGTTGTGTGAGATTTCATGTGTTAGCTACCAAAAGTAGTAAGCCAAAGGTATCTATAGAACTTGTTATTGTAGAAGTGCATATGTGGTGGATTATTTCTCTTTTATTTTTCTTGATGTGTCAGCGAGCCTTCCATTAATGAGCCTCTTCTTTCTTTCTCTTGGGCAGCAAGCCCCTGGTAGTTCCTTTCTTTGTAAAAATCATCTTAACCAGTGTCACTCTAATAGGTGTTTATATCTTGAGAATAGATTCTTCATGGTTTTTCTCCTAATAGAGTTTTCCATGTAAATTTTGGTGTCTCATTATGTATGGTGTGTATAATGTTTCATATTCATATGTTTCTATGGATTATGTGTTAAAGTTAAATTGATGTTGATTTAATTTGGAAAGTAATTTAATGTTTTATACAACTCACTCACCCCTCTCTCATTTGTCTTGCAAATTAGTATATTCAACATAGGATCTCTTGATTATTAATAAGACCTTGAGACTATGTGTCAAGTGTCCAATATCATGGCAAATATATCTGACCTTAAACACTGTTACCAAAATCTACCAAGACTCTTCTCAACAAACTATCACACACCTTTCTAATCAAATCTATCTGCATATCATTCAAAACTACTTCACATTAAAAAAATACCTTCCATACAACTATAATTCAACTCACACCTTTTCTCATCCTTATATACAAAGATATTCATTAAAAATCTCAACTAAGTTGGCCCAAAGTAGAGTATATAAAATTGCATAACCTATTCCATTTAGACCAATAATATCGAATGCGATCCACTTTTGGGGAAAGAGGGGACCCAAAAACAACACCATGTATCCTTATAAGTTGATTCCAATGAGTTGCATAATTAACACATCTTTCAAAGCCGGTTCCAAATGAAATGTGTAGATAAACAATAAAACTTAATAATCAGTCGGCCCAAAAACATCTTCCAATGCAAATTACCTAATGTGGATCTTCACACACCATGTTGAGACCCAAATTAATATTCCTACTTAACCTCCAATGGATATCTAGACTAAAAAACATGATCCAGACAAGATAAATCATTTGGGCACACTAAGACCTAACATAATTGACCAAACCAGGACATACAAATAAAATTTCATGTGGAATAAAAGAAAGACTAGAGATTCAAATTGGAACATTGTATGAACCAAATAAGCACGTCCTCCAAACTATAATACTTAAATTCACAAATCTGGAAGCTGCCAAGTAGATTCTAGACCAGTTTGACAAACACTCTCACTGTTAAAGAACAAAAACTAGTCTCATCATCTAAGCAACCAAAGGACCTGCAAACTTGATAGTACACCATTCACAAATTATTAACGTTATAACCAAGTTTGCACACCATACTAGATTCACAATCTAGATCAAAACATTATTCCACTGGGTCATTAAATTATCCTTCCTACATATTGAAACTGTTGCTACACTAATATTCTAGAAACTTCCTCATGTAATCATAACATCTCCAACATCTAAACACTTATAACCATTCCAAATATACCACTAGACATCTCTCACCAACTTACTTTAACATTAATGACAACGCAACCTTAACTAAGATACTGGTCAAACTCAATAATAACACTAAGCAACACATACTATATCATACATCTCTGATCATCTTCCACAATAAAATTTAACTGAGGCACCTATCAAACTCAACAACAACAACAAATCAACATCATACATCTTTGATCAGCTTCCATAACAAACTTCAACTGAGGCAACAATCAAACTCAACAACAACACCAATTTTTGACATTCTCAAACAATAATACAAAATAGAGAAACCTTCATATACTTGCATGAAAACATAATTAAAACTCATCTGTCACCATAATAATAGCTCACTTGTCACTAACTATAACCACCAGTGGTTTGCATAAAACAAGATTGTATTTGAACTAGACCATATCTGGACTAATAAGTTTGACATCAAAGATGAAATAAAAGACTAGACCCCACCCAAACCAATAAGACATTCAGACCACCAACAAGTTTGACATCAATGACAACATAACTCAAATTTCCAACACCTTCATTTTAAGGTCCTTGCATGGACCTTTCCACCTTGAACCTCAAATTTTCCTCAAATATTTATATTTTAAACCTTGGGTTGGACTAGTAAATGATATTAACATGATAGGACAATTTGCTAAATTATAACCCTTAGAGTAAGATTTCTAGAAAGTATAATTTTGAATATTTAATGTAATTATTATATTTATTTTCAATTTTCTAGTGAACATATGACTCACTTAAAATCAAGGTCTCTATTTCACACATATGGAAAATAAAAAATAGATTTATTTTTAGAAAAGCATCTACACATCACATATTGATGTCCTTGTCTTTTTTTGATATAGGCAAAACAAGTTATGCATTTGGAATAAATACATGTTTTGAATTATAATTAATCTTACACACAAAATTAATAATAAATAAAATTATGAAAAAATATGTGTTAATAATCTATGTTTAAGAATTTAAAATTTTATCCTTTTTGTGATAAAATTATATATGAAATAAAGAATAACCCTTTAAAATAATAATTACTTAAAGTAAAAAACTTATAAATTATTTTAAATTAATTTTGTTTTAGAAACTACACACAAAATCTAAAAAATCACTAGCTTGCATCATCTACAAATTCTTAATAGCTTAGTTGCTATAGGTGATAGATGGTAAAAATTTGGTTAAAAATATTGATTTCAATGTAACACTTTGGCCAAAAAGTGGAACACACTATCGTTGGATCATTCATTATCTAGTATTTAATCATCATATATCAAGGATCAACATGTATCTTATAGAAAAAAATCATTTTGTCTCTTTACACCTTTATTTGTTTTGTGGATTTTTAATATAAGAGTAGGGTAGGATACATTTTAGGACATAAACTTACAAATCACTATTATGAAGCTAAAAAATTATGTTAGAAAGGCTGAATTCATTACTAATTGGAGAATTAGGGATATTTTCAATGTGCCAAATGCTTTAGATTAGATTGCAAATGCATTTTGTATATGGTGAAAAGTGATGATGATAAACTATTGTAAAACTATAAAGATCCAACCACAAACAATCTAAGTCCTACAATGAAACATTCACCAATAACAATAGAGATACCTAAGATCATGCAAATAAATAATAACAAAACAAGATATACCATTCACATGTCTAGTAGGGTTTCAATCTCCATTGATTTTGTTTGATATATTTGCTCTCAGATTTTATGTGTGCATAAGAGCTCAACAAAGAATGGAAATTATGTTGATAACTTGATCACAAGAAGACTTGATTAAAGCAGTTGTTAGATGATTAGACAATTAGATGCATTGATTAGATGATTAGACACATTGATTAGGATTGAAAAGGAAGATGACACCCTCTTATATAGAGAACACTATAAGAAATGGAGGGAAAATATTAAGAGGTGTAAAGATAAATGGTTGGTTAAGATTAAAGGATATGTAGAGGAAATAATTAAATGATAAAGGGGGTAGGCAAGGGAAGAATTAAGAGATGAATGACATGTGTCATGGGTAGAAAAGGCTAATGAATTAATTAAATAAATAAAGATTTATTTAATTAATAGAAGAAGTGGGATCAATTAAATAAATAAAATATTTATTTAATTTAGGAAAAGGACAATTTAAATAAATAAAAGTATTTATTTAAATGAGGAAAGGCTTAGAAGAGGATTAATGAATTAATTAAATAAATAAAGATTTATTTAATTAAAAGAAGACTTAGGATAAAATAATTAAATAAATAAAAATATTTATTTAATTAGATAGGACAATTTTCGGTGTCTACACATGTTAAACCAAAATATTGACCATTTTGTGCAATTAACCATGTATTTGTATAATTATTCATGAGATAAATACACACTCCTTGAAATGGAATAGTTCATAATGGTCATTGAGCTCTTAAACACCTAAAATTATCCTTAATTAAATGAATATTTATTATTTTATTAATTATTTTATCCTTAATTTCCTCTTTATTAAATAAATATTTTTACTTCTTTAATTAATTCATTAGCCTCTTCCACCATTAAATAAATAAATATTTTAACTTATTTAATTAATTCAATAACCTTTTCTTTTTAAATCAAATAAATATTTATTATTTATTTAGTCCACTTATTTCCTCAATTAATTTTTTTTTTTTTTAATTCAATTAATTCATTACCTTTTTCTCTCTAATCCTAGTCCTCCAACTTGTTCAGATGGATCATAATCTAAATTTGTAGGCATGTGACAAGTGTCATAGTCCTCTTCCTTCAATTTTTCCTTTTTCCAATGTCCACATTCATTGAATCTAAAATTCAACCCACCGCTTAATCATATCCCTTTGTTTTAAAATAACCTCTTTATCCTATTGACTCTTACCTATCACTCAATGTCCTCCCTTCTTCTTTACTTACCCTTAAATCCTATTGATTCTCTTTCATCTATGTAATCATGGCCATTCATGTTTTAACCTCTTAATCTAAACCCTTGATTCTCTTTGTGATTTCTATAAAAGAGGATTCCTCATTTCATTTTATACATCCACAATAATTGTCATACCAACATTGTGCCAAAATAATTATAGAGCTTATATCATCACATCCATTGCAATAGCTGTAACGCCCACCAAGAAAACCCTAGAGAATTAAACCAACTATGCTCCTAACTAGATTGCTTAGAGATAAAATAAATTCTTGTAAGAGATACAACAACACATTAATCTTAAAAGTAATACATACATTGACTTAATATGATCACATAATCTTAAGTGCACAAGAGGAATTAATTTGTAACATCTAACTACCTTTATCTAGGGTATCTTAACGACATTACTGAAAAGCAACAATAACGTATAGATATGTGCAACATTTATATTAATACATGATGTTTTCCCTACTTAAGCTAATGCATTTCATTACACCTAACATAGGAAAATAATCATTTAAAGCATAAAATTATAATCATAAAATATGACATATTTAACACTTCTAAGATAATAAATCCACTTTAATACACCATTATTAAATGTTACTAAGTTATTAAACCTAGCATACATGATAAATCCATACATCCCTAGAATATAGATAGTATTAAGCCACATAGAATGAATCACATGAAACATCATTACATTACATAATACATCTCATACATGGTTTGCATTACAAAAGTACTCCAATCATTACAAATAGAACATCATGGTACATTGATTACATGGATGATACCCAATTTACACATTACAAAGATATTTCTTTTACATATGTCAAAGATCAAATACACCATGAATCCATAGCTCTGGAATTGAAGAGAAGAAGAATCATCTATCACACACACGAACAACCACAAGGATTCCCAATGGAAGAAGGCATCAACCACCCGACCATGTGGAACCAAAAAGGTCCACTTGCCTGTGCTATGGAGAATGCCATAGGGCCCCACACACTCTAGACCTAGGTTGACACCTACAAAACCATGGGAAAATAAACATACACAAATACAATAATATAATGAATGACTAAAACAACATAAGACACATGCTTAACCACAAATCATAGAATCACTTGAGGCTTTACACAATAGAGATTTTAAGGTCCTAGGACACACATAGGGAAGAGTCTCATCAAATTCCATGAACAAGGGTTATCTAGGAGATCTCTCACTAGACCCTGACACCTAAGTG
Organism: Cryptomeria japonica; assembly: GCF_030272615.1. NCBI lineage: Eukaryota > Viridiplantae > Streptophyta > Pinopsida > Cupressales > Cupressaceae > Cryptomeria > Cryptomeria japonica. Next base: position 592,263,607 of record NC_081410.1, read on the forward strand.
ACACCCATGTGGAACTAACTCATCCTTTTGTAAAGACAAGAAATAACGGTCATGCCATCAGGCCTTCCCATGATCATCTTAAGTCTAAACTAGCACCCTAGGCCATGAGCGGGGAAACATAATTATCTTGTTAATGTGAAAACTACCCAACCCCTAAACTCATTAATTAAGATTATCACTTGATTAAGGAAACTTCTAATGAGATCTCTTGGCAGCCACCCAGGGCCCTGACACCCACTTGGAAGCCACTCCTCCTAACATGCTCCTAAAACCTAGGGTTCAAAAATAAATCAAAACATATAAAGAACTCATAAATCTACATGAAAATTTAATACATTGGTTCTATATCAAAATTTGAGCCACATCATCAAATGTGATCCATAACACATTACTCAAACCCAATAGGTCTCATGCATCATCAAGATTGTAAAAGCAATGAACCAAAATTAATGAATATATAAGAAAGAAAGGTTAGCACATAAATTCCTCTAAATTATACATTCAAATTTTGGAAAACCACAACAAAAAGTTACAGACCCCAAACAAGCCTTTGGTCTAACCTATATCAACATAGACTTCAAAAACCAAGTTGGGAGTGAAAAATTATGAAGTAGCACATTTGTTCCATGAACTAGCACATTTGACACTTCTTCTAGCACCTTTTTTACTTCTTTTCATGCATTTTATAATTCTTTTAGCACAATTAGTCTTTGTTCTAGCGCACTTATAATAGAGACATGATTACAACCATGGGTCTACTTTGAGCCCACCAATGGACTCTAGAATGAAATTAAACCCAAAAATTGTCTCATACCCATTTGAGAAGGGTGTTTTTCCTACCTATAAACATAATTTGACAACCCTAATATGAAAAAATTCAACTCACAAGACTTCAAACAACAAAAATTGTCTCTTAAAGAAGTGAAACGAGAGTACCCTCTACATCTAACCAACAAAATACAAAACAAAGACCCAATTTTTTTCTAGAACTTGAAAAGAATCATTCAAACACAAAATAAACAATCTTTTTCATTTCTATATGATAAAATACATAAATAAAATAAAAATCATGAAAACCACCAACTTGGAAGAAAGAAGAATAAGACAAAGAGTTGAAAAGGAAGATGATCATGCATGATCAACCCTTGACGTGTCTATGAATCCACAACAAATCCAAGCTTCTTACACAAACACATAACAACAATGAATTCTAGGAAGCACTCCAAATTCACTCCCAAGAACGCACAAGAAAAATCCCTCAAAAAACCAAAGATCAAGATTCAACCTTTGAAAACAAAATGCAAATTCTCAAACTCTACCAACATTCTGATTTTTGAAAAACCATATTCAACCTCATTCCCATCAAGAAAAACCACTCTTTTGAAAACCAAATCCATTCGAAAACCAACACTATACTTTCCTCTCGCACTGAGGACACATTTAACAACCCCCTATTTGAACACAAGATCACTCCCCATCAACAATTGAAAGAAAAATTAATAATTTATTAATTACCAATGACAAATCCAAAATAAACATAAAATATAATTGAGTAATTAAATTCATAAATAAGAATAAATACTTAAATAACATAATTCCATAAAATAATATTAATATAATATTATAAGACTCACAATATACCCCACATAATTAATTACTCTTACATAGGACTATACATTACAATATATTTATTATTGACCTCAACCATATAATATCAACCAAAAACAAAAGTTAAATAAGATACATCAAACTTAAACCACATAAAACCTAACAAGATGACTCAAGCCAAGAACATAGAAACCCATTGGACACTAACTAGGATTAGAATGTGATAGAAACCTAATGTCACCTCTGATCAACTGCCATTAGGATTAGAGGCATGCTCATACCTGCAATACCAAGTCAAGTCGATGCCTAGTACTTGTATCCCACATAACACCAAACGTGTATACACAACATATAAATAAACAAAAGTTAAACAAATAGGTGAAAGAGAATCACAACATTAGACCTTGCTCATAAATGAGTGATGTGACATCGTCCCTTTCATGTCCACAACAATAAGACATCATGGAAAAGATATAACATCATCATGTATCTAATGTAATTATGAAATAAGGGTTAGCACATGACAAAAAATCATGGGTTAGTGTAGGATCATGGGGGGCCAAAAAGTGGTGATGTGAAAAAAATAGCCTTTTCCACTCGCTTGAAAATGCAAAAATCCATGTTGGCTTTTTGCTTAGCCTGGGTGTTAGTACACCTTGGCATGGTAAACACCTAGGCAAATTGGATATCGGATTTTATCGGATATCCGATTTTCTGAGACAATATAAGTGGACTATGACAACTCATGGGTTATTTTTCACCCACGAGCTGCGCGATTTCTTTCAAATCTGATATCCGATTTTGTGACCCAAATTTGCAAAAACATCCTTTAAAAGGTAGGATTTTTATTGTTTTTCATCATTTTCATTCAAATTTTTGCATTTTTTTAATGTTTATTTATTTTTTCATTCAAAATATGTTTTTTTTTTCATGAAACTAGGTTTTTTAAAATCAAATACAAAATTGTTCAAATTTATTAACTAAATTTAATTATTTACATTCAATTAGGTTAAAAAAGGGGGATAACAATGAAAACATTGATCAACCACAACCGCAAAACCAAACCCTCCTTTGCCAAACCCCTCCTCAATTCAAGGTTTAATTGCACAAAATTTGAACCAATTAAGGGGGATTGCAAATGTCTATCATAGGATCCCTCATTTGAACCCAATGTTTGATCCCCTCACATCAATCATAAAGAGTATAGAAACCATCACCGAGGAGCACAATGCCGCTCTTTTGTGGCAAGATTCTATGAGGGAACAATATGCGGATGGCTTGTCCTATAAGGAGATCAAGAATCTCGAGATATCCAAAGCTGCTATCGCCACATTGTTTGTGAATCCTCGCACTGGTCAACTTGTAGACCCCCCAAAAATGAAACTTTCTATTAAATGGTGCACAAATGATGGTATTGTGAAAAAAATTGGGATCATTGGTGGATGGTTTTCGATAAACCACCCAACAAAATCTTGATGTCCCCTTCTACTTCATCAAAAAATTGTATGCTGAGTTTGTTTTAGGAAAACATATGAACTACTTTGACATCCAACCTTTTTAGGGTTTGGGTTTAGGTATGCCCCAAAATAGACCTGGGACAGTCAGAGTAGTCCAGGGCCCATATTCCCCCCTCCTCTTGTTGATCCCCCACATCCAATGCAACAACTAGATATCATCTATGAGGCGGTGTCACAAACCATATCGGCTATTCACTCTTTGAGTAGCCTTTTGGTTTCTTAGGCTGGGGTAGTAGCTCAACCTTCTTTTGATGGTAGCGGTGCATCCGATGGCGCTGACACGTCCTCCTCAACTCCACACATTTGCGTGCCCCATAGTTGTGTAATGTGTGGGAACCTATGCTTGGGTCTAGTTGGACAACCTGTTGATCCTCTTGTGCACACGACAGATTATGAGGTGCATGAGATACACAATGCACTGAATGTTATGACAGAGACTAATGGATACCCTGGAGAGTCCTTGCATTCTAGAGGCGATGAGGCACCTTCGTCATACATTGATAATGTACTGGTAAGAGTTATATTTTCATAGTTCATTCTATATTTTAAATGAATATTTATAATCTAGATAATATTAAGTACTAATTTTTATTTACATGGTCTATTTAATAGTTGATGACACAGGAGGAGTTGACACAGATCTAGGAAGGCAACTTGATGGTCATTTCATTTGGCCTTGATAGCTTTACGATACATATATTATTGCACCTAGTCGTTTGTATTTTATTATACATACATGCTCATCATTTATATCGGTATTAATTAGATTATGTAGTAGCTTGCATGTATATCTTATTTTACTTTTTTAGGGCACAAGTAGCACGAGTGAGGGGCTGTGTGATTTGAGATCTAGTAGTGTAGTTGGAGATAAGGGAAAGGTAATTGAATGCAAATATGATTGAATGAATAGTTTAAATAACTTATAATGATTATACACATCTAGACATAGATTGATGTTTTCACATACTTGTTGTGTATATGTACAAAAAATTCTTGGCTTCACAACCTTGTTGACTATACCCACTATACCTGAAGATGAAGATGAAGAAGAAGAAGAAGAAGAGATGCCTTGAGTACATGTGTGTTTATTTTATTTTGTGTTTAGTAGATATAATCTGTTATTATCAGTGATAATTATATGCTAACTTGTATCAATGTCATGTTTGTGAACATATGTAGGTTGTGTATGAAAATATTGAAAACATACCTCCTCTGCCGAAGACATACATCAAGAGTCCTCCAAAGCTGAAGAGAAAATGTGGAGATGAGGTAAAAAATAATAATTCAATTATAGTTCATTTTTATGTTAACTTTTTGAATGTGAGTTATATAATATAACTAATCTTCATTGTGGTTTGTTTTTTCTTGTGCAGGATCCTTTAGAGCCGAGCAGTATGGTGAAGAGGATCGATTTTGATGATCCATCAATAGTTTAGCATGTTATAGATAGTTTTGGGATTCTTACATGTCTAGTTGGCATGTATATTTTGTATATGGACATACATTCACGTATATAGACATACATTTTGTTTGAGTTGATATTTATGTCATATTTTTGTATGGACATACACTTGTAATCATTTGACATTTTCATATATACAAAAGTTGATATTTGATCATATAAATTGTTTCTCATGTGTGCATGGTTTTATCATGGAAAAATTTAATATTCAATCCAAAAATTAACAATGGTTAATAATGGTTATTTAATGAACAATACAATTCATTTCATTTCATCGTAAGTGTTGTTTGCATAATAAACAATACAATTCATTTGATAAATAATACAATACAACTCATTTAATGAACAATACAATTCATAAACAATACAATTCATTTAATGAACAATACAATATAATTCATTTAATGAATAATAAAATTCATTATTACCCTATGCATGCTCCTATTGTGCCCCCCCCACTCAGTTGAACGCTCGAGGTCATACCGTACCGATGTCGTCCCTTGAGCACCCTAAGTGCTAAAATTGTCAAAATTTGATGGGCCTAACTCAGAATCCGTGGCACCTGTGAATGATCCAATTGAACCTATGCGGCCACGAGAGGGGTCCCTACAAAATCCTATCTCGGTTTTTCAAGTTTCCCTACAATTTTATTAGGGCAACATTTTTTCAATTGGCAAAAAAATCGTTAGTCTCATTCAATCGAATGTTGTTGTGTGGCCAATTTCTCGTTTTGCTCATCGTGAACATGAAATGTTGGTTCCAAAATGTCCAGTTAGGCATTATTACCCTATGCATGCTCCTATTCCCGCCCCTCCCCCCCCCACTCGGTCAAACACTTAGGGTCATACCCTACCGACATCATCCCTTGAGCACCCTAAGTGCTAAAAATTTTCAAAATTTGACAGGCCCTAACTCAGAATCTGTGGCACCTGCGAATGATCTGTTTGAACCTACAAGACCACAAGAGGGGTCCCTACAAAATCCTATCTGAATTTTTCAATTTTCCCTACGGTTTTATCAGGGTGGCATTTTTTCAGTTGGCAAAAAAATCGTCAGTCTCATTCAATCGAATGTTGTCGCATGGCCAATTTATCATTCTTCTCATTGTGATCATGAACCATCCATTTTGACATGCACAATTAGGAATTATTACCCTATGCATGCTCCTATTTACCACCCCCCTCCACTCGGTCAAATGCTCAGGGTCATACCCTACCGACATCGTCCCTTGAGCACCCTAAGTGCTAAAAATTATCAAAGTTTGATGAGCCCTAACTCGAAATCTGTGGCACCTACAAACGATCCGTTTGAACCTACAGGGCCATGATAGGGGTCCCACAAAATCCTATGCCAGTTTTTCAATTTTCCCTATGGTTTTATTAGGGCAGCATTTTGTCAGTTGGCGAAAAAATCGTTAGTCTCATTTAATCGAATGTTGTCACGTGGCCAATTTCTCATTTTGCTCATCATGATCATGAACCGTTGGTTACGACATGTCTAGTTAGGAGTTATTACCCTATGCAAGCTCCTATTCCCCCCCCCTCCCCCCACTCAGTCAAACACTTGGGGTCATACCCTACCGACGTCGTCCCTTAAGCACCCTAAGTGCTAAATATTGTCAAACTTTGACAGGCCCTAACTCAAAATCCATGGCACCTACAAATGATCCATTTGAACCTATGGGGCCATGAGAGGGGTCCCTAAAAAAGCCTATCTTGGTTTTTTAAGTTTCCTTACGGTTTTATTAGGGAAGCATTTTTTTGGTTGGCAAAAAAATCGTCAGTCTCATTCAATCGAATGTTGTCGCATGGCCAATTTCTTGTTCTGCTCATTGTGATCACAAAACGTTGATTTCAACATGTCTAGTTAGGCATTATTACCCTATGCATGCTCCTATTTTCCCTCCCTAACTTGGTCAAATTCTCGGGATCATACCCTAATGGTGTCAACCCTTGAGTACCCTAAGTGCTAAAAATTGTCAAACTTTGACGAGCCCTAACTCAGAATCTATGTCTACGAATAATACATTTGAACCTATGGGGCCACGAGAGGGGTCCCTACAAAATCCTATCTTATTTTTTCAAGTTTTCCTATGGTTTTAATAGGGCAACATTTTTTCAGTTGGCAAAAAAATTGTCAGTCTCATTCAATCGAATGTTGTCACATGGCCTATTTCTCATTCTTCTCATCATGATCATGAACCATCAGTTCTGACATGTCCAGTTAGGCATTATTACCCTATGCATGCTCCTATTCCCCCCCCCCCCCCTTGGTCGAATGCTCGGGGTCATACCCTACCGACGTCGTCCCTTGAGCACCCTAAGTGCTAAAAAATGTCAAACTTTGACGAGCTCTAACTCAGAATTCGTGGCACCTGTGAATGATATGTTTGAACCTACGGGGCCATGATAGGGGTCCTTGCAAAAGTCTATCTCTATTTTTGAAGTTTGCCTATGGTTTTATTAGGGAAACATTTTTTCAGTTGGCAAAAAAATCGTCAGTCTCATTCAATCGAATGTTGTCTCATGGCCAATTTCTCATTCTACTCGTCATGATGACAAACCGTCAGTTTTGAGATGTCTAGTTAGGTATTATTACCCTATGCATGCTCCTATTCCCCCCCCCCACTTGGTCGAACGCTTGGGGTCATACCCTACCGATGTCGTCCCTTGAGCACCCTAACTGCTAAAAATTGTCAAACTTTGACAGGCCCTAACTCAAAATTCGTGGCACCTGTGAATGATCTGTTTGAACCTACGGGGCTACAAGAGGGGTCCCTACAAAAGCCTATCTCATTTTTTCAAGTTTCCCTACGATTTTATTAGGGCAACATATTTTCAGTTGGCAAAAAATCCGTCAATCTCATTCAATGAAAAAATATAGATAAACAAGCATTACACTGTAGACACATAATGATCATCAATATTTCCATGTATTGTATACACATAATTACCATTGCACTTGCATGTCACATCCATGAACGAATATGAAAACATGATTTTTCATCATTATCAATACATGTACACCAATGTACTCATGTATATATACATTGTATATCATCAATATAACTAAACTAGTTTGCTCATGGACATCGTATATCATCATAACAAATTTACATCAATTCACATCCATATACAAATACAACATCCCACTTCATCTGCATCAGACATCCTCATGTCCTAAGAGAAAAGCTTACGTACAACAATGCCTGCATATAAATGAAGACTGAAATAAGCAACCTTTTTATGTGGAATGAATGTGCTACAAGAAACAAATTATAACACAATACAAATTAATTTGTCAAATTATAAATAGATCATTTGAAATATTTTTAAGACGTACAAGATTGTATAATTACAGAACTTACCAATTTCTTTGCAAAGTCTACAAGCATAATGTTGAAGAAAGACGCATACATTGATTAAAGCCCTTCTCACTGCATTTCTCTGGATGGTTGAAGACGATGGTAGATATTGTCATTTCTAAATGGCAATACATTCACTCGACATATTGTGTGAAATTTTACAAAATTTAATCACATTGAAAAAGTGAGGGACAATGTTTATGCACAAAATTTAATCTCATTAATGCACAAAGGAATATGTACCATCACCAAGAGTAAACTAGTCAATGACGAATGATCTAGCATGAACCTATACTTTTAAGAATTGTTAATCTACACATAAAATGCATGCATGAACATAAAGGCTTTATGATAATCGCTTCAACTGAAATGCATGATAATATATGAAAATATGGGATTATATACCATAAAAATATGTCCCTTTGAATTATATCAAGAGAACCCACTATGTTGATGCAAAAATCATAATGCGATAGTGTTGTAAATCATCAAAAATACCTGCATGAGCATAAAGGTTTTGAGATAATTATATCATCAAAAATTGTCTAATAGTGTTGTCTAATAATAAAAAACGTAAAACTCATCAAATGCATGATAATAAGTCATGTTGCAAAAATATGTCCCTTCGAATTCTATCAAGTGTACCCTCTATGTGCATGCAAAATTGTGTTGCCGAAAAAACCATTCATCAATAGACTTGCATTTTGAACACATCCTTAATATACACGTAACAAAATTGAACATTAAGGTTTTATGATCATTGTTTGAAATGAAATGCATGATAAAAAAATAAGGCACCATTAAAGAACTACTACTCAAGTATGCCTGAAGGGTCATCTCTTTGCTTAAGAGTATCTAGTATTGCTTCATGATCAACAATAGTCACTGTCCATAGGTCTTTGGTCTTTGGTTTTGTTTGATGCTTCAACAACTTGAAATTTGTATCTATAATAAGGTAATAAGGTATGAATACATGAGAATAGTTTTGTGCCTCTCATAGTATTCAAATGTAGGTATGCCATTCTTTCTAATCATGTATGATCGCAACCAAGTTCCCACAACAACAACTGAACCTATAGGATATGTGAACCCATCATCATCTGTCACTGGTTGTGTTAGCTTCTATTTTTCCTGTACACATCATGCCAACCAATATTCTGATCTCTCTTCATTCCCTTGTAGTGCAACAAATGCAAAAACATGTCCTGGCTGTACAAGATCTGATAGACGGTCATAGTCAAGTGAACTTTCCATGTCATCGTTTGACAAGGATATTGTTTGAGATAAAGGAGTTAGATACTAGGGAACCCACATGTCAACTCACTCACTTGACTCGCACTGATCTCAATCACACCGAACACAACTCTGACAAAAACAAGCCAATGCTCATGTCCAAATGGTCCATGTACTTGCATCTGAGCTAAGAAATGAATGCATCTTTGAAGAATCTTTAATTGTTTGACAATCCAATTTGTATCCAACTGTGCCCTCCTCAACCAACCAAAAGAATCTGGTCACTGTTGAATCAAGAGTACCTCCATGTGACAATGCTGAACTACACCAATCAAAAATAGAACATGCATAAGAGATATTTGCACTTGAAATCCTCAATTTCTCCTTAATTAGAGCTCTCTTCAAACATGCACCTGCTCCATCATGCTCCCCCTTCCCATGCCCTACCTCAAAAAAACACCAAATATGAGGTATATGCCTCTCTACATGCATTCTACTCAACCAATAAAACATACGGGCATTCTTGAATTGACCCGTACAGTTATCTAACCATATGATATGTCTATCAATTGCAATATCTTTCTCATGCAAGAACTCAAAAAAATTCTTGAAAGAATGTTGCACATACTCGAAGGAGTGTGATCTATCATCGCTCATATAAAAATGATACTCCCTGATTATCTTCCTTTCCTCTTCTATACTATCGAGAGCATGTCTATATGTAATGTGAGAAAAAATAGCAATCTGGATTGAATTGTAGTACTGAGACTATACCTCATTCTATGGTTGCAATGTGAAGTTCTTTGCAAAATCAACCACCGATACAATAGTGCTAATCGGGAAAGAGTTCTTACACATCCTGAACTATTGATCTAAAAGACTGAGACCTATGGGTGTGCCTTGCATTCTTGTAGAAAATATTTTCCTTAAAATATAAAATAAAATCAGAAACACTCACTTCTCTTGAGACTAATTTGCATCTAGAAACTTCACCTCCACTCTTCAAAGTATATTTCACTGTCTCATATCTTTTTTTCTTAACATAATTCTTTCCAAATTCATGTTCGCTGCCCTCATGAAAACATGAAATAAAATTTGACAACTCACCACATTGTGAGCACTTATCATTCAAACAATCATTTCTATAGAAATAGCAGTTATCATCTCTAGGGCATAAAAATAGATCTTGCAAGTCTCTTGATGATCTCGGAAATAGCATTGCACCACACTCCTGGAACATCTCATTAGTATGCATCGTAGAATGAATATGGCATAAAAGTTCATGGTACATTGAAAACTCCACATGGTACTTGCAACAACAAGTATTACAAATCTCAAGAGGTACATAATAGAACGACTTCAAAGATTCAAAGACCCTTTGTGATATTTGCAAAGTTGGATGTGCTTCACAAATTTTTTTGTACAACATTGTTTGGCTTGATTCCAAGAAATGTTTGGGATGCAGTGTGTGGTCTCGATTGCCGATTCTTAATTTCAAAATGTCCTTTACATTGGGTGATACTCTAGAATTAGAGTGCCAAAATTGTTGAATATCCTCCTTCACATTGTCAGTCAACTTTCTATCAACACGTGGAAGCCTCCCACCAAAAGCCCATGTATCATGTTGAAGTGGATCATCAATTCTTTATCTTCATTCAAGTGCTCTATCCAAAGTTTTACGGTTTATGTTCAAATCAACACAAGTTTGTCTCATTTGACGAGCCTTCCTCAATTGATGGCTTACTAAAGAGGTTGTAATCACTCTTCGAGCGACTCTTATCTCTTTCCTTGGTATTATTTCCAATAGAACTGAGAGCATCAAATAGATATTTGGCAATAATAGAATTTCTCCCCATCTTCTTGTTCATACAAATCTTCAATTTGTTTAGCAATGGTCACATCTTTATCATCTTTATCAATTGAACAAAAAGTTGGTATTGCTCAGTCAATGTCTTATTGCTAAAATTTTGGTCGAAAAATTGTGTAGCCCATTATTGAACGATTCTTGTTGACCTCTTGCCTTCAAGATTCACAATAATATTCTCATCAATTTCAAGTAACCATTTTGGGGTTCTTGAAGGTCTTGGATTTTAAATTTTTCTTTCATCCATGAGAGGGTCTTCATTTATGAAGTAATTAGGTGTTACATATTGTTCACTTGGTTGAGAAAATCCACCTTCAATGTCAAAGGTTTCCACATTTTCACCTCCAATGTCAAACTTTTCCACATGTTCACCTCCTATGTAAAATTTTTCTACATTTTCACCTCCATTGTCAAAATTTTTCATATTTACACCAAAATTATGGACACCTTCATTGTCAAGTCCCAAATTTTCACTTTCCATTCTCACGTCATTTTGAGCATTTTCATTATCACTTTCAACATTTTCAACATGTTGAACATTTTCACTTTCAAAATCTACATTTTCATTTTCAATAACTTGTTCAACATTTTAAAATTCAATTTCCTCTTCACTTGAAGTAACATTAGCAATATTTAACATACCTTGTCTTCTCCTACTATGACCTTCTCTATCTTTTTTTCTATACACTTCAATTTGGTCATTTGAAAGCTTTCTTTTGCATTTAGACTTCCGATGACTACTACTCCCCATTTACCTCCATAAAGATGCTCCTAAATGATTGACAATGTAAGATTTGACTTTAAGAATCTCTCAAAAGCACAAATTTGTCTCAACCTATTTGAAAACCCATGATTGTCGATAGAAAACAAAATGTGAAGAATGTGGACCATTGGAATCCACAAAATGGCCCACAAGCCTCTTTTTTATTTACAAAAATTGGATATCTAATATAACCGGATATCAGATTATATCAGATATTCGATTTTAATCCATAAATTTGTGGTCCCAAAAATAATTCCCATTGTCGCCTTTTTTTTTTACTGTTGCCACATTAATGGCAGTGGCAGAAATCAGATATCCAATTTTAATCCATAAATTTGTGGTCCCAAAAATAATCCCCGTTGTCACCTTTTTTTTTTACTATTGCCACATTAATGGCAGTGGCAGAAATTGGATATCCGATTTCAGTACTCATATTTTAGAGAGATAGATTAGCGAGGGGGAGAGAGACAGATATTAGGGGAGAGAGAGATTAGGGGATAGAGAGAGAGAGAGATTAGGGGAGAGGGAGAGAGAGAGATTGGGGGAGAGAGATTAGGGGAATGAGGGAGAGAGAAAGATTAGGGGAGAGGGAGAGAGAGAAATATTGGGGGGAGAGAGAGAGAGATTGGGGGAGAGGGAGAGAGAGATACTAGGGGAGAGGGAGAGAGAGATTAGGGGAGAGGGGGAGAGAGATAGATTAGGGGAGAGAGGGGGGAGGAGAGAGAGACACACACACAATATGACTCCTTAGGACAAAATATGACCTGTTACGACTCTATACAATGTCGTTATGGGTCATATAAACCCTTATGACCCCTTATGACACCATATGGTGTCGTTAGGGGTCATATGTGTGTGTGTGGAAAGTGAACCTGTATCTGTATATGCAATACACAACACTTCAATCAAGTCATTACATGCATGGTTAGTCAGATATAATCAATGAATAATAAACCATAACAAATCGACCCATTGCCCTCTAAAAGATGCGAGTATAAGATTGCTCTTAGATTATTTAGCAATACCAGTGACTAGACAACATCAAGACGAAGGATTTTCTCTATATGAACATGATGAATGCTAGATGGATGCAATATTGATCTAACAATATTTTTGCAATATTAAACTAAATGATTTAATCAATATGAAATAATTAATATGCAATATTCAATGAGTCTAGAGCAAAAATAGTATAATAACAATATATTCTCCAACCTCTCTTTGAATGAGAGATGAGCCTGAATTTATAGAAAATTCAGAAAGAAACCAACGGTTGAGATCAAATGATGATGAGCAGTCAAGATTTTCCAAGAGGAAGCACAATCTAGGTGAATTGATGTGATTGGATGCTTTTCTCAGTTTTAAAGGAAATTGAACTAAAATTAAGATTAAATCAAGAAAAAACTGATTTAAAGGAAATTGAACTAAAATTAAGATAAAATCAGAAAAAAACTGATTTATTATCTATTTCATTCAATTTTAATATTTAATTGTTTTAATTGCTTTCTTTGAGATTATCTATCAATTTTTAATTTGTTTTTTTCAAGATTATCTCCAATTGATTTCTTTTCTCAAATTTTTAATTCTTTTTTATCAATTAATTCCTTTTTTGATTTATTTCCATTTTTGAAGATTTGTGCTCAATTGATTTATTTAATTGAATTAATTCCTCTTTCTTGATTTGTTTCCTTTTTTGAAGATTTATGACAATTTGATTTATTTAATTAAATTAATTCCTCTTTTTGATGATTTAATGGCAAATTGATTTATTTAATTAAATATGCTAGGATATTTAATTAAAATAAATAAGATAATTGTTTAAAATGATTTACTTGGAATGTTTTAGTTAATTAAATAAATATTTAATTAATATTGAGTGATTGATTTGCCATGTGACATTTGATTATTTTAGGAATTAATTGTGTGCTCAAGATTGATTTAATTGCCTTTGGTTAGGACCTTGGTGATGTTGTCGAGATTAGGGGCCTATGGTTTAGATGACCCTTTTTAGGGTATTACATTTGCCCCTCTTTGAATTAATGTGCGAGCAGCGCGTTGGTTCAAAGAATAGTTGATGTCTAGGAGATGTCAGTTCTGAACTTGATTGATCACGAACTACATAAAAAAGTGAGGTGTTTAGTTTGATTCGAAGCGACAAAGCTGAATAAAGTCTGCTTAACGTGATACCATTCCGGAACTTGATTGAACTTGGGAACGATAGAAAACAAAAGATACCGAACTTGAACTTGATTGATCAAGAAGCGGATCTTACTGATCTAGAACTTGATTGAACTTAGATACAGTGAGTGATGATAAAAAGCAATCTTGAACTTGATTGATCAAGATACGATGAAGATAAACTGTTCAACTTGATCAAGAAATGAATAAAATGTAACACCTGTTTATATTTAGCATGATCAAAGATACTCTTTAAACCCTTCATTGAGTTTAAACAAAAAATCATCTTGATGAAAAGCGATGGAACTGATTGACATAAAGAGATTGATTCAGATAAAAGACAAATATCAGCTTGATATGAAGCAATGAAACTGATATGTCCCTAGAGATTGATTCGGTTCAGATGATTGAGAGATCTCGACTTGATATAAAGTGATGAAGTTGAGATACCCCTAGCAATGAGGTCTTATTTGATTTTCTTTAGTTGAAAAGATTTTTGCTCAACTTTTGATGAAGATTTAAAAATTTTCTCGACATTGAAGAATGTGAGGTCATAAGGTCACGAGTATGCCCCCTTGGGAGCGAAATCGAAAGATAGCGAGGGTTCATGATGATTATAGGAAATTTTGAGCGATGATAAGTTGTTTGAGCACAAATTGATTCAAAGGAATTTTTGAAATTTTAGCGAGAAATTGAGCGCAAAGTTGATTTGTAGAAATTAAATTGAGATTCATCATTGATTCGCGAGAAATTGAGCGCAATTAGAAGAGAGAATGAACTTTTGATGAAAAGAGCGCTAAGTGGTTCAAATTTTGAAATTGAATAGCAAAATGATCTCAATTTTCGATTTCGATCCCGAAAATGGATTCAGGACAACCAATTTACAAGCTCGTGATTTGATTTCATTGTACTTGTGTTGATGGATTATGAGATGTTGTTCTATATGCTTTATTCTATATGTATGCATTTCCTTTCAGTATAGATGTATGCAATGCAAATGATCATGGATGTCTATTTTTGTTTCTTTTCATATGCAAATAAATGATAATGCAAATGAGTAATGAATAATGAGGAATTCAATTTTTTCATTTTTCTATGCAATAAGATGAATGCAAATGAATGATAGTGAATGTATGAATCTATATAATATGCTTATGTATGCAGCTAAACACCTCAAAACACAAGTACTCGATCAGAGAAATGATGAAAAGAGACCACTTAGCGAAGAAATGATGACGCTCCAACTCTCATTCAGCAGACAAAGAGGAAACATTGTTACTATACCGAAATCACTCCAAATTCACAAAATGCAGAATGAAATGCAAAATGAGATGCAAAATGAGATGCAACCTAAACCTAGTCACTGGACTTTGAAAAGCTTAATTATCATCATTGAGCGTTTTACAATTATAGAAGGCAGAATAGAGTTCAATTCTTTTCATGTGCATTAATAGTTATCTTGTCTGCAATGACCCTTTTTTCATTCATGTCCTTGGACAAATTACACATGGACCCGGATTGCACAATAAAGAAATTTCCTCAAAATAGACAAAGAAATGATGGCAACCTCCCTGTAGCATTCAAATAAGTGGAGTCGAGGTATGTGTGGTGATTTCACCTTGATGTGAAGGCTCTTATCACAGACACCCAACTAATTTAGATGTTCCCAGATCATTGGAATCATTCCTTCAAGCAGAAAACAAAGAAAATATTATGCCCCCAATCCTTGCTCCTCTTAGTCAAGATAGACTTCCTTGAGTTACTCAGAGGGATAATAATCGAAAACCAATATAAAAGACAACACACAAATACAATTTTCATGCATAGCTCAAACAGCTTAGTGATTGTTTTCAGTTATGTTGTTTTGCTTTTTAACTCAGTGATAAAACTCTTTAGTATTCAGGAGACAGGTAATTGACTCAGAGTGGATGACCAGGTTTCACTAACATAAGATTGACTTGGTTGACACTGCTTAGGACATGTAATGTTCTCTTGTCAATTACCTAAGACTAGAACATTGATTAGTTTCAAGCCATGAGGGTTCCAACGAACTAGGATGTCACCAAAGTGACTGAAATATGTACAAGCGAAAGAAAAGATGCATGAAAGCAGGAATGCCAACATTGCATTGATAGATGGAGTGCTTGAGTACAAGAGGCGCATGTTTACTAGGTTTTCACCTACTTGACAGAGATGCATATATATTTTTTTACCAAGGTGCCTGTTTACCAGGTTTTCACCAGGGCATTTTCTCTCTTTTTTCCTTTTTTTCTTCTATTTTCCTTTTTCTTTTCTTTTTTCTTTTTTTTTTTGAATTTCTTTAGGACTTTTTATGATTTTTATGATTTTTTTAGGACATTTTCTGATTTTTAGGATTTTTTCAGGACATTTTCTGATTTTTTAGGATTTCTTCGGGACATTTTATGATTTTTAGGATTTTTTAATGTTTGCTCCTAGTTTCTAGCAAGGCAAAAGGGATTTTGAGTACATGAATGGATAAGTGAATGATGGTGGACGCTTTCAAGGACTATCTCACAACATTAATCCAAGCACAGGGTCCAGATATAGCAATGTAAAGCAAATATTTTAGTGATGTAAAGCAAGGATTTCAGCAATGTAAAGCAAGGATTTTAGCGATGTAAAGCAAGGATATAGCATAACAAAGCCATATGATCCAAAGAAGTGGCCATGTCAAGAGGTTTGTGGAAAGCATGTTTTTGCATTTTGTCCATGGTGTTGATCAAGATCAAGGGATAGATTTGGATAGGAGGTAGATATGATAAGCAAGATCAAAAGGGAGTAATGAAGGATGTAAGCGAGCAATGGATAGGAGCTAAGGGGTTTGGATCAAGTGCAATATATAGGACATACAAAACCTATAAAGATCCTTATCCTTGTCAAGATCAAAGGTGGAAAATGGATATGAATGTAGATAGAGCAAATGAGGGATAATGGAGGAAAAAAGATAATAGATGGATGTACATGGATGGAACTTGCCCCCAGTGTAAAGTGCAAAAGGATAATGGATTACACATGATGCCTGTTTACCAAGTTTTCATCATGGTACTTGCCCAAGGCGCCACAAGAAGTGGTTTTCACACAAGGACGAATTTATTTCTCTTTACTTCTTTTTTTTTCACTTTTTTTCATCATTTTTTTTTTTTTGGAAGATAATGGAGGCATGACAGGGGATGTAAGGACCCCAACATCTCGCTGCTTTGGATGGTACCCTTAGAATATGAGTTGCAATAGACCATGGT
This sequence comes from Cryptomeria japonica, assembly GCF_030272615.1. Classification (NCBI taxonomy): domain Eukaryota; kingdom Viridiplantae; phylum Streptophyta; class Pinopsida; order Cupressales; family Cupressaceae; genus Cryptomeria; species Cryptomeria japonica. The sequence goes on from NC_081410.1 coordinate 592,280,856, forward strand.
TATGAAGGTATTCTCAAAGATGTTTGCAGGGTAATGAAATGAAACTAAGGCAAGGATTCATGCAAAGGATTGGATAAGAGGGATGGAAGGGTGAAAAAGAGGTGTTGGATAATGGATGGGATATTGGGAGAATTTTGTATGGCTAGATGTAAATGTTGGAAAGATCAACATTGGCACACACCTTGAGGGATGGTGGACATATGGAAGAGAATTGAATCTCATATTTTGAGATTTGGATGGAGGAAAGGCTACATATTTTGGGGCATAAGAACCCAAAATGGATGAAGGAGGTGATGTAGGAATAGACTCAGAAGGTTTGGATGGAGGAATAACAATTTTAGATGCCAATTTTGATTTTTCTTTAGACTGTTGTGCTTCAAGCAGCCGCTTAGGGATCGACATGGTTTTTGATTTTTCATGCTTTCGTAGTTCCTTAGAGTGCATTGCTTGTACAAGTGCCTTAGGAACCCATATAACTTTCAACTTTTCTTCTTTCTTTGTTGGCCTTTGTGGCATTTTGTATTTTGCTTTTTCTTTTTGGATCATATTTTGCTTTGTTTTGACATGTCGATTAGATGGGACATGTTGATCTTTGAATACATGTGGATTACTTGACTTATGACTTTTATGCTTGGCATCCAAATTGCTTGGAGGGAGATGCGTGGATAGATAGGAATGATATAGAGGTCTTTTAGATGGATGGAAGGTACTCCAAGATGTGTGCCTTTGTTGATCCTACATAAGGGATGGAGGAATATAGGGACCTAGAATGGATGGAAGCGGTGAAGGAGAAGGCATGTATTTGGATTTAACTAGAGAAATGTAGGATTTATGAGAGATACCAACATCTTGAGAAATTTCCCTGAGGCCATGACCTTTAACATTTTCTTTAATATGGAGGGGTTCTTGCTTGTGGAGATCTACCCCTTTTCCTTTATAAGTATTTTGACTTGTAGGATACACTTTGCTTTGGAAAGAGGGCACGAGTCCATTATGAGATGGAGGGGGAATGTAAGGAATAATAGGATCGTGATAGGGCTTTATAGGCATGATGGATCCTTGAGCTGAACATGGAGGATTATGACAAGGAGATGAAGGGATACTTTGATCTTGACCTGGAAGAGGACCATTGGATAGAGTAGGAAGGGTGTTTGACTCTTCATTTTGAATAGGACCATTTGAAAAGGTGGAGAAGGCATCATGATCTTGCTTAGGAAGTGGATTAGGAATGGGATTTTTAAGGATGGTTTTCTCTTGAGATGGAAGGGGGTCATCTTGGAAGAAATGGAAAGGTATAAGGGGATCATCATGGGATTCTAGTGAAATAGGATCTTTTTCAATCATTAGATGGGATTGAGGAGTTTTGGTGTCTTGATCTTGATTTATGGTAGGACTTATTTTTTCATTTTCCAGATTATCCTCTTGACATGGAGTCACTTCTAAGGAAGGGATAGGCTTTTTCATAGGCATAGGGGATTCTTGGAAGGTCTTCATATTTTGGCATGATGGGGAAGCATTTTGAGTAGGACTCTCTAGAGTGGGTACGTTTGGAATTGAAGTGTATGATGGCATAGGATCTGGGATTTTAAAATCTTTAGAGGAACTTGTATCAATATTTCCATCAACTTGGATTTTCATAGGAGATAGCCCTTGAAGGTAAACATGAGAAGTTTCATTGTTTGAAGGAGATGGTATGGATTGTTGCTGAGAAGTCTTAGGAGATGAAGGCATCATGGAAGGGAAGGAGGCTACATATGGAGCCTAGCTAGACATAGGTTCATGATTTTGATCATGCTTAGAAATAGTTCCTTTTTTTTCTTTAGGTGAGTCATTAGGATCTTCAATGTCAATGACACCATCATCAATGAGATCTTGAATCTTATGTTTTAATTCTATGCAATGCAAAGTCTTAAGTTCATTTTGTCTATGATATGCACAATACTTACTCATAAATTCCCATCCCCATGTGGTCTTTTTAGGCAATATGATAAGATTGTTCTTAATAAGCTCTTCCAAAGCGGACTCAATAGATTGCCCCAAAGGTGTAAATTGTCTATCTAGGGAATAGATGTCTTTTTGTCTTGGTGAAGGTGTCTTGTGAGCTTGTTTGAGATTTGGCTTTTGATTGTCAATCATTTGTTGGTATTTGGTTGACAAATCACATAATCGTTTTAGCACTTCTTGAAGTTTCTCACACTTGATATCATACATTTGTTTTTCAAATGGAGTCATTGATCTATTTTGTTGGATTTCCATGTCATATATTTTTTTCTTTATATCTTGAAGCATTTGAGTATAGTTAGCCATGGGAATTGGAGCTAAGGTATCTATAAGATTCTTACTTTCATCAAAAAAATTAGAAGAGTGTTTGGTTTGAATAGGAATTTTTAACCGACAAGACCGAGAGCGAGATGTGTTGTAGAAGTCAAGATCAAATTGTAGCTAGTAGTTCATTTAACGTACTGATTGAGAGAAGTAACTTAAGATCTGGCCTGGTTTCAGGAACGATCTATCCTGTGTAAGACATTATCCAAGTTGACTTAGGTTTGATAAAATGTTCGTTTGAACTAGCTTAAAGATGATCAACAAAATTGTGCAACGCAACGACAGAGGTACACTATCAAGGTTGTTTATGCTCAAGAGGATGGTAGCCAATTTTAGGCTCGCTGTAGACTTTTTAGATAATTTTGACAATTTTGACTGATAAGATCAGGAATTCGTATGATAGAGGATTGGACAGAGATGAGATTCTGACAGACAGAGTTTCAATGACTGACGACTACTAATTTTTGATAAGGATTAATGTTTCAATGACTAACAGAGACCAGTTTGGACATAGACAAAGTTTATCACTGATTTTGTTTGATATTGTTTCATTTTTTTTCTCCAGTTTTAGTTTTTTTTAGGGATGAAAACATAGAAAACATGCAAGATATATAACAATTCAATCACAGCATGCTAACCCTATGGAAGTTGGCTTAGAGAAGAAAACCTTTGCTTGCTGACTTAGGTACACACCCAATAGCTAATCAAAATATGGCCGTTGAGTCTCACGTAATGGATTCTCAATGTCGTATTAGCCAACTCCAAATGCTAATGGGGGCACAATATGACAAGTGTCGTGGGAGAGTTACTATCTCTCTTGCACAAAGATTATCAACCTTTCAGAGGTGAATCGGGTAGCTTCTATCTTATGGTTCTTAGTTAGGAATTCCGTTTGAAATTACCCCTTGAAGTCATGCAAGCATGACTAAGGCCTATAGCCCAACAAGGTACCGAAACAAGATGTAGTCATGTAAACGTGATTGAGACCGCGAGGCTCTACAAAATGTTCGATATGAGAGATCTAAAAGAGAAAACTCAAATAATCCCATCCTCTAAGACTTTAATCACCAGAGGCCTATTTATTATAGTGAGTTGGAATGCTCAGGTCCAGCTATACTCACTTGGGTCATTCTCACTGGCTGATTACTTTTTCCCACTGTGACAGGCCCGCTAAAGGTACACAAATCTTAAAACTTAGAAAAAAGCTTCGAGGGTCTAGATTTTTGATTGTCTATAAAAGACAAGAGCATGCTCTCCTACCTCTTAGATTTTTCTGAAAACATGAAAGACAGATTTTTTCTTTAACCAGATAGCAATTTAAGTGCCTAATAAAATACTAAATGAATACACAATGTTTAGTCGATTCTCCTTAGGTAACCTGCAAAACCAATATGTCAGTAGTCATTTTCTTCTTGATTCTTTAGCAGGCGTATGTTTGATTGATAGATTCTTTGACAAGCATCCTGCAAACATTAAAAGCCCAAAATTAGGTGCCAAAATAAAATAAGAAAATCATCAAAAGAAAATTCTATCATGTAAATTGTAAATTAAACTAATCTAAAAAGAATTTCCATTTTATGACTATCCTAGTTATGACAATTTTTGATAGTACTTCACTCTGTCATTTATAACTTTTGAACCAGAAATAATTTGGACACTCGCTTCAGTGGAAATGTGGAAAACTTGGTTTTGAAAAACATATTAAAATTTGGATTAGATCCAACAGTTCAATAAAAATTTATTCCCTCCGAACCGAGACCATTTTTGACTGTCACAGAAGAATAGGTAAAATGACAGTCCTACACTCTGTCAATCATAACTTTCAAACCAAAAATATTTAGGAAAATCCATTCGGTGAACCTATAGAAAACTTGGTTTTCAACAACATATCAAAAATTGGTTGAGATCCAATGGTTAAATAAAATGTTATTATCTCTAAACTGAGACCCTTTTTTGACTGTCATAGAAGAACAAACAAAAATAAAGAATTTTATATGCAAATTTAACACACATGTTTATTAGTTATAAAAACAAAACATTAAATTTGTTCAATAAACATTAGAAATCTTGTAGTTGTGGGTTTGAGCCCCACAGTGGACGCCAGAAATGTGTGTGTGGAAAGTGAACCTGTATCTGTATCTACAATACACAACACTTCAATCAAGTCATTACATGCATGGTTAGGCAGATATAATCAATGAATAATAAACCATAACAAATCGACCCATTGCCTTCTAAAAGATGTGAGTATAAGATTTCTCTCAGATTATTTAGCAATAACAGTGATTAGACAACATCAAGACGAAGGATTTTCTCTATATGAACATGATGAATGCTAGATGGATGCAATATTGATCTAACAATATTTTTGCAATATTAAACTAAATGATTTAATCAATACGAAATAATTAATATGCAATATTCAATGAGTCTAGAGCAAAAATAGTATAATAACAATATATTCTCCAACCTCTCTTTGAATGAGAGATGAGCCTGAATTTATAGAAAATTCAGAAAGAAACCAACGGTTGAGATCAAATGATGATGAACGGTCAAGATTTTCCAAGAGGAAGCACAATCTAGGTGAATTGATGTGATTGGATGCTTTTCTCAGTTTTAAAGGAAATTGAACTAAAATTAAGATTAAATCAAGAAAAAACTGAGTGAAAGGAAATTGAACTAAAATTAAGATAAAATCAGAAAAAAAACTGATTTATTATCTATTTCATTCAATTTTAATACTTAATTGTTTTAATTGCTTTCTTTGAGATTATCTATCAATTTTTAATTTGTTTTTTTCAAGATTATCTCCAATTGATTTCTTTTCTCAAATTTTTAATTCTTTTTTATCAATTAATTCCTTTTTTGATTTATTTCCATTTTTGAAGATTTGTGCTCAATTGATTTATTTAATTGAATTAATTCCTCTTTCTTGATTTGTTTCCTTTTTTGAAGATTTATGGCAATTTGATTTATTTAATTAAATTAATTCCTCTTTTTGATGATTTAATGGCAAATTGATTTATTTAATTAAATATGCTAGGATATTTAATTAAAATAAATAAGATAATTGTTTAAAATGATTTACTTGGAATGATTTAATTAATTAAATAAATATTTAATTAATATTGAGTGATTGATTTGCCATGTGACATTTGATTATTTTAGGAATTAATTGTGTGCTCAAGATTGATTTAATTGCCTTTGGTTAGGACCTTGGTGACGTTGTCGAGATTAGGGGCCTATGGTTTAGATGACCATTTTTAGGGTATTATAGTATGGTATCCTAAGGGGTTATGGGATACCATATGACCCATAAGGACAACATATGACCCCTTATGACACCATATTGGGTCATTATGGGTTATATTATGTCCTAAGGGGTCATATGGTGTCCTAAAGGAGTCATATGAAACAATATGACCCCCTAGGACACAATATGACCCATAACAACACAATTTTGTGTCGTAAGGGGTCATATGGTTTCCTAAGGGGTTGTAGGACACAATATGAACCCTTAGGATACCATATGACCCATAGCGACCCAATATGGTGTCATAAGGGGTCATATGTTGTTCTTAGGGGTCATATGGTATCCCATGACCCCTTAGGACACCATACAACCCCTAACGACACCATATAGTGTCACAAGGGCTCATATGAACCATAACGACATCGTATAGAGTCGTAAATGGTTATATATGTCCTAAGAGGTCATATGGTGTCTTAAAGGGGTCATATGACACAATATGACCCATAACAACACATTTTGGTATCGTAAGGGGTCATATGGTGTCCTAAGGGGTCGCATGACACAATATGACCCCTTAGGACACCATAGGACCCATAACGACCCAATATGGTGTCATAAGGGGCATATGTTGTCATTAGGTGTAATATGGTGTCCCATGACCCCTTAGGACACCATATGACCCCTAACGACATCATATGGCATCATAAGGGGTCATATGACCCATAATGACACTGTATAAATTCGTAAAGGGTCATATTGTGTCTTAAGGGGTCATGTGGTGTCTTAAAGGGGTCATATGACACAATATGACCCATAACGATATAATTTAGTGTCATAAGGGGTCATATAGTGTCCTAAGGGGTTGTAGGACATAAATATGACCCCTTAGGAAACCATAGGACCCATAACGACCCAATATGGTGTCATAAGGGGCCATATGTTGTCCTTAGGTGTCATATGGTATCCCATGACCCCTTAGGATATCATATGACCCCCGATGACACCATATGGTGTCATAAGGGGTCATATTGCTGGCATTATGGATGAATTGATTATGTGTTGCATTGATGTCAACACTAGCTATTATGGTTGGTTACCGACAGACAGGTTTTGGTTACCGGTAGAAGATCTAGTGTTACCAGCTGAAAGGACTATCTGTTGGACACTTCCGACATGTTTGGATCAATGGAGTACGTTTGATTTTATGTGTTACATGCTTTTGGAGCATGTTTTGGTCAGTTGGTATTGACTTGGTAATCGGATGCTATCGCACACTCTTGTAAACCCTTACTGACATGGGTTTAAGGTTTAACCGTAGAGTTTTCATTGAGAAATATTGACAGGATGCATAAGTGGTGTCAGTGCAATTTCTAGATGGATTTCAAGATGCTGAAGATGTTCTCTGATTGTGCTTCAACTGTTTGAAAACATTGCTTTGGTGTGGTGGACCCAGATTGGGTCCAGTGCCTATCTAGGTTATGGACTGGTATCATGTTAACGTGTTCTCTACACATTACCAGGATGATTTATGGATTGGTTATTGTTGTTTTGGTCTTAAGACGACATGTCATATCATTGTAATATGGACGTATGTAATGATCTTATTGTAATATCTTTTAGGTGGCCGACATAATTGGTTTAGGCCTTAGGGTCGGTATAAATTTATGTAAGATCTCATTATAGAATATATGTTTGTGGTTGTGGAATTTAATATCATATGCAAAGGAGATTTGGTCGATCATAGGTGATCGAATTGGGATTAAGGAAGAGGTCAAAGACCGCTGGTATTAAGCTTAACTAAGACTATAATCAGGCATGGTAGATGCTATCTCTGGCAGTTCATTATTCTGGATTGTTGTCCATTTATCTTGAGGTGGTTATAACCTCCCTATAGTCAGTGAGACTCTTTTGTAATGAGAAGTACACTCTAGGTAGTGTGCCTTCCTGCATGTGCATGCCCCTCATTGTATCATATATTTTTTTGTAGAAGTATCATCTGACTGTGGGTAGGCTTCCACCATGGTTTTTCCCTTTCCGGGTTTTCCATGTACAAATCATGGTGTTATGTGGTATGGTTGCATTGTGTTGATTATTTGTTTCACTCTTAAGTTTTATTGCTTATCGATATCTATTTATGCTATTCCGGTACTTAATGTTTAAGTGATCCAGTTAAAGGTTATAAAGTGGTTTAATTGATATAATCTGTTAACAACTGATTCACCCCCCCCTCTTAGTTGTTCACCGGTTATCCTAAAAATTTGTATCAGAGCTTTGTTTCTATTTTGCAGAAGCTTAACCGCTTGAGGTAGATCCTATGGCAGCTAATACTTCTAATCCACCAACAATTATTTTCAGAAGAGAAATTCCTAAGCTTGATAGAACAAATTATGGGATATGGAAAATTAGAATGGAGACTCATCTTAGATGTCTTGGAAATGATATTTGGGAGATTTTTAAGAAAGGATACACACCTTATGATCCAGCATCTGGCAATCCTACTCTTGCAGACCTGGACACGAATATTGAAAATGATTGCAGAGCTAGAGAAACCCTCTTGTGTGCACTTACCGATCAGAAAATGATGGGATTGATTGATAAATCATCGAAAAAGGTTAAGTGGGATAAATTGCAAACTCTGAATGAAGGTGATCCTACTGTCAAAATTGCTAAACTTAATGGTTACTGGGTAAGGTATGAAAACTTGAATATGGAAGATAATGAAAGAATTGCTATGTTTATAGAAAGAGTAAATGAGATTGTTATGAAAATTCAATGTTGTGGAGGATCTCTGAGTGAAGATGAAATAGTTTCCAAAGTCTTGAGAGCCCTTCCACCGGCTTACAAGATGAAGGCAACTGCAATTAATGAGCTGAGAACAATGGCAAACACTTCAGTTAACAAAGACATTCTCATTGGGAAATTATCCACTTTTGAGCTTGAAGAATTTGGACCTTCTAGAGCTATAAAAATTGAACCTGCTTTTCATGCATCATCATCATCTACTAGCAAAAGTGATTGGAAAGCCTTATATGCAAAATAATTGGAAGATATGAGGAAAGAAGATGAAGAATTTGAGCAACTTGAAGCCCTATCTACTAGAAGAGTACCTAAAGGACTGACATGAAGTAAGTATGAAGGAAAAACACCTTTTAAATATTTTGCATGTAATAAGATTGGTCATTTTGCATCTAGATGTCCTGAAAGGAATGCAAGATTTGAAGAGAGAGTTAAGAAAACATTTAAGACTAATCATAACATATATAGATTCAAGAAAAGTAAATAGTGCTACATAGCGGACGAGGAAGGATTAAGTGATGACTCTGAGGATGAACCAACAACAAATTCTGCTAGTGGCTCCAACAATGGAAAGGAATGGGTGTTCTATGCTTTAAAGGAAGATGAACTAGAACCGGCTATCATGAATGAAGAAAAGGCCCTGGCAGCAAAAGTTGAAGATAAGGATGAATGGGTAATTGATAGTGGATTCTCACATCATATGACTGGAGATAAAATAAAATTTCTATCCCTGCAAGAATACAATGGCAGTCAAGTCAGATTTGGAGAAGACAAAGCATGTATGATCAAAGGTAGAGGTACTATTTCTTTGGATGGTAAGCATAATATCGATAATATCTATTATGCAGAAGGTTTAAAGCATAATATTTTGAGTGTTGGTCAATTGGTGGACAAGGGTTTCCAACTTCAGTTTAAAGATAGAAAATACAAAATCATTAACAAAATTGGTTTGGAGATTGCAACCCGTACTCAGACTGGAGGTAATATCTTTCACTTGAATACTGGTAATAAGACATGTTTGATTGCTCATATTGATGAGAGTTGGTTAAGGCATAAAAGGTTGTGTCATGTTAATTTTGATTGTATTATTAAGATTAGTTCAACAAAGGTAGTTAGAGATATACCTAAGATTATGAAGCCTCATAATCCGGTATGTAAGGAATGCCAATTGGGAAAGCAAGTTAGAACTTCTTTTAAGAGCATACATGATAGGTCCAATGATGTGCTTGATTTGATTCATGCTGACTTTGGTGGTCCAGCAAGGACTAGAAGCTTTCAAGGAGATAGGTATTTCATGCTAATAATTGATGATTATTCTAGAATGATGTGGGTGACTTTTCTTAGGGAGAAGTCTGAAGCTTTTGAGAAATTCAAGATCTTTAAAGCAAAGGTTGAAATAGAAAGTGGATTGAAAATCAAATGTCTAAGACCATATCAAGGCGCTGAGTTCACTTCTCATGAATTTAACAGTTATTGTGAGACAAATGGAATTAGGAGACATTTATCTGCACCTCAGACTCCTCAATAGAATGGAGTATTGGAAAGGAATAATAGAACCATTTTGGATGCAACAAGAACTATGACGATGGAAGCCAAATTGCGTCACATCTACTGGAGGGAAGCAGTGAGTACAACAATCTATACATTCAACAGAGTTCACATCAAAGGTGAAACTGGTAAGACCCCTTATGAATTATGGTTTGGACATACACCTACTATTAAATACTTTAGAATTTTTGGAAGTAAATGCTATATCAAAATGGATGATTCAATTGGGAAGTTTTTTCCTAGATGTGATGAAGGGATATTTCTTGGTTATTCAATTCAAAGCAAAACATATAGATGTTATAACAAAAGATTGCAGAAAATTGTGGAGAGAGCTAATGTGAAAGTGGATGAGAAATATAGAAATCAATCTATATGATATGAAAGGCAATTGGAAATGCCTCAACCGATATAGGAAACTAAGACAGTTACACTAGTACAATCATAGAATTCAACTGTGACTGATGATCAGAGCAGTGAACCTGAAGTTCAGAAGACACCAAGGTATCTAAGATTAAATCATTTTGAAGATCAAATCACTGGAGATAGGAAGAAGGGAGTTATGACAAGAAGAAGACAGGCAAATGAAGAGGTATGTCTTATTTCTCAAATTGAATCGACATCTGTTATTGAAGCTTGTAAAGATAAACATTGGTTAAAGGCTATGGAAGATGAATTAGATCAGATAGAGAAGAATGAGACTTGGACTTTAGTTCCCTAACCTAAAAATAAGAATGTTATTGGAACTAAATGGGTTTTTAGGAATAAAATGAATGAGAATGGTCAAGTTTTAAGAAACAAGGCTAGATTGGTTTGTAAAGGATATTCTCAAATGGAAGGAATTGATTATGGTGAGACATTTTCACCTATAGCTAGAATTGAAGCTGTTGGACTATTTCTTTTCTATGCAACTTATAAGAATTATACGGTATATCAAATGGATATTAAATGTGCATTTTTGAATTTTGAACTTGAGGAAGAAGTATACATTGAACAACCTGATGGATTTTCACTAACAAATGATAAAGTTATGGTTTGCAGATTGAAGAAAGCCTTATATGGATTGAAACAAGCTCCTAGAGCTTGGTATGCAAGGTTGGATAAATATCTTTTGAAGCTTGGTTTTACTAAAGGCAATGCTGGTAGTAATTTATATATTAAGATCGCTGATGATGATATTCTGATTATTGAAGTATTTGTTGATGATATCATTTTTGGAGGAGAAGATAAACTGTGCATGAAATTTTCTAATAATATTAAGAATGAATTTGAAATGGCCATGATTAGTGAGATGATATTTTTCTTAGGTTTACAGATTACTCAAACTAACAAAGGCATTTTTATCTATCAAACTAAGTATCTAAGGGAATTGTTGAAGACATTTGGTATGGACAATTCCAAAATGGTAAGTACTCCCATGGTGACAAGTTAGAAATTATCTATCAAGGATACATCTACATCAGTAAATACGACAAGGTATAAGTCTATGATTGATGGCTTGTTATATCTAACTCAGAGTAGACCAGATATTATGAATGGAGTAAGTATTGTTACAAGATATCAAAGTAATCCTAAAGAAAATCATGAATGTGCAGTAAAGAGGATATTTCGGTATTTGCAAGTAACAACAGAATATGGCTTATGGTATCCTAGAGATGATGATTTCACTTTATGTGCATAAACTAATTCAGATTGGGTAGGAGACACTGATGATAGGAAGAACACATCTGGTGGAGCTTTCTTTCTTGGAAAGAAACTGGTTTCATGGATCAACAAAAAATAGTCATGCATTTCTTTATCTACTACAGAAGCTAAATATGTTGCAGCAACAACTAATTGCACTCAAGTATTGTGGATGAAGCAAATGTTGAAGGATATCAAGGTAAATTGTAGTAAACCAGTAGTTATCTACTGTGATAACTCTGCAGCTATTGACATGTCTAAGAATCTGGTATTTCACTCTAAAATAAGCATATATCAATAAAGTATAACTTTCTGAAGGACAAGGTAGAAGAAAAGGAAGTCAATTTGGTTTATGTGAACACTAAAGAGAAGATTGCAGATATATTCACTAAACCATTGTCTAAGGAATCATTTGAGTATTTGAGAGACAGGTTAGGGGTTTCTGCTCCTCTGACAGAGACTTGATTGATGCAGTTTGTCATCAGTCTGACATGCATTATCAGAGATATTATTCATTTCGATACTGATGAGTGGTGCTACTACTCAGGGGGAGAGATAGTGATGTGAAAATATTTTTTAGAACTTTACAAAGATATCATTCATAGGGGGAGAGTTATTGATATTCAGGAGATTGTTGGTTGTCTTCCATAGGGGGAGACTTGTTTGGCATTTCTTGGTACTTAGATGTTTTTCACATCTAGTGTTGTCATCAATGCCAAAGGGGGAGATTGTTGGCATTATGGATGAATTGATTATGTGTTGCATTGATGTTTTGTCATTGATGTCAACACTAGCTGTTATGGTTGGTTATCGGCAGATAGGTTTTGGTTACCGGTAGAAGATCTAGTGTTACTGACAGAAAGGACTATCTGTTGGACACTTCCAACATGTTTGGATCAATGGAGTATGTTTAATTTTATGTGTTACATGCTTCTAGAGCATATTTTGGTTAGTTGGTATTGACTTGGTAATCAGATGCTATCACACACTCTTGTAAACCGTTACCGACATGGGTTTAAGGTTTAACTGATAGAGCTTTCACTAATAAAACTTGACAGGATGCATAAGTGGTGTTGGTAAAACTTCTAGATGGATTTCAGGATGCTGAAGATGTTCTCTGATCATGCTTTAACTGTTTGAAGACATTGCTTTGGCGTGGTGGACTCAAATTAGGTCCGGTGCCTATCTAGGTTATGGATCGATATCATGTTAACGTGTTGTCTACATGTTACCGGGATGATTTATGGATTGGTTATTGTTGTTTTTGTCTTAAGCCGACATGGCATATCATTGTAATATGGATGTATGTAATGATCATATTGTAATATATTTTAGGTGGCCGACCTAATTGGTTTAGGCCTTAGGGTTGGTTAAAATTAATGTAAAATCTCATTGTAGAATATATGTTCATGGTCATGGAATATAATATCATATGCGAAGGAGATTTGGATGATCATAGGTGATCGAATTAGGATTAAGGAAGAGGTCAAAGGCCTTTAGTATTGAGCTTAACTGGGACTGTAATCAGGCATGGTAGATACTATCTCTGGCAGTTCATTATTCTGGATTGTTGTCCATTTATCTTGAGGTGGTTATAACCTCTTTGTAGTCAGTGAGACTCTTTTGTAATGAGCAGTACGTGCTAGGCAGTGTGCATTCCTGCATGTGCATTCCCCTCATTGTATCACATACTTTCTGTAGAAGTATCATCTGATTGTGGGTAGGCTTCCCACCGTGGTTTTTCCCTTTTCGGGTTTTCCATGTACAAATCATGGTGTTATGTGGTATGGTTGCATTGTGTTGATTATTTGTTTCACTCTTAAGTTTTATTTCTTACCGATATCCTTTTTAGCTATTCCGGTACTTAATGTTTATGTGATTAGGTTAAAGGTTATAAAGTGGTTTAATTGATATAATCTGTTAACAACTGATTCACCCCCCTCTCAGTTGTTCACTGGTTATACTAACACATATGACCCATAACGACACCGTATAGAGTCATAAAGGGTCATATTGTGTCCTAAGGGGTCATATGGTGTCTTAAAGAGGTCATATGACACAATATGACCCCTTAGGACATAATATGATCCATAAAAATACAATTTGGTGTCGTAAGGGGTCGTAGGACACAATATGACCCCTCAGGACACCATAGGACCCATAATGACCCAATATGGTGTCATGAAGGGTCATATGTTCTCCTTAGGGGTCATATGGTATCTCATGACCTCTTAGGACACCATATGACCCCTAACAATACCATATGGTATCATAAGGGGTCATATGACCCATAACGACACCGTATAGAGTTGTCAAGGATCATATTGTGTCCTAAGGGGTCTTATGGTGTCTTAAAGGGGTCATATGACACAATATAACCCATAACAAAACAATTTGGTGTTGTAAGGGGTCATATGGTGTCCTAAGGGGTCATAGGACACAATATGACCCCTTCGGACACCATAGGACCCATAATGACCCAATATGGTGTCATAAGGGGTCATATGTTGTTCTTATGGGGCATATGGTGTCCCATGACCCCTTGGGACACCATATGACCCCTAACAACATCATATGGTATCATAAGGGGTCATATGATCCATAACGACACCATATAGAGTCGTAAAGTGTCATATTATGTCCTAAGGGGTCATATGGTGTCTTAAAGGGGTCATATGACACAATATGACCCCTTAGAACACAATATTACCCATAACAACATAATTTGGTGTCGTAAGGGGTCATATGGTATCCTAAGGGGTTGTAGGACACAAATATGACCCCTTAGGACACCATAGGATCCATAACAACATAATTTGATGTCGTAAGGGGTTATATGGTGTCCTAAGGGGTTGTAGGACACAATATGATCCCTTAGGACACCATAGGACCTATAACGACCCAATATGGTGTCATGAGGGGTCATATGTTCTCCTTAGCGGTCATATGGTATCCCATGACCTCTTAGGACACCATAAGACCCCTAATGGCACCATATGGTGTCATAAGGGGTCATATGACCCATAACAACACTGTATAAAGTTGTAAAGGGTCATATCGTGTCCTAAGGGGTCATATGGTGTCTTAAAGGGGTTATATGATACAATATGACCCATAAAAACACAATTTGGTGTTGTAAGGGGTCATATGGTGTCATATAACCCCTTTAAGACACCATATGACCCCTTAGGACATGATATGACCCTTTATGACTTTATACGATGTTGCTATGGGTCATATGACCCCTTATGATACCATATGGTGCCATTAGGGGTCGTATGGTGTCCTAAGAGGTCATGGGATACCATATGACCGCTAAGGAGAACACATTAAGGGGTCATAGGACACAATATGACCCCTTAGGACACCATAGGACCCATACCGACCCAATATGGTGTCATAAGTGGTCATATGTTCTTATGGGTCATATGGTGTCCCATGACCCCTTAAGACACCATATGACCCCTAACGACATTATATGGTGTCATAAAGGGTCATATGACCCATAACGACACTGTATAGAGTCGTAAAGGGTCATATTGTGTCCTAAGGGGTCATATGGTGTCTTAAAGGGGTCATATGACCCCTTAGAACACAATATGACCCATAACGACAGAATTAGGTATTGTAAGGGGTCATATGGTGTCCTAAGGGGTTGTAGGACACAAATATGACCCGTTAGGACACCATAGGACCCATAACAACCCAATATGGTGTTATAAGCAGTCATATGTTGTTCTTAGGGGTCATATGGTATCCCATGACCCCTTAGGACAACATATGACCCCTAGCGACACCATATGGTGTCATAAGGGGTCATATGACCCATAACAACACCACATAGAGTCGTAAAGGGTCATATTGTGTCCTAAGGGGTCATATGGTGTCTTAAAGGGGTCCTATGACACAATATGACCCCTTAGGACACAATATGACCTATAACGTCATAATTTGGTGTCGTAAGGGGTCATATGGTGTCCTAAGGGGTCATAGGACACATTATGACCCCTTAGGACACCAAAGGGCCCATAAGGACCCAATATGGTGTCATGAGGGATCATATGTTGTCCTTAGGGGTCATATGATATCCCATGACACCTTAGGACACCATACGATCCCTAACGATACCATATAGTGTCATAAGGGGTCACATGACCCATAACGACACCATATAGAGTCGTAAAGGGTCATATTGTGTCCTAAGGGGTCATATGGTGTCTTAAAGGGGTTATATGACACAATATGACCCCTAAGGATACAATATGACCCATAACAACACAATTTGGTGTTGTAAGGGGTCATATGGTGTCCTAAAGGGTTGTAAGACACAACATGACCCCTTAGGACACCATAAGACCCATAAGGACCCAATATGGTGTCATATGTTGTCCTTAGGGGTCATATGGTATACCATGACCCCTTAGGACACCATATGACCTCTAACGACATCATATGGTGTCATAAGGGGTCATAGTGTTTCATAAGGTAACAAGATGAACTATTATTACAATATAAAAAGTAGTGCCAATATTTCTTACAAAAAATTGACACCTAAGGGGTCATAGGACACAATATGACCCTTCCCCCCCCCCTCTCTCTCTCCCCTGTCTCTCCCCTCTCTCTCTCCCCCTCCCCCCCTCCCCCTCCCTCTACCCCAATCTCTCTCCCTCCCTTTCCCCCCCCTGCTCTCTCTCTCTCTCTCTCTCTCTCTCTCTCTCTCTCTCTCTCTCTCTCTCTCTCTCTCTCTCTCTCTCTCCCCCACTCCCCCCTCTCCCTCACTCTCCCCTAATCTCTCCCTCCCTCCCTCCCTTCCCCCCCCCTCTCTCTCTCTCTCTCTCTCCCTTCCCCATTTATCTCTCTTCCCTAATCTCTTTCTCTCTCTCCCCCATCTCCCTCTCCCTAATATCATATACTAATTTATTTATAATTTAATTTATTTGTATATTAATATATTATATATTAATAAACATTAGATTAATTATGTGCAAATTTTGTTATTGAATTTACTTATTAAAAATATAATCGGATATCCGATTTTTGTTGTACAAATTTCAAATTTGAAAATTTGGCTCGGGTTTTCTTTGCAATTTGGCTTGGAAATGACAAGCCTAGAAAGAACTAAAAAAATGTGTTTTTCAGTATTCCTTGATTTTCTAGACTTTACACTGGTGGCTGATGAATTTTTTTTATAGAAAAAAATGATTAAATGAAAAGGGTTTTTTAAGGAAGTTCTTAGATTTCCAACAATAAAAGGCTTGTCTTATTTCGACTTTAATAAATAATAATTATTTATTTTCTAATTGAATTCTGACAAAAGTCTTGATTGATAGACTGATTGAAAAACACTCATAACTTTCAAACGATATAACATTTTTTGAATCCAAAACATGCGTCACATCTTATGCTTCGTCTACTATAGGGAAAAATTAAAAAAAAATGATTTTCATAAGGTTTTGACCAAGTTAAGGTGGTCAGATGTAGGATTTTTTGAATTTCTAAAAAAACTGTAGTAAAAAATTCATAAATAATTATTTACTATATAAAAAATTATAAAAAAATATGTGTCACATTTGGACATGAGACTAATACTTATAGTATAAATCTTATTAAAAAAAATTGTGATTTGATTGCGATTAGAGTGGTCAGACATACGCCTACTTCTTATCTTTTTCCTGAACTTTTAGTACCAGTGCATTGAAATTTAAAATTTTCATCAAATAGGACTTTTTTTTTCCAAAAAAAAACTAGTAGCTTAGAAACTACATTCAATTTTATATAGATTCTCTTCTTACATATTTTAAAAATAATGTTCACAACTTATTCAAATTTTCATGTCAAGTTGCATAACTCTGATTTTCTGAAATTTCATTGCCACTTAAGGGCCTGTTTTGGCACACCATGACATTGCACATACCCTCATAATTAATAAATATAAACCACATCACATGATAATGAGTAAACACAAATAACTAAACATAAACCCTAAAACTCCTGAGTATAAGATCATGCAACATAGAAACACAATGTATCAAAAGTTACCATAAAATATATCAACATAAAGAGTCTAAAATAAGTTCATAAGTATCTATCATATGCATCATAAAAGAGTGTGTGATGGAAGGGCACTACAATTGTTTACATTATCACATCAACCACATTCCATTTCTCATTGACCTCTTTATGTAAGTGCAAATAGCTGAGAGAAAACTATCATTCATACAAGATCTTGAAGGATAGAAGAACAATGGAGACAAGTCAGTTGTGCATGAAAAAGGTATATTTTAGTTTAGTTTACGTTGTTTGCATGCATTGTTAGAGTACTTCATTATTATTTGTTGGATTATTTTTGTATATCTAAGTTAGTGGTTGGCTTTATTAGGGTTTACAAATAGGTACAAATTCAACATATATATTTTGGCACACTTGGTAAGATCTTAGTCCCATTTTTCTAACAATTTTGTTGTTGGATATTCTTGTTGGCGTGTTGCAAATATGTGCTCTAATGATAACTGAGAAATGTGTTGTGATTGATGTCAACGTATTTTCTCTTTCTAGTGTAGTAATTCAGTGAAGTTTAGTTGGTTTATGTTGTATATTGATGATCAATGTTTGTGGATTAAAGGGTTTTTAGAGTGATATCTCTAGTTGATTTAGTGCAAGTGTCAGAGGGCCCATGAAGATTTGAGTGAGTTATGGTTATTTGTGTCGTGGCCAGTTTTTCTATTGTTTAGTATTTCTAGTGTTTAGTATTTTAATCTGCATTGCTCCGCATTGTAATATCTTGGTTTGCAGATTTGGAATTATGTTTGGGATGTTGATGTGTGTCACTCAATTCATGTGGTTCGTGGTTTGGAGCTCTGTAAGTGATTTTTCTAGGTTGACAGTCAGTTTAGTTAATGTTCATGAATTTTGCTATGATGATAACAATGATTCTAGTAATTTGAGCTGGTGTGAATGTTGCTGTGGTATTCCATGATGCTTGTGGATGTTTCTAGATCGTGTGCTATTCATGTTGGTGATCCACATGGATCGGTGAGCGCGTTATTGATGATTTTCTTTAGTTCGGTGGTGTTCTTCATGTTCTTGGATGACATGATGCTTGTAGCACGTTGTGGATGTTTGATGCATAATTCTTGGAGGTGTTTCATATTCGAGGTGGTGATTTTAGTTCATGCTATGTCTTAGCCGACATTGTTTTGGTCTGCATGTGATATTGTAGCGTGTATGATTATATTTTTGTAATTAGGTGATATGTGGTGAGCTGACCTTGATGATATTGATCCAAGGTTGATGTCATGTATAAATAAATGTAATATCTTTGTAATTGAGTGTGTTGTGCCATGGATGAGTATATGTGTGAATAATGTGTTGATCTTTCGAAGGTAGAGCAAAAGTTTGGAGAAGTGTGAGAGATGTTATGTGCTTAACTGGAACTGTAACTAGGCATTGAGGATGATATTTATCAGTTCATGATTTTTTAGAAGTGATTCGAATGTGTTTGTAAGACAGTGAGTCTTCCTAGGGTTGTTGCCCTTTGTTGTTTTTGGGCAGTGAGCTCTAGGCAGTGCGCCTAAATGTATGTGCATTTCCCATTGTAATATTTCATATACTTCTAACAGGGTATCATCATATTGTGGGTAGGTTCCGACCGTGGTTTTTCCCTTGATCGGGTTTTCCATGCCAAAAATCTTGGTGTTATGTGTGTTCATGTTGTCTTGTTGATTTATGCTTTCACTATTAATTATTAGATATGAAATTAAATCAAGTTGCTATAAAATTTGGTGACAACTGATTCACCCCCCCTTGCCTCCCTCCCTCTCAGTTATTTGCCCTATTTCATCATTTGTGTGAGTTTGAAGTGTTTTTAGTAGATGCAAGTCGGATTTGTAGCGATTTTCTAGTCTAGGATTTTTATGGATTTTGTTGCATTTTTGCTCTTTGTTCCTACATTTTTGCTCACCAAAACTGTGTTT
Organism: Cryptomeria japonica; assembly: GCF_030272615.1. Taxonomy (NCBI): domain Eukaryota; kingdom Viridiplantae; phylum Streptophyta; class Pinopsida; order Cupressales; family Cupressaceae; genus Cryptomeria; species Cryptomeria japonica. The sequence goes on from NC_081410.1 coordinate 592,300,431, forward strand.
CTTATTTTTTCATTAGGGTTTTTATTTTAGTTTTTTTTTTTCTCGTTCCTACTTTTTTACTTACAATTTTTTTTGTATTTACAAGGAGATTCTGTGTTTTTTCTTTTCTTTATTGATTTTTTGTAGGTTTTTATATGTTTGCAGGATTTTTTAGTTTCTGGCAGGTTTCTATTCTTGCATTTTTGTCTTTTATTCCTACATTTTGAGCTCGAATCCTACATTTATAGTGTTTCTATCTATGTTTCTACATAGGTATAACAATGTTTTTGTTATCTATTCTTGTGTTTTTGCTACAAAGTCTATTATTTTCTAGATTTGGTTATTTTAAGGCTAACACATGGTACTAACAAGTGGTTCAGCTCGTCCTACATTTATAGTATTTCTATCTATGTTTCTACATAGGTATAACAATGTTTTTGTTATCTATTCTTGTGTTTTTGCTACAAAGTCTATTATTTTCTAGATTTGGTTATTTTAAGGCTAACACATGGTACTAACAAGTGGTTCAGCTCGTCCTTCGTCTTTCCAAGATTGATAAAAAAACTAATAAACTCATTTGTGGTGTAGATTTAGAGCTTTGTGTGTTTGTGATTTTTAGTTTCTAGACACCATTTCATTTCTTAAAGGTTAATGAACAATTGTCTTCCATGTTTGTTGCACTTGCAAAATTTGTGTTAATCTCAGTTGTTGTGTGGATATCCTATCCCTTTGCCTTCGTGGATCTTGGGTGAAATAGAAACACATTACAACTCCTTTTTCTTTTTAGTAGGAGGCCTACTTAGGGAGTTCACAACCCTAGGGTTTGACCTCAAGCACACAATCTCCAGTGAGCTATATAAAGGAACGAGAATGGGTCAGGAAGTCAAAGAAAAGGATTATCTTTGTTAAGATTGATTTTGTGAAAGCTTATGATAGAATTGAGTGGCCCTTTATACTTTCCATGCTTCAAGTGCTTGGCTTTGGAGTTTATTTTATTCAATATGTAAACATTCTCTTCAAAAATGCTTTTGCGTGTATCACCACAAAAGGTCGTCAATATTCTATTTTTGGCTTACACAAATCCATTCGCTAGGGCTTCACTTTGGCTTCCTCTTTGTAAGTCCAATGCTATTTCAATATCTTTTGGGTATTTTTGGCTTCACTGGAATGGTTTTGAATTTAGTGATGGGCTCTCTTTCAATTAGTAGAATATATGGTGATCTTCTCTCATTCAGATTCAAGGGCCCCCTTTGGCCAAAGTGCCTAGAGTTTGTGTTCTGTGCTTTCACAAGCATGGCATTCGCACCCGTCAGGACCTCTTTTCTAGGGTCACTATGAACATTCATTTTTTGGAGTATATGCAAGCTCAATATCAACTCATTTGGCCAGATTGATAGACGTTTGATTTGGTTATGTAAGATTTGCCTCTGAATATGCTACACAAGCTGGGTATTCACTCAATGAAACCTTGGTGGATAGAATGGCTATGGTACCACAAGACTACTTTTAGCAGTTATAAACCTCATCTAGGTTATAGTTGGCTCTCTCTACACCTTCCCATGATGCCAATTTTGAACTCGCACTAGCAATTGCAATCTTCTCCTAGCACTTGGAGATGAAGATTCCTATCGATTTGGTCTACTATTACTGAACTCAATTTTTCCCATTTTGCTTGGTGTATTCTTTTCCAAGGTTTGTCTATGGGCACTTGCCTGAAACAGTTGGGTATTCCTAACTTGTGTTGCCCTTTTTGTGGGCAACCTAAATCTTTCCTACACCTTTTTTGATTTTGTAGATATGCTCAAACCTTTTGGAGTTGGATTCATGATTTTTTTAGGCCTTTTAGACTTGAGCCTTTTTCTTGGCATATGACCTTTCTAGGGGACCCCGCTGGCATTCCCTTTAAATTCTCTTAGATTTGGCAGGCTTATAGGGTGGAGATTCTTTTTTCTCTTTGGAAAGACAAAAATGTTGTTATATTTTCTCACAACTCTCTTGATGTTAATGTTTCACTTTATGCTAAAGCCTATATTTATAATAATGTGTTGTTCTGGATTCAAGTGCAAGCAAATAAAGTTGCGCTAGAGGTGGCCCACCTTCAGGAGCTTCTGGAGTATTTGGGTAATGCTCCTTGTATGGTTGCCCGAGTGCCTTCTGACACCTTGGCTACTCAGGATTGGTCTCCAACTCGTGGTTTTCGACATGGTTGAAGCTCCTCCGCTCACCATTCATAGATCCCATGATCAACAACTTGTCACCACTTTGGTGGTGGCCATGTTTTCAACAGGTGACAGTTCTCTTCCTCAGATTGTGGAGGTGCTGGTGATTGGCTTGCTTCTGGAGGGGACAATGTCTGGCCTAGTTGTTCCAAGGCATTCCTGCTCCTTGTGCTGGCTATTTCTTTGCCTCACAGAGATGAAGATAAGAAGGAGGTTGCTACTGATAAGGGTTGGTCCCTCCCATATGACACTCCTAGCCCCACTAATGTATGGGGACCCAAGGAGGATAAAGATCCACCTCCATCGCCCTCGACCACTGCTCTAGCCGCATAACAACTTTTGTTGTTGCTTTTATTATTTTGTCTCTGGGCTCTGCTCGTGCTTTCTAGACTCTCTAGACTTTGTCTGTGCTTTCTAGACTCTCTGGACTCTACCCATATGGATTCTAAGGGGTGATCTTATATCCTCCTACCTTTTGTTGTGAATAGTGTATTTTTATCTATATCTTTTCTCCCATTCCTCGCCCATCCTGGGGATTGCCTAGGAACATCTATATAGAGAAACAGAGAAATTCAATCCACATCATAAGCCATTCGTAACTTGCACTTCTCATTGAGAAGCATAAAAAGGAAAGGGCACATGGCTGACCACCGCCTTAATGAAAACGGTTGCTATTCATAAAAAAAATATAATTTAGTAATGGTACACAATTTCAACCTCTTTTTTCATACTGAAATTTCAAATTCCAAATTGTATCTATTCTACTATTTTAAACAAAGATTATAAATTATCCACAAAACATGATAATTAAATTGTTGAAAATCACAAAATGATCATGAGTTCAAATTCCTAATCCTTGCCACTCCATAAATAAAAGCAACTCCTGTAAAAAAAAATGTATAATGGTCACGGTTCAAATCCCTAATAAAAATAACTCCCATCCATAGGTTGTTAAGCCTGAATAATTAAGACCACATGAATGAAACCCTAGCTAACATTGATTTCTCCACACAAAAGATAAAAATATTACTAATTATACAAAAATATTAATTGCAAATTTATGCAAAACCAAGTTGAACCCTAAAAAGCGAATAACACGTACTTACAAAAGACCATGCTGTTAAATCCTAGCTTACAGAGAAGATTTAATCAACTCAAGTAACTGTTTCTTTTCAAATAGTAAAACAAGAAGTTCAAGCCCTTCATCAAGACTCCTCTGTTCTGATTTTCCTGCTTCGAAACCGATTAATGAGAACAATCATTTTGAAAGCCCCGAAGATTTTAGCAAATGATTTGGACTTTTGGATGCCCGTTCTTCTCAGCGTTTTAACCCAGGAATTTTTGAGCACATGTCTGCATTGAACGAGGCCATTAGAGCTAATCATCTCCATGTTCGTACCATCTCTGTTGCATGGCTTCGTACCATCTGTTTTGCATGGCTCGGAACGTAAGATAGTGGGCACATCATTATGTTCTTCCCACAATATATCCATTTTCTCTAAATCCGCAGCGTCTAATGACAGACTCCTCCTCAACAAACGCAGATTGACACGAGGCCTTTCATGAGATGGGCTCCGCCCTAACTTTTTAACACCCACTTCCTCATCACACTTCGCCATCTTCATAATAACCAAAAAGTGGTCTTCACTAAATGAAGCCATGGAAGTCCAGATTATCCAGATTGCAAGCAAATGGGCAGCAATGGATGAACAGAAAGAATGAGAAAACGACCACACATCCTACAGAAAACTGGTTGTTAGCCATTATACTTCTGGTGGCTTTAAAGACAGACCATCTGTCTAACCACTGTGTTAGCTGGTTACATGTGAACCTACTATTCTGGGTCACGATATGTGACCTGTGGTGAAGTTGTAGTGATTGGTTCTAAGTACTCAATCCACCTCTGCCTTGCAGAATTGAGACATTCCACCACCAGATGGTAAGATAAGGCCAAACAAACAGAAGTATGTTGTCTTTTTGGCGAACCCTGTTCATGTGGGGAGTGGCTAGGATTCCTTCACAGCATGCTTGATGTTACATCGCTCTTGGATCTTACCAGAGTGTATGGGTCATCAGAATTTTTTGCAATTATTGCACGGCCAACGCCCTTGATTGAAATGATTGTTAAATCTTATTTATTCAAGGTTGTAATTTGGGTAATAGGAGGGATAATACTGATTAAAGTTGTTTATATATGTAATTGTATGTAGAGTGATGTAGATTGAAGTTATTTGAGTTTGAGATGGGAGGGTGAAAGGTTAAATTCTTTGGTTGAGTTAATATGTTTATGGGTCATATCATTTAGGTTAAAAATGGGTATGAAAATGTGTTGGTTATTTATGTGAGGTTAAGAGGATGTGGAGAAAAAGGTTAAAAATGAGAGCTTCTGATGTCTTTTGTTTTGGGTGAGTTAATATGGAAATGTGTTGGTTATTTATGTGAGGTTTAGAGGATGTAGAGAAAAAGTTAAATGTCATTTTCAAGTTTGAGTAATAATCTCATCTAGATTTTAGTTTGCAAATTTTAATTATTTTTATAGATAGTTTTCACTTCCTGACCTGATGACTGAAGGGAAGGGGCCCGGGGCCCATTCCTTCAGGCGAAGGTCCTCCAGCCATTTCCATTCAAAATACTTACTTCCTTTCTCTTCTCTTTTCCTGCCCTTCCCTCTCTCCCTTTCCTGCCTTAGGCATTTCCATTCCTTCCTTCCCTTTTCCATTTCGACAAATATTAAAATGCATATTAAAATTTGTCAAAAATAAGTGGTGTATGTGTCTAGTAGAGAAAGAAGTTGATAAAGTTATTTGAGTTTAAAATGAGAGGCTGCAAGGCCAAATGTTTTTGGTTGAGTTGATTTTTTTTTCTTTTGATAAATCATTTGGATTTAAAATGAGAGATTGTGGTGTCCAATTCTATGGGTGATTTAATATCTAAGTTTCCTAGTTATTTATGTGAGCTTTAGATGATGCGAAGAAAAATGTACATAGTATTTTCAAGTTTGAGCAATAGCCTTATTTATATTTTAGTATGTACCTTTCATTAATTTATTGATAATTATGACATGATAAATATTAAAATGCATTAAAATTTGTTTTTGATTAGGGGAAAATAGGTTTTGAAAGGACTAGAAACCCTTTACAACAATAGGTTTTGAGGGGACCTGAAACTCCATACAAAAAGATTTTATGGGGATCTAGAACCCACAAAAAGAACGTTGTTGCAACTAGATATGACTAAGATTAATTAGCAGCACACCAACAACCCAATACTAGAAAATGAACATCATAGAATTGGTTGAATTACCAAAGAAGTCAAGACCATCGAACAAGAGACCTCAAAGATACATAGTCAAAGGGTTTTGCTAGGCACCCATAACCTGAACCAAGGGTTTTACAAGCCTCCCATAACCCGCATCCATGGGTTTTGACAGGGCTCCCATAACTTGGTGATATAAAGATAGAGGGTTTTGAAAGGCTCTCAAAACTTGAAACATGGGGTTTGAAAAGGCACCCATAACCTTAAGATCCAGAAAGATAGACCACCTAAAAAATAGGGCCTTTATAGCTCTCAAGAAACACTACACACCATCTCCAAAACAAACCATCTTCACCTCAATAGAAAATGACACCACCTCTATAGGAAGATTTGAAGAAAATCTGTGATGCAGAGAAATAAACACCGAACTGCTTATTGAGACCCTCTCCACCTCAATAGGAGAGACTGGGGCATAGAGGACATAAAGGGCAAAGAAAGCCCCAATAAAGCAACACCATTTCAAACAAGAAACCATAAAATAAGAGGTGCATCAAAGATCATACCCATAAGGAACTCAACCTTAGGAGGAAAGCCTAACTAGGCCAACTCCACCTCGATAGGAGAGACCAGAGCAACAATGATAGATAGGGCAAAAAAAGATCCTGTTAAGTAGCACCACTTCAAAGAAGAGTGAAAAACTAAAATAACTTTAAATGCTACAAAACCCTTGCCGTCAAGGCACTCCACCACAAAAGGAAAACCAAAGGAAGCCTATAAAGATAAGAACATGAAGTCCACCAATCCCAGGCCAAAAGAAGAATAGAACCAACCCAAACCCACAAGAGGGTGAGCCACCAAATCTCCATCCAACTCCACACAGGCCCAAAAGGAGGAGAACCTAGTCTTGAAGCCTACCTCCACTGTAGATCCAAGAACAACCCCAACTATCTAGAAAACATGCCTCAAAAGGCACATCAAATGAAGCAGAGAGACAACCAAAAAAAGCCACACCAAAAACAAAAGAGGGGAAAATGACCCCTCCCACCTGCAACCCATGCACCCTAGTAGAAAGGACCAATGCAGGAGAACTCCAAGTAAAGAACACACAAACCAAAATGAAAAGCAGTAATCCCAAGTGCAGACCCAAAAACAAGCCCACAAAGGAAAAAGGGCTCATAGATTGGAATGAAAGTAGGGCATGACATGGGCAGCCCAACCCCCACACCCAGTCATGACAAGGAAGGCGGAGGCAAAAAAACACCAAAGGATCTAGAGAAGAGCAGACAACCCTAGATCAAACACAAAAATCTATGTATCCCCATCTCCATCTCCCTCCTCCTCCTCTTCACCATTATCGGTTTCTCCACAAACCCTAGCACTTCCGCTCCTCCCACTCCATTCCATCTCTTCCGCATATTAATGTTTGTTAAAAAAAGGTGGTATATGCATTATTATTTGGTCTATATAATTTTTTTAATTTTTTTTTCTATTGTAAATGTGAATCTAGTGGTTATCATATTCTTTGTATGATTTGAGGATGTGTACATATTTAACTTATTTATAATATATAATTTTTTTATAAGAAATAACTTACTATAATTACTAGTTTGGTTGACATCACATTGATCTAGTCTATTTTATAAAGGAAATACTAACAAGCATAGATTTAAGATATAATAAAGCCTAGAGTAAAGAAGGAAATACTAACAAGTAATATATTAATTGACTTAGCTTTGTAGTTTAAAATAAAGAACATACAAATATTAAGTTAATGCAATATAAATGAAATCTCTTCTTTTGTAATAAGGAGCCCTTACAACTAGTTTTAATATAAATACTTTCTATTGTAACTTACCTTGATCCAAACAATCTTATGTTAGAAGTACGGTTGTCATTGTACCAAAAGATAGACTTGTTAATGCCCGATACAACCACTAGACTTATAGAATCCATAGGAGATAGTTAAGCCATGTCACAAACCCAAGATCTACACTCCAAAACAAAAGGAGACCAAGGGCGCACACCTTGCAACAATCCCCCCCAACACAAGTGAGGGGATTTGATCATAGGGATTTGTGTCGCACTTTAGACTAACAATGCCTATTCCAATCGGACCGATTTGGCGGCCACGCAATGCTCACCTGGCAAGGGGTTTCCGACCGAAAGGGTTCCGGCCAGAAAACCCTTGCGCTATATAAACTCAGAAATCCGCCCAAGCCCCTCATTTTGCATTGAGCGGCTCGGAGTTAAGAAAGAGGGCAAGATGAATTGCAGAGATCCGACCGGAAGTGTTTTGGTGGTAAGTCTATTTTTTTAATTTTTTTTTAAATGTATTTATTGTATCATATTAATATATGTTTTTTTTTAAAATTGTTTTTATAGAAAATTAGTTTTTTGATAACAATTTAAAAAAAAAAAGTTTTTCTAACTATACATATATATATATATATATATATGTATGTATATATGTATATATGTATATATATACATATATAAATATATGTATATATATACATATATACACACATATATATATACATATATATATTGTATCATATTAGTTTAGAAAATTAGAAATTAAATACATACATGTACATAAATACACACATACATACAAATACATACACAAACATACACATACATACATATCTACATACATACATACACATACATACACATACATACATACATACATACATACATACATACATACATACATGCATACACATACATACACATACATACACATACATACATAAACGTACATACATAGGTCTACATACATACATACACACACATACATGTACATAAACATACATACATACATACATACATACACATAAAATAATTATAAACACCTTAGGACATACATACACGTTAGGACATGCTATTAGGCGTCGTGTGTGGTCTTGAGGCATGTGTGACCCCTCAGGACCACACACGACCCTTGATAGCATTTCTTGAGGTGTATGTATGTATGTGTATGTATACATCCTAAGGTGTATAATTATTTTATGTGACCCCTTAGGACAACATAAGGCTCCTTACAACACATGCACACCCCTAAGACCATAATAGGACCACATAAGACCAAATGGTGTTACAAGGGGTCTTATGTAGTCCTAAGGGGTCATACATGTGTTCTAACACATGGGTGACCCCTGAGGACCACATAAGGCCCCTTACGACACATGTGCACCCCTTGGGACCTATTAGGACCACATAAGACCAAATGGTGTCACAAGGGGTAGATTATGCGGTCCTAAGGGGTCACACATGTGTTCTAACACATGGGTGACCCCTTAGGACCACATAATGCCCCTTACGACACATGTGCACCCCTTAGGACCTAATAGGATCAATTAAGACCAAATGGTGTTGAAAGGGGTCTTATGAGGTCCTAAGTGGTCACACATGTGTTCTAACACATGGGTGACCCCTTAGGACCACATAAGGCCCCTTACGACACATGTGCACCCCTTAGGACCTATTAGGACCACATAAGACCAAATGGTGTGGCAAGGGGTCTTATGTGGTCCTAAGGGGTCACACATGTGTTCTAACACATGGGTGATCCCTTAGGACCACATAAGGCCCCTTACGACACATGTGCACCCCTTAGGACCTAATTGAACCACATTAGACAAAATAGTGTCGAAAGGGGGTCTTATGTGGTTCTAAGGGGTTACGCATGTGTTCTAGCACATGGGCGACCCTTTAGGACAACATAAGGCCCCTTAAGATGCATATGCACCCCTTATGACCTAATACGACCATATAAGACCAAATGGGGTCTAAAGGGGTCTTATGTGGTCCTAAGGGGTCACACATGTGTTCTAACATATGCCTGACCCCTTAGGACCACATAAGGCCCCTTATGACACATGTGCACCCCTTAGGACCTAATAGGACCACATAAGACCAAATGGTGTCGTAAGGGGTCTTATGTAGTCCTAAGGGTTCACATATGTGTTCTAACACATGGATGTCCCCTTAGGACCACATAGGGACCCTTATGACACATGTGCACCCCTTAAAACCTACTAGGACCACATAAGGCCCCTTTCGACACATGTGCACCCCTTAGGACCTAATAGGACCACATAAGGCCCCTTATGACACATGTGCACCCCTTAGGACCTAAAAGGACCACATAAGACCAAATGGTGTCGAAAGGGGTCTTATGTGGTCGTAAGGGGCCACACATGTGTTCTAACACATGGGTGACCCCTTAGGACCACATAAGGCCCCTCACGACACATGTGCATCGCTTAGGACATATTGGGGCAACATAAGACCAAATATTGTCGAAAGGGGTCTTATGTGGTCCTAAGGGGTCACGCATCTGTTCTAACACATGGGTGACCCCTTAGGACCACATAAGGCCCATTACGACACATTTGCACCCCTTAGGACCTAATAGGACCACATAAGACCAAATGGTGTTTAAAGGGGTCTTATGTGGTCCTAAGGGGTCACACATGTGTTCTAAAACATGGGTGACCCCTTAGGAACACATAAGGTACCATTATGATACATGTGCATCCATTAAGACCTAACAGGACCACATATGACCAAATGGTGTCAAAAGGGGTCTTATGTGGTCCTAAGGGATCATGCATGTGTTCTAACACATGCATGAGCCCTTAGAACCACATAAGGCCCCTTATGACACATGTGCACCCTTTAGGACCTATTACAACCACATAAGACCAAATGGTGTCGAAAGGGGTCTTATGTGGTCCCAAGGGTTCACAAATGTGCTCTAACACATGGGTGGCCCCTTAGGACCACATAAGGCCCCTTATCACACATGTGTACCCCTTAGGACCTAATAAGTCCACATAAGACCAAATGGTGTCGAAAGTGGTCTTATGTGGTCCTAATTGGCCACGCATGTGTTCTAACACTTGGGTGACCCCTTAGGACCACATAAGGCACCTTACGACAAATGTGCACCCCTCAAAACCTAATAGGACCACATAAAACCAAATGGTGTCGAAAGGGGTCTTATGTGGTCCTAAGGGGTCACCCATGTGTTCGAACACATGGGTAACCACTTAGGACCACATAAGGACCCTTCCACATGAGGACCCTTATGACACATGTGCACCCCTTAGGACCTAATAGGACCACATAAGACCAAATGGTGTCAAAATGGGTCTTATGTGGTCCTAAGGGGTCACACGTGTTTTAACACATTGGTGACCCCTTAGGAGCACATAAGGCCCCTTACAACACATGTGCACCCCTTAGGATCCATTAGGACCAGATAAGACCAAATGGTGTTGAAAGAGATCTTATATGATCCTAAGGAGTCAGACATGTGTAATAACACATGGGTGACCCCTTAGGACCTATTATAACCACATAAGACCAAATGGTGTTGAAAGGGGTCTTATGTGGTCCTAAGGGGTCACGCATGTGGTCTAACACATGGGTGACCACTTAGGACCACATAAGGCCCCTTATGACACATGTGCACCCCTTAGGACCTATTAGGACCACATAAGACCAAATTGTTTCGAAAGGGGTCTTATGTTGTCCTAACGAGTCATGCATGTGTTCAAACACATGGGTGACCCCTTAGGACCACATGGTGCAGGAGCACCTAGCTTGATTTTCAGCTTCATTTTCATCACAAATTTGATTTTTCTTAGTTTTGAGTTGGCAAGTTTGTCTAAGTTGCTTTTGTGTTGTTCTAAGTTGTTTGGATGAGTTTTGAACTCATTGTGTGGTCATGTTCCCTGTTTTCATTTTTTTGCTCAAAATTGCCAGTTTTGGAGTTGCCTGGCAAAATGTTGTAAAAAGTGAGTTTTTGATGTGTTTTTGTTTTGAAAAGGTTTTAGACATGTTTTATGCTTGGGTTTTAGGTGTGAGAAGTGTTTTTATGTGATGGTTAGTCTTGGAGGTCAACCTTGCATCATCTAGGCATTAAAAGTTGTCATTTTAGACAAAAAAATGTAAAATTTGTGTGCTCTTGGACATGTACCCATCTATACAGGTGGATAACTGATTTGTGGAGGTATTTATTCTCCTATTTGAACCATTGTAAGGGTTGATTTCATGGATTTATGAAGCTTTTTACAAGTTTGCACTAGTTTTACTTGGTTTTTCCCTAGGTTTTAACTCCATGTGAACAATAGTCTGTACACCTACTATACTTGGCCATACTGTTCTTGCATTTTAAGATTCTATTATATTTTCTTAGGCTTTTCCCTTTGGTGACATCTAGTTTCTTCAAGTTTTGAGTTTGTAGTAAAATTAGTTTGTTCTGACAGTTTCACTGCCTTGTCTAGAAAATTGGCAAGGATGCTTGACCAACTTGGCTTCTTGAAGTCCTAAAATGTTCATGGATTCCCAAGAACTAGTTGGTCAACTTGTAAATTATGTAAATACATGTTTTTTTTTCAAGAATGCAGTTGCAAGGAGTTATGTGGCCATGGAGCCCTAGGCAAGTGTGCCATTTGGCTAGGGTCTTGAAGTAGTTTGATGCTTTGCTCTTCCATAGAAAATGCATTTATCAGATGGACAGACTTGCTTTGATGTTTAATATTGTAAGTGAAGGCTAAGAGGATTTCTAAGCCAAGGGAAGGAAGGTTGCACTTTCTATTTGTGTAAATTGTAATAAAAACAGTGAGTCACTATTTTGGTATTAGTTTTCCCTTCATTTGTTTCCTCTCCACCATATATTGGTGTGTGTAAAACCTTGCATCTTCTTTGTTTGTTTGCAAACAAGAGTAAGGAAAGGTGTTTGACCCTACCCATGGGTTTGTGTTTTCCAATATCAAGCAATGATCCCTTTAGGCAAAGTGTAACGCCCAACAGGCTGTCACAGTCATTTATGACTGATTTTAGCATTTTAAATGATGTTGTTATTGCATTCTTCCTCTTCCACATAGCAGGTATGAAAGACAAAAAACTCTAAAGATAGAGCAATGATAGAAAAGCACCAATCAGACCTTTGCAAAGGTGTTTTGACAATGGTAAAGTGCAGGTCACAATGGAAAACCAGTGAAAGGGCAAAGTGCAGTGATAAATTGGTTTTGACAATGTATGACTCATGGTTTATAATTGCCTAATTCTTGTGTGAAGGGATAATATGACTCTCTTTTGACTCTAAATGGTAGACATGTTTACATGTTTGAATGTAATTGGTTCTTTGCAAATGATGTGTTTGTAAGATGCAATAATGGAAAAGTTGTCAATTGTTGCACTCTCCTTATGTGCATTTTGTAAAAACTTGTTCTCCAATCTTTGAAGTGGAAATATTCTTTATTGTGGCCTAATTAGTCAGTAGCATGATAGAACTAAGGTTTATTGTTTCATATTGGAGGTCTCTAGCTTGAAGATTGATTTTCACCATCAAAACCCTACAAAACCCTCCTTTTTCACCCATTTTTGGGACAGTCACGGAGAAGACCTGAGAGACCCTGAGACTTTGAAAATCTTCAAGAACTCCCAAAAGGGTGTTCGAATATCAACTTATTTTTTCTTGGAAGTCCATCGCTTGAGCAGGGTGAAGACAAAACCCCAAATGGAGGGCTAATTCCTAGTAGCCTGTTTTAGGCCTAAAACTAGGTTTTTGTCAAATCGGGTATACCAAAGAAGGTTGCAAAGCATGAAACCCAACAAATCAAGTTGAATTAGGTTAACCTAACATGAATCCAACATATTTGGTTAGTTTGACTTCATAAGTTTGTTTTGGAGCACTTGAAAGGATGACAACAACTAAGGAATTGAAGCCCTTGAGTAACCAAGGAAAGTTTGACTTAGGGAGGTGGAACAAGGGGAGTTGCTAGATTTCCTTTGAGCTCTTTACACTTTGGTTTTGGTGACTAAACCTTGGAAACAACAAGAACATTTCATTTAGTAAACATTCTAGCCACTTGGCAACGACCTTGCCCTACCTCCCTATCATAGTGGTATCAGAGCACAGTTACACTTGGGAAGAAGTAGCAATTTGGCAACCATGGTGTCAAATGCAGAATTAGCAAAGAAAGTAGAAGACCAAGAAGAAGAAAATAGGTTACTCAGAGTGAAACTAGACCTCTTAGAGCATAAGCTAGGTGAAGTAGAAGTGAAGGCAGATGAAGCCAACAATAAGATAGAGGGATCATAAGGCAGGGGTAAGCTATTAGCTATAGAGGATGAACCCCTATACTAGACCCTATGATAGAGAATGAACCCTTTTTGAAAGCCTTGAAGGCTGTGAGTGGGAGAACACTAGAAGGAGTCCCACTGTTCAATGGTAAAATGGACCCAAAAGTGGTCATGGAGTGGACTAAGGGGCTTGAGAACCATTTTGAATGTGATGGTGTGACAGAGGCCCATAAAGTGAAGGTGGCTAAGTCCAGGTTGAGAGGAGCTGCCTTAACATGGTGGAAGTTCATTCAGGATGAACATGAGAAAGAGGGCAAAAAGCCCATAGCAACTTGGAAGGGAATGTTGTCCAAGATCAGAGAGACTTACATTCCAGAGGACTATGAAATACAACTACATAGGAAAAGGCAAAACCTTAGGCAAAAAGAGTTAGATGTCAATACCTTCACCGAAGAGTTTCAGAAGCTTTGCCTTAGGTCAAAGATCCAAGAGGATGAAAATGTCAAGGTTGCTAGGTATCTCAATGGCTTGAGATAGAACGTACAGGAAGAGTTAAGTTTGTTGTGCCCTACAATAGTCCAGAAGTGCTATCAACTTGCACTCAAGGTAGAGGAAAGGAGTAGGAAGAAGCAAGAGTAGCATAATAGAGGTAGAGGAAGAGGCAGAGATGGTCGAGGCCATCGAGGCAGTTTTGGGGGAAGACACATAGATCAAAGGTCCCAGGGGGAATCTAAGCTTATAGAGCAAAGCGGGGATTCTCAGAGCAAGCCCAATTATAAGGGTAGGGGATCAAGCAACCTAGGAAGGGGTAGGTCTTGTGGCCCAGGTAGAGGGTCTTACTTCTCCACAATGAAATGCTACAACTGTCAGAAATTGGGTCATCCTGCTTATAGGTGTCCAGAAAAGCCTAGTTCCTCCCATGGAGGTGAAAAGAGAGTGAACTATGTTCAGAAGGAAGGAAGTAGTACAAGAACTCCAACAATGCACCTAGCACCCGAAGATGGTGAAAGTCTAATGATGAGGAGAGTATTGATGCAAGAACCTCATAAGTGTGAAGTGTCTCAGAGAAGAGCATTGTTCAGGATAAAGTGCAAAATCTTGGGCAAGGTATGTAAGGTGGTTATAGATTCAGGTTCCACAAATAACATTAACTCAGAGGAGGCAGTTAGCAAATTGAGCCTACCTAGAATGAAGCACAGTGAACCCTACAAGGTAACCTAGTTAAATAAGGGGCAACATGTCCTAGTGAATGAACAAGCATGGGTAGACTTCAACATAGGTGAATACAAGGATAGGATACTATGTGACATCCTTCCTATGGATGCTTGCCATCTACTATTAGGTAGACCTTGCCAATTTGACCAAAGGGCACACCATGATGGTGAAAAAAACACATATTCCTTTCAAAAGAATGACATTGTCTACAAAATTCAGTCCCTTAGTGAAGAGACATAGAACAACAAACCACAGGCACCTAAAGTTTTACTAGTCAATGAAAAAGAGTTCATCCAAACCATGAAAGAGGGAGATGGGATTGGTTATACACTTGTAGTGAAACCTAAGGAGGAGAAGAAAGAAAAACAAGTTGAGATTGCACAAAAAGTGCAGCAAATTCTTGATAACTTTAAGGGCATCATCAGTGATGGACAACTAGCAACATTACCTCCTCCTAGAGCCATTAGTCATCAAATTGACTTTATACCAAGAGCTTCTTTACCAAACAAAGCTGCATGTAAGATGACTCCTGAACAGAACAAAGAGGTAGCTAGACAAATTCAAGAGTTATTGGATCAAGGATTAATAAGAAAGAGTATAAGTCCTTGTGCCGTACCCACTGTGTTGGCACCTAAGAAAGGGGGAACATGGAGACTATGCACAAACTCCAGAGCCATCAACAAAATCACAATAAGGTACAGATTCCCTATTCCTAGGATAGAAGATTTGATGGATTGTTTAGGGGGTGCGAAGTATTTCTCCAAAATGGACTTAAAAAGTGGTTACCATTAGATAAGAATAAAAGAGGGTGATGAGTGGAAAACTGCTTTCAAAACAAATGAGGGTCTTTATGGATGGTTGGTTATGCCTTTTGGACTCTCTAATGCTCCCAGTACCTTTATGAGGTTAATGAATGAAGTATTGCAGGATTTTATCAGTAAGTTTGTGGTAGTCTACTTAGATGATATTCTCATTTTTAGTAAGACTAAAGAGGAGCATTTGAAACACTTAGCTATTGTTTTGCAAAGATTATCTGATGAGCAGTTAACCATAAATCTTGAGAAATGTGATTTTATGCAGCAAGAGCTAGTCTATATTGGTTTTGTTGTGTCCAATGGAGATCTTAAGATGGATCAATCTAAAGTTGCAGCCATAACAAGTTGGCCAACCCCACAATCAACCAGTGAAGTTAGGAGTTTTCATGGTCTAGCCCAGTTTTACAAAAAGTTTATCAGAGGTTTCAGTGAGATTTGTGCACCCATGTTAGATACAATAACGGGTGGTCATAAGGTCAATTTTTAGTGGACCGAAGCAGCCAATAAGGGGTTCGAGTTACTCAAAACTAGAGTTGCTACACAGCCAGTGTTAATCCTTCCTAGCTTTGATAAGCTCTTTACTATAGAATGTGATGCCAGTCATCTTGCAGTAGGTGCAGTCTTGAGTCAGGATAATAGACCAATTGCTTTCTTTAGTGAAAAATTAAATGATGCAAAGAAAAAGTATTCATCTTATGATTTAGAGTTATATGCATTGGTGCAGACACTCAGGAAGTGGAGGCATTACTTGCTTCCTAAAGAGTTTGTTGTGTATACAGACAACCAGGCAATCAGTTTCTTGAATTCTCAAGATAAACTCAACCATAGGCATGTGAAATGGGTAGAATACCTACAAGCATATACCTTTACTCTTAAGCACAAGAAAGGCCAATGTAACAAAGTAGCTGATGCTTTAAGTAGGAGATGGTTGACTATTCAGGAGATCCAAGTTAAGAGTATTGGTATTGATTGCTTTCAAGATTTATATCCTAATGATGATGATTTTGTTGCTGCTTATAAAGTTTGTCTTGCTTTTGAGAATCATTTCCATAGTGAGTATGTTGATTATACATTGCAGAATGGTTTGTTATTCAGGGGAGGACAACTATGTGTTCCTAAAGGTTCCATGAGAGAGAACCTTATACAAGAGAAACACAATGGGTGTTTGAGTGGCCATTTTGGTCTCAATAAGACCTTAGAGTTGGTTCAATGCTTCTATTATTGGCCTAAGATGCAGAGAGATGTCAGAAGGTATGTAGAACAGTGCATGGTATGTTAGAAGGCCAAAGGTAATAGCACTAATGTTGGTTTATATCAGCCACTTCCCATTCCTTCTCGGCCATGGGAGTGCATCAGTATGGATTTTGTTGTAGGTTTACCAAAGACAAAAATAGGGCATGATAGTATCTTTGTGGTTGTTGATAGATTTAGTAAAATGGCTCACTTTATACCTTACAAAACTACTAATGATGCTAGTCATATTGCTTTTCTTTTCTTTAAAGAAGTTGTCAGAATACATTGTTTGCCATCTAGCATTATATCAGATAGAGATGTTAAGTTTTTGGGTCATTTTTGGAAGACTTTGTGGAAGAAATTGGGTACTAACTTGTCTTTTGGCTCAGCTTACCATCCACAGACAGATGGCCAAACAAAAGTGGTGAATAGAACAATGGGTAATCTACTCAGATGTCTCACCAAGGAGTATGGACAAAGCTAGGATCAACTCATCCCACAAGCAGAGTTTGCCTATAATGACAGTGTAAACAAATCCACTGGTAAGAGTCCATTTTAGATTGTTTATGGTATGCATCCAAGAGGTGTTTTTGAGTTACATGATGTGACTAACTTGCAACATGTTAGTGGAACAACAGAGGATATGGCACAATCTCTAAAATAGATACATGAACAGGTTAAGTAGTCTTTGCAGGACACCACAACAAGAGTCAAGGCAAGGGTGGATGCTTCTAAGAGGGATGTCCAATTCTCAGTTGGAGATTTTGTGATGGTGCATCTCAACAAGGCTAGATTGCAAAAGGGAGTTCCTACCAAGTTACAGATGAGAAGAATTGGACCTTGTAGGATTTTGGCTAAGTATGGTCCCAATGCTTATAAAATTGATTTACCTGCTGATGTTTCCTTATCTCCTATCTTTAATATTACAGATTTGGTACCTTTCAAGGGGCAGCCTCCAGAAGAGACTCAGAGAGCTTCAAACATTTCACATTCCCTTTCTGATCTATCTATCCCCTCTTCTTCTTCTCCCATTCCTGAACAGGTACTTGATTCCAGAATCATCAAGAAGACTAGAAAGCATGACTACCTTGAACATTTGATCAAGTGGAAAGATCAACTAGCTTCTGAAGCCACTTGGATACCTGAAAGTGACTTCAACAAGGCTGGTATTCCTCCTTCTTTTCTGCCCAAAGGAGTCACATGACTTCTTTGTCACCGGGGGAGTATGGTGCAGGAGCACCTAGCTTCATTTTCAGCTTCATTTTCATCATAGGTTTGATTTTTCTTAGTTTTGAGTTGGCAAGTTTGTCTAAGTTGTTTTTTTGTTGTTCTAAGTTGTTTGGATGAGTTTTGAACTCATTGTGTGGTCATGTTCCTTGTTTTCATTTTCTTGCTCAAAATTGCCAGTTTTGGAGTTGCCTAGCAAAATGTTGTAAAAAGTAAGTTTTTGATGTGTTTTTGTTTTGAAAAGGTTTTAGACATGTTTTATGCTTGGTTTTTAGGTGTGAGAAATGTTTTTAGGTGATGGTTAGTCTTGGAGGTCAACCTTGCATCATCTAGGCATTACAAGTTGTCATTTTAGACAAAAAAATGTAAAATTTGTGTGCTCTTGGACATGTACCTGTCCATACAGGTGGATAACTGATTTGTGGAGGTATTTATTCTCCTGTTTGAACCATTGTAAGGGTTGATTTCATGGATTTATGAAGCATTTTACAAGTTTGCACTGTTTTACTTGGTTTTTCCTTAGCTTTTAACTCCATGTGAACAACAGTCCGTACACCTGCTGTACTTCGCCGTACTGTTCTTGCATTTTAAGATTCTATTATGTTTTCTTAATCTTTTCCCTTTGGTGGCATATAATTTCATCAAGTTTTGAGTTTGTAGTAAAATTAGTTTGTTCTAACAGTTTCACTACCTTGTCTAGGAAATTGGCAAGGCTGCTTGACCAACTTGGCTTCTTGAAGTCCTAAAATGTTCATGGATTCCCAAGAACCAGTTGGTCAACTTGTAAATTATGTAAATACATGTTTTGTTTTCAAATATGCAGGTGCAAGGAGTTATGTGGCCATGGAGACCTAGGCAAGTGTGCCATTTGGCTAGGGTCTTGAAGTAGTTTGATGCTTTGCTCTTCCATAGCAAATGCATTTATCAAATGGACAGACTTGCTTTGATGTTTAAGATTGTAAGTGAAGGCTAAGAGGCTTTCTAAGCCAAGGGAAGGAAGGTTGCACTTTTTGTTTGTGTAAATTGTAATAAAAATAGTGAGTCACTGTTTTGGTATTAGTTTTCCCTTCATTTGTTTCCTCTCCACCATATATTGGTGTGTGTAAAATGTTGCATCTTCTTTGTTTGTTTGAAAACAAGAGTAAGGAAAGGTGTTTGACCCTTCCCCTGGGTTTGTGTTTGCCAAGATCAAGCAATGATCCCTTTAGGCAAAGTGTAACGCCTAGCAAGCTATCACAGTCATTTATGACTGATTTTAGCATTTTAAATGATGTTGTTATTGCATTCTTCCTCTTCCACATAGCAAGTATGAAGGAAAACAAACTCTAAAGATAGAGAAGTGATAGAAAAGCACCAATTAGACCTTTGCAAAGGTGTTTTGATAGTGGTAAAGTGCAGGTCACAGTGGAAAAACCAGTGAAAGGGCAAAGTGTAGTGATAAATTGGTTTTGACAATGTATGACTCATGGTTTATAATTGCCTAATTCTTGTGTGCAGGCCTAATATGAATCTCTTTTTTCTCTAAATGGTAGACATATTTACATGTTTGAATGTAATTGGTTCTTTGCAAATGATGTGTTTGTAAGATGCAATAATGGAAAAGTTGTCAATTGTTGCACTCTCCTTATGTGCATTTTGTAAAAACTTGTTCTCTAATCTTTGAAGTGTAAATCTTCTTTATTGTGGCCTAATTAGTCAGTAGCATGATAGAACTAAGGTTTATTGTTTCATATTGGAGGTCTCTAGCTTGAAGATTGATTTTCACCATCAAAACCCTACCAAACCCTCCTTTTTCACCCATTTTTGGGACAGTCACGGAGAAGGCCTGAGAGACCCTGAGACTTTGAAAATCTTCAAGATCTCCCAAAAGGGTGTTTGAATATCAACTTATTTTTTCTTGGAAGTCCATATCTTGAGCACGGTGAGCACAAAACCCCAATGGAGGGCTAATTCCTAGTAGCCCGTTTTAGGCCTAAAACTAGGTTTTTGTCAAATCGGGTATGCCAAAAAAGGTTTCAAAGCATGAACCCAACAAATCAAGTTGAAATAGGTTAACCTAACATGAATCCAACATATTTGGTGAGTTTGACTTCATAAGTTTGTTTTGGAGCACTTGAAAGGATGACAACAACTAAGGAATTAAAGCCCTTGAGTAACCAAGGAGAGTTTGACTTAGGGAGGTGGAACAAGGGGAGTTGCTAGATTGCCTTTGAGCTCTTTGCACTCTGGGTTTGGTGACTACGCCTTGGAAACAGTAAGAACCTTTCATTTAGTAAACATTCTAGCGACTTGGCAACCACCTTGCCCTACCTCCCTATCACCACATTAGGCCCCTTAAGACACATGTGCACCCCTTAGGACCTAATAGGACCACATAGGACAAAATGGTGTCGAAAGGGGTCTTATGTGGTCCTAAGGAGTCACACATGGGTGACCCCTTAGGACCACATAAGGCACCATTACGACACATGCGCACCCCTTAAGACTTAATAGGACCACATAATATCAAATGGTGTTGAAAGGGGTCTTATGTGGTCCTAAGGGGTCATGCATGTGTTCTAACCTATGGGTGACCCCATAGGACCACATAAGGCCTCTTATGACACATGTGCACCCCTTAGGACCTATTATAACCACATAAGATCAAATTATGTCGAAAGGGGTCTTATGTGGTCCTAAGGGGTCACCCATGTGTACGTACACATAGGTGACCCCTTAGGACCACATAAGACCCCTTACGACACATGTGCAGCCCTTAGGACCTATTAGGCCCACATAAGACCAAATGGTGTCAAAAGGGTTCTTATGTCGTGCTAAGGGGTCACACATTATTTCTAACACATGGGTAACCCCCTTAGGACCACATAAGGCCCGTTACGACACATGTGCACCCCTTAGGACCTAATAGGACCATATAAGACCAAATGGTGTTGAAAGGTGTCTTATGTGGTCGTAAGGGGTCACCCATGTGTTCTAACACATGGGTGACCCCTTAGATCCACATAAGGACCCTTATGACACATGTGCACCCCAGAGGATGTAATAGGACCACATAAGACCAAATGGTGTCGAAAGGGTTCTTATGTTGTCCTAAGGGGTCACACATTTGTTATAGCACATGGGTGACCCTTTAGGACCACATAAGACCCCTTACGACACATGTGCACCCCTTAGGACCCATTAGGACCACATAAGACCAAATGGTGTCGAAAGGGATCTTATGTGGTCATAAGGGGTCACGCATGTGTTCTAACACATGGGTGACTCGTTAGGACCACATAAGGCCCCTTACAACACATGTGCACCCCTTAGGACTAATTAGGATCATATCAAACAAAATGGTGTTGAAACTGGTCTTATATGGTCCTAAGGGGTCACGCATGTGTTCAAACACATGGGTGACCCGTTAGGACCACATAAGGCCCCTTACGACACATGTGCACCCCTTAGAACCTAATAGGACCATGTATGACCAAATGGTGTTGCAAGGTGTCTTATGTGGTCCTAAGGGGTCACGCATGTGTTCTAAGACATGGGTGACCCCTTAGGAGTACATGAGGCCCCTTATGAAAAATGTGCACCCCTTAGGACCTAATAGGACTAGATACGACCAAATAGTGTCGCGAGGGGTCTTATGTGGTCCTAAGGGGCCATGCATGTGTTCTAACACATGGGTGAGCCCTTAGGATGACATAAGGCCCCTTATGACACAAGTGCACCCCTTAGGACCTAATCGGACCACATAAGACCAAATGTAGTTGCAAGGGGTCACACATGGGTGACCCCTTAGGACCACATAAGGCCCCTTACGACAAATGTGCACCTATGAGGACCTATTAAGACCACATAAGAGAAAATGGTCTCGCCAAGAGTCTCATGTGGTCCTAAGGGGCCAGGCATGTGTTCTAACACATGGGTGACCCCTTAGGACCACATAAGGCCCCTTATGAAAAATGTGCACCCCTTAGGACCTAATAGGACCACATAAGACCAAATGGTGTCGTTGGGGTTCTCATGTGGTCCTAAGGGGTTAGGAATGTGTTCTAACACATGGGTGACCCCTTAGGACCACATAAGGCCCCTTATGGCACATGTGCACCCCTAACGACCTAGTAGGACCACATAAGACCAAATGGTGTCGCCAGGGGTCTTATATGGTCCTAAGGGGTTACACGTGTTCTAACACATGCGTGACCCCTTAGAACCATATAAGGCCCCTTACGACACATGTGCACCCCTTAGGAGCTAATAGGACCACATAAGACCAAATGGTGTGGCAAGGGGTCTTATGTGGTCCTAAGGGGTCACACATGTGTTCTAACACATGGGTGACCCGTTAGGACCACATAAGGCCCCTTACAACACATGTGCACCCCATAGGACCTAATAGGGCCAGATAAGACCAAATGGTGTTGAAAGGTGTCTTATGTGGTCCTAAGGGGTCACACATATGTTCTAACACATGTGTGACCCCTTAGGACCACATAAGGCTCCTTACGACACATGTGCACCCCTTAGGACCTAATAGGACTACATATGAGAAAATGGTGTTGAAAGGGGTCTTATGTGGTCCTAAGGGGTCACCCATGTTGGCATTATGAATGAATTGATTATGTGTTGCATTGATGGTTTGTCATTGATGTCAACACTAGTTGCTATGGTTGGTTACCGACTAACAAGTTTTGGTTACCTTTAGAAGATCTAGTGTTACCGACAGAAGAGACTATTTGTTGGAAACTTTCGACATGTTTGGATTAGTGAAGTATGTTTGATTTCATGTATTATGTGCTCCATGAGCATGTTTTGGTCAGTTGGTATTGGCTTGGTAATCGGATGCTATCATACACTCTGGTAAATCCTTATCAACATTGGTTGAAGGCTTTACCGACAGAGTTTTCATTAAGGAATCACGACAGGATGCATAGTAGGTGTTGGTTCTACTTCTTCATGGATTTCAGGATTCTAAAGATGTTCTTTGATCGTGCTTCAACTATTTGAAGAAATTGCTTTGGCATGGTTGACCTAGAAGAGGTCCGGTACCTATCTAGGTTATAGACTGGTATCATGCTAATGTGTACTCTACATGTTACTGGGATGTTTCGAGAGGATTTATGAATATGTTGTTGTTGTTGTTGTTGTTATTTAAGGTTGTATTGTAGATTATAAGTTATAGTCTATTAACAATTGATTTACCCTCCCCTCTCAGTTGTTTGTTACAAGCTAGGGTTGTCGTTGCACCAAAAGATCAACCTGTCAATGCCCGATATAACCACTAGACTTATAGAATCCACAGGAGGTTGTTAAACCATGTCACGAATCCCTGCGAGGGATGCTGGCCCACTGCCAACAATCCCCCTCCTAGTGTCACTCGCCATGGACTACGTGATTCAAACCTTTGACCAAGCTCTGTTACCACTGGTTATAAGCTAGGGTTGCCATTGCACCAAAACATCGACCTATCAATGCCCGATACAAGCACTAGACTTATAGAATCCATAGGAGGCTGTTAAACCATGTCATGAAACCCCACAAGGGATGCTAGCCCACTGCCAACATTGTTCACCAGTTATCCTAGCAATTGGTATCAGAGCTTTGGTCCTCTTTTGTAGAAGCTTAACCACTTGAGGTAGATCCTATGGCAACAAAAACTTCTAACCCACCAGCAACTATTTTCAGAAGAGAAATCCCTAAGCTTGATGGAACAAATTATGGGATATAGAAAATGTGAATGGAGACTCATCTTAGATGTCTTGGAAAGGATATTTGGTAGATCACTGAAAAAGGAAACACACCTTATGATCCAGCATCTGGCAATCCTGCTTGCAGACCTGGATAAGAATATTGAAATGATTGCAGAGCTAGAGAAGTACTCTTGTGTGCACTTATTGATCATCAGATTATGTGATTGATTGATGAATCATCGGTTAAGGTTATGTGAGACAAATTGCAAACTCTGAATGAAGGTGACCCTACTTTCAAAATTGCTAAACTTGATGGTTACTGGGTAAGATATGAAAACTTGAAAATGGAAGATAATGAAAGAATTGTTGTGTTTATGGAAAAAGTAAATGGGATTGTTATGGGAATTCAATGTTGTGGAGGATTTCTAAGTGAAGATGAAATAGTTTCCAAAGTCTTTAGATCCCTTCCACCAACTTACAAGATGAAGGCAACTGCAATTAATGAGTTAAGAACAATGGCAAATGCCTCACTTAATAGAGACATTCTGATTGGGAAATTATCTGCTTTTGAGCTTGAAGAATTTGGATCTTCTAGAGCTGCAAAGTCTGAACTTGCTTTTCATGCATCATCATCAACATCTACTAGCAAAAGTGATTGGAAAGCCCTATATGGAAAAGAATTGGAAGACATGAGGAAAGAAGATGAAGAACTTGAGCAACTTGAATCCTTATTTGCCAAAAGAATACCTAAAGGACCAACTGGAAGTAAGTATGAAGGAAAAGCACCTTTTAAATGTTTTGCATGTAATAAGATTGGTCATTTTGCATCTAGATGTCTTGAAAGGAATGCAAGGTTTGAGGAAAGAGTTAAGAAATATTTTAAGCCTAACCCGAACAAATATAGATTCAAGAAGAGTAAACAATTCTACATAGTAGATGAGGAAGGAGTAACTGATGACTCTGGAGATGAACCGACAGAAGACTCTGCTAGTGGATCCAGCAATGGAAAGGAATGGGTGTTCTATGGTTTGAAGGAAGATGAACCGGAATTGGCTATCAAGAATGAAGAAAAGGCCCTGGCAGAAAAAGTAGAAGATAAGGATGAATGGGTAATTGATAGTGGATTCTCACATCATATGACTGGAGATAAAGGGAAATTTTTGTCCCTACAAGAATACAATGGTGGTCATGTCAGATTTGGAGATGACAAGGCATGTATGATCAAAGGTAGAGGTATTATTTCTTTGGATGGAAAGCATAATACTGATGATGTCTATTATGTATAAGGTTTAAGGCATAACCTTTTAAGTACTGGTCAACTGGTTAATAAGGGTTTTCAACTTTAGTTTAAAGATAGAATATACAAAATTATAAACAAAACTGGTTTGGAGATTGCAACCGGTATTCAGATAGGAAGTAATATCTTTCACTTGAACACTGGTAATAAGACATGTTTGATTGCTCATATTGATGAGAGTTGGCTATGACATAAGAGGTTGTGTCATGTTAATTTTGATTGTATTGTTAAAACCAGTTCAAATAAGGCAGTTAGAGATATACCTAAGATTATGAAGCCTCATAATCTGGTTTGTAAGGAATGTCAATTGGGTAAGCAAGTTAGAAGTTCTTTTAAGAGCATACATGATAAATCTAATGATGAACTTGATTTAATTCACTCTAACTTATGTGGTCTTGCAAGGACTAGAAGCTTTCATGGTGATAGGTATTTCATCCTGATTATTGATGACTATTGTAGAATGATGTGGGTGACTTTTCTAAGGGAGAAGTTTGAAGCTTTTGCTAAATTCAAGATCTTTAAAGCGAAGGTTGAAACTGGATTGAAAATTAAATGTCTAAGATCGTATCATGGCGGTGAGTTCACTTCTCATGAATTTAACAGTTATTATGAGACAAATGGAATCAAGAGACATCTATCTGCACCTAGGACTCCTCAACAAAATGGAGTAGTTGAAAGAAAGAACATAACCATTTTGGATGCCACTAGATCTATGATGATGGAAGCCAAATTGCCTCATATCTACTACAAAGAAGTAGTGAGTACAACAATCTACACATTCAACAGAGTTCACATCAAAGGTGAAACCAGTAAGACCCCTTATGAACTTTGGTTTGGACATACACCTACTGTTAAATACTTCCGGAATTTTCGGAAGTAAATGCTATATCAAAAGAGATGATTCAATTGGAAATTTTGATCGCAGATGTGATGAAGGGATATTTACTAGTTATTCAACTCAGAGAAAAGCATATAGATGTTATAAAAAAAGAGTGCAGAAAATTGTGGAGAGTGCTAATGTGAAAGTGGATGAATACTACATAAATCATTCTATATCATATGTCAAGGAACCAACAGTGGAAATGATCATAATTGAACAAGGAATGCCTGAACCGATACAGGAAGGTGAGACAGTTACACCTGCACAAACAAAAAATTCATCTGTGACTAATGATCAGAGCAGTGAACCTGAAGTTCAAAAGACACCAAGGTATGTAAGATTAAATAATTCCGAAGATCAAATTATTGGAGATAGAAACAAGGGAGTTATGGCAAGAAGAAAATTGACAAATGAAGAGGTATGTCTTATTTCTCAAATTGAATTGGCAACTGTTATTGAAGCTTGTAAGGATAAACATTAGTTAAAGGCTATGAAAGATGAATTAGATCAAATAGAGAAGATTGAAACTTGGTCTTTAGTTCCCCAACCTAAAAATAAGAATGTTATTGGAACTAAATGGGTTTTTAGGAATAAACTGAATGAGGATGGTCAAGTTATAAGAAACAAGGCTAGATTGGTTTGTAAAGGATATTCTCAAATGAAAGGAATTGATTATGGTGAGACCTTTGCACTTGTAGCTATAATTGAAGCTGTTAGACTATTTCTTGCCTATGCAACTTATAAGAACTATAAGGTTTATCAAATGAATGTTAAATCTGCATTTTTGATAGGTAAGCTTGAGGAAGAAGTTTACATTGAGCAACCTGATGGATTTTCACTAACAGATGATAAAGATATGGTTTGCAGATTGAAGAAAACTTTATATGGATTGAAATAGGCTCCTAGAGCTTGGTATGCAAGGTTGGATAAATATCTTTTGAAGCTTGGTTTTACTAAAGGCAGTGCTAACAGTGATTTATATTATAAGATCATTGATAATGATATTCTGATTATTGAAGTTTTTGTTAATGATATCATTTTTGGAGGAGAAGATAAGCTGTGCATGGAATTTGCTAACAACATGAAGAATGAATTTGAAATGTCTGTGATTGGTGAGATGAAATTTTTCTTAGGTTTTTGCAGATTACTCAAACTAACAAAAGGCACCTTTATTTGTCAAACTAAGTATCTGAGAGAATTGTTGAAGAAGTTTGGTATGGAGAATTCCAAACCGGTAAGTACTTCTATGGCTACAAGTGAGAAATTATCTATCAAGGATACTTCTACATCGGTAAATCTGACAAGGTATAAGTCTATGATTGGTGGTCTGTTATATCTAACTCAAACTAGACTTGATATTATGAATGCAGTAAGTATTGTTTCAAAATATCAAAGTAATCCTAAAGAAAATCATGAATGTGTAGTAAAGAGGATATTCCGGTATTTGCAAGCAACAACAGAATATGGTTTATGGTATTCCAGAAATGATGATTTCACTTTATGTGCATATACTAACTTAGATTGGGCAAGTGATATCGATGATAGGAAGAGCACTTCTCATGGAGCTTTCTTTCTTGGAAAGAAACCGGTTTCATGGATCAATAAAAAATAGTCATACATTTCTTTATCTATTGCAGAAGTTGAGTATGTTGCAGCAACAACTAATTGCACTCAAGTCTTGTGGATGAAGCAAATATTGAAGTAAATTTTAGTGAACCGGTAGTTATCTACTATGATAACTATGCAGCTATTGACATGTCTAAGAATCCATTATTTCACTCTAAGACTAAGCATATTTCAATAAAATATAACTTTCTGAAGGACAAGGTTGAAGCAATGGAAGTCAAATTGGTTTATGTGAATACTAAAGAACAAATTGCAGACATATTCACTAAACTGCTATCTAAGGAATCATTTGAGTATTTGAGAGATAGGTTAGGGGTTTCTACCCCTCCAACAGAGACTTGATTGATGAAGTTTATCATCAGTCCGACGTGTGTTATCAAAGATACTATTCATTCCGGCACTGATGAGTGGTGCTACTACTCAGGGGGAGTAGACAACTTTGAGATTCAAAGGTTTATATCATTGCTTTTATATTTTTGTCAGATTTCCAATATTGATGTCAAAGGGGAGTGATAGTAATGTGAAAAATCATTCAAAATCTTATAGAGATATCATTCACAAGGCGAGAGCTATTGATTGTTGGTTGTCTTCCACAGGGGGAGACTTATTTGGCATTTCTTGGCACTTAGATGTTTTTCACATCTAGTGTTGCCATCAATGCCAAAGGGGGAGATTGTTGGCATTATGGATGAATTGATTATGTGTTGCATTGATGTTTTGTCACTGATGTCAACACTAGCTATTATGGTTCGTTACCGACTGACAAGTTTTGGTTACCGGTAGAAGATCTAGTGCTACTAGCAAAACAGACTATCTGTTGGACACTTCTGACATGTTTGGATCAGTGAAGTATGTTTGATTTCATGTGTTGTATGCTCCATGAGAATGTTTTGGTCAGTTGGTATTGTCTTGGTAATTGGATGCTATCATACACTCTGGTAAACCCTTACCGACACTGGTTTAAGGCTTTACCGATAGGGCTTTCATTAAGGAATCGTGACAGGATGCATAGTTGGTGTTGGTGTAGCTTCTTCATGGATTTCAAGATATTGAAGATGTTCTTTGATCATGCTTCAACTATTTGAAGACATTGCTTTGGCGTGGTGGACCCAGAATAGGTCTGGTACCTATCTAGGTTATGGACCGGTATCATGCTAATGTGTACTCTACACGTTACCAGGTTGTTTTGAGAGGATTTACAAATCTGTTGTTGTTGTTTAAGGTTGTATTGTGGATTAAAAGTTATAATCTGTTAACAACTGATTCACCTTCCCCCTCTCAATTGTTCAATGGTTATCGTAATAGCCCATGTGTTCTAACACATGGGTGACCCCTTAGGACCACATAAGGATCCTTCCACATAAGGCCCCTTACG
Organism: Cryptomeria japonica; assembly: GCF_030272615.1. Taxonomy (NCBI): domain Eukaryota; kingdom Viridiplantae; phylum Streptophyta; class Pinopsida; order Cupressales; family Cupressaceae; genus Cryptomeria; species Cryptomeria japonica. Next base: position 592,329,336 of record NC_081410.1, read on the forward strand.
ATATATGTGCACCTCTTATGACCTAATAGGACCACATAAGACCAAATGGTGTCGAAAGGAGTCCTATGTGGTCCTAAGGGGTCACACATGTGTTCTAACACATGGGTGACCCCTTAGGACCACATAAGGCCCCTTACGCCACATGTGCACCCCTTAGGACTTATTAGGACCACATATGACAAAATGGTGTCACAAGGGGTCTTATATGGTCCTAAGGGGTCACACATGTGTTCTAACACATAGGTGACCCCTTAGGACCACATAGGGCACCTAACAACACATGTGCACCCCTTAGGGCCTAATAGGATGACATAAGATGAAATGGTGCCGCAAGGGGTTTTATGTGGTCCTAAGGGGTCACACATGTGTTCTAACATATGGGTGACCTCTTCAGACCACATAAGACCCCTTACAACACATGTGCACCCCTTAGGACCTAATAGGACTAGAGAAGACCAAATAGTGTCGCAAGGGGTCCTATGTGGTCCTAAGGGGTCACAAATGTGTTTAACACATGGGTGACCCCTTAGGACCACATAAGGCCCCTTACAACACATGTGCACCCCTTAGGACCTAATTGGACCACATAAGACCAAATGGTGTCAAAAGGGGTCTTATGTGATCGTAAAGGGTCACACATGTGTTCTAACACATGGGTGACCCCTTAGGACTACATAAGGCCCCTTAGGACCTAATAGGACCACATAAGACCAAATGGTGTCGAAAGGGGTCTTATGTGGTCCTAAGGGGTCACACATGTGTTCTAACACATGGGTGACCCCTTAGGACCACATAAGGCCCCTTACAACACATGTGCACCCCTTAGGACCTATTAGGACCACATAAGACCAAATGGTGTCAAAAGGGATCTTATGTGGTCCTAAGGGGTCACACATGTGTTCCAACACATGGGTGGCCCCTTAGGACCACATAAGGCTCCTTATGACACATATGCACCCTTTAGGACCTATTAGGACCACATAAGACAAAATGGTGTCGAAGAGGTCTAAATTGTCCTAAGGGGTCATGCATGTGTTCTAACACATGGGTGACCCCTTAGGACCATATAAGGCCCCTTACGACACATGTGCACCCCTTAGGACCTATTAGGACCACATAAGACCAAAAGGTGTTACAAAGGATCTTATGTGGTCCTAAGGGGTCACACGTGTTATAACACATGGGTGACCCCTTAGGACCACATAATGCCCCTTATGACACATGTGCACCCCTTAGGACGTATTAGGACCACACAAGACCAAATGGTGTCACAAGGTGTTTTATGTGGTCCTAAGGGGTCACGCATGTGTTCTAACACATGGATGCCCCCCTAGGACCACATAAGGCCCCTTAGGACACATGCACACCTCTTAGGACCCATTAGGACCACATAAGACCAAATGGTGTCGAAAGGGGTCTTATGTGGTCCTAAGGGGTCACACATGTGTTTTAACACATCTGTGACCCCTTAGGACCACATAAGGTCCCTTACGACACATGTGCACCCCTTAGGACCTAATAGGACCACATAAGACCAAATGGTGTCGCATGGGGTCTTATGTGGTTGTAAGGGGTCAGACATGTGTTCTAACACATGGGTGACCCCTTAGGACCATATAAGGCCCCTTACAACAGATGCACACCCCTTAGGACCTATTAGGACCATATAAGATATATATTGAAAAAATTATTGTATATGCAATTGTAAATTAATTTGACTTAATTTGTCTTAATTTGACTAATTATAATTGGAAATTAATTTGACTAATTTCAAATTAATTATGCCGAAGGCATCCCTTACTATGGAATGCATGGGCTAACTTTTGCAAATCAATGACTCATAATTATTTACAAGCAATGCAAGATGATTGAACAACTTCCATCCATTGATTTTCTTGGCTCGTTGACTATACGTGAAAGTTTGCAGAAGTATGTACGTGATGGTGAGGTTCTGGCTTGCTGGTTGTACGTGACTGTATTATCATTTAATGTTTGTTGTACCGCTGAATCAATCTTGAATAATTTGGATGGACAAGGAAAGAATCTTCATAATAGCTTTTTATCATGTTTTGGACAAAACCTTGACAAATGTGAAATGACAATTAAAATAACATTTTTATACTTCCATATACATATGGGACTCTCAGTTTCATATTACGAAGGCCCTAGCGAAACAATATTTTACTTATTCCTCCCGGTTTTATACCGCCTCTTCAATACAAATTGTCGACCAAAACTGGGGGAGGATTATCTGAGTGAAGGGAAACTTATGGAGATGGTGGGCTCTAAGAAATCATGGTAGGTAGGACACCGTCAAAGTCATTTCAATGGTGGAGGTATGTAGCAATTTTTCTTAGTATTATTATTTATTTTTTCTGTGATTGTTAAAGTTTTAGTTTCAAATTTATTATTTCTTTAATAAATACATGCTTAAAAAAATACACTTTCTCTCATGTTAAATGATTTATAATTTTTTTAATATTTTTTAAAATTTTGAACATGATAACAAACTATATAATTCTTTAACTTATTTGTACTTCAATAAAGAATTATAAAATTATATACAATAGATATAAATTTCAATCAAATTATTTTTTACCAATATATAGTTAAAAATATGTATTTTAGATATATCTAATAAATGAGATATTAGTTCAAGTTACCTAGTTCAAGATATTAATTTTACATTTTTATGTCGAATTCCATAAGTTTTCACTATTGGATTTGGCCGCTTTTCCATTTACGCATTTTCACGAATCATTTTAGGATCAATAGTCTATCGTTACTATTGCATATCGTTGTTGGTTTACTCGTTATACTACTTTACCATTAATTCTACCATCACCGGTTTTCTTGCAAAAGAACCTGCACAAATATTTGTATTATGTACCACTTCTCACGTGAATCAATGAACAAACAATAAACTTCTCTCATCTCCCCGCCGGTATCGAATTTTTATTTTACTTTCCATTAATTGTATTAAAAAGTAGATAACTTACTTTTTTACCTACTACCACATATTGGGGAGTTTACCTAAGGGAGTTCTTCACTGACCAATTATCTATTTAATTTTCTGTTACCTTTTTATACACATCTTATTTTGATTTGCCCATACAAAATATTATGCCACTCGATTAGTTTTTTTATTGGGTGTTTATTTAATTTTTTATCTAGTATTTTATAAATGTTAATTTGAGATTTTTTAAATTATTATTGAATTTATATTATTATTGAATGGTGAATATATATGTAATATTATTATAATATTAAATTTAATTTATTCATACAATATAATTATTAAATTGTGTTAAAATTAAATCTTTATAAATTTTTATTCAATGTAGAAATAATATCTCTCCCTTTGTCCACCCTCCTCTTCTTCTTCTCCTCTCTCCCTACCTATCTCTCTCCCTCTCTCACCCCTATTCTCTCTCCTTCCTCTACTTATTTCTCTTCCCCTCTCCAAGAATCTTCTATCTCCCCTCATATCCCTCCCTCCCTCCTCTACATCTCTATCTATATATCTCTACTTCTTTCTATTTATATGTCTCTCTATCTATCTCTATGTCTCTATTTACCTCTCCCCCCTCTCTCCATATCTTCTTGTATTTCCTCATATCTTTGTCTCTCTATCACTCTATCTCATCATCTATATCTATATCTATATCTATCTCTCCCTCTTCATCCCCATCTATCTCTCTATCTCCCGCTCTCTATATCCCTACATCAATATACCTTACCTCTCCTTTTATCTCTCTCTCTACCCCTCTATTTCTAGATATGTCTCCCTCTCTCCCTCTTCCTAGACCTCTATACCTACATGTTTTTGCTTCTATATATCTATCTCTCCATATCCCTCTACCCCTATACTATTCCTTTCTTTACTCCTCTCCATATATCACTTCCTACCATGATCCATCTCTTTCCATCTCTTACTCTCTCTCCCTCTCTCCCACTCTCATTATACTTATCTCTTCTAGCTCTATTTCTCTTTGTCTTATCTCTCTCTTTATCTCTCCCTCTCATTCTCTCTATATCCCTCTCCCATCCTCATCTCTCCTTGTTGGTAATTGAACCTGATTATCTTCCTAATTCAAAGATTTTTCAATCATCTTTAGATCCTTGTAAGTGGATGCATAATTGATTTGAAGCGAGCATTATTTGCTAAATGGTCAAGCAATTGACCTCATCTACTACACAAAGGTAGGCAAAAAAATAATCAAAATTTACTCCAATTGTCCTTCTATGCTTATTCGGTATACCCATTGCACACCAAGGTAAAATTGCTAGTTATTGTATATGCAAATATATGTAATTTAAAATTAGAAATATATTGAAATTTAAAATTAAATTTATAGTTGTTTAAATTTATTTTGTGCATAGATCTAGAAATTTATCTTAAATTTGTCTTCATATAGATAATTTTAGTGTATGAATTTATGATGTTTAAATTTATTTTTTGTATATCTAATTTTTTTAATTTACATGTTTAAATATGTGTAAAATGATGAAAATGTATGTACACATTTATGTTTATTGTAATGTGTATTACATACATGCACATGTGTGTGTGTATATATATATATATATCAAGATCTACATTACCCACTCACATCATGTCTGATGAGCCTGGATCCCATAACACTAGTAGTTTTGAGCCTAGTGTTCATCCTCCTGGGAGTGAGTAGATGTCACATAGGTTTGCCACAACTCCACAGGAGAGACAACAACTCTACAATCGGACAGTAGAGGGACTCCAACATGCCCTAGATCATTTAAATATCACATTGGAAAACATGCGTGATCAAAGAAATAAGCAAAGGGGTGAGATAATTAAACAAGAGCTACTCCATATGATTGATCTCATTGACAATTATAATTTATATGATGAGGCCAATGTAGAGGAGTTCTATAGATCCCTTTCATGCAGTGTACGTGGTACGATGAAATGGGACACAATGAATGATAAGGTTTCCACAACTGATGTGAAAACCATGTTTCCTAATTATCAGGCTTTTGGTAGGGTGAAGGGTTATATGCCTACCAGGTGCAAAGATGCACTAGTAACACCTTTTATCTATCCTAGATGGTTGGCCACTCATCATAGGTGGCCCTGAAAGGATGAGTTTCCCTTTTATTTTTGCAAACAATTTGCAGAGTTTCATTTGTTGGATCATGTTCACTACACTGATTTTATGAAACATGTTGGGCAAGGGAAGGGCATATTTTTAGATAAGTTCAGATGACCAGGTGCACCCTCGCCCATTAATAGGTGGGAATTGATTGGTCCAAACCTTGTGGCTCTTCCCAAGAGTGCACACCTAGCACATGTTGCAGATAGTGTACCAGATGACACTCGACAGTCCATCTTTTCCAGTATTGCTACTATAGCCACACAGGTGGATGAGATGACATCAGATCGGGTGGGTAGATATTTGTTGCGCTCTCATACTAGCATTCGTGGAGCTCATGATGCATCAACGAGTGATGGTCGATATGTTTGAGTAGACATACCATCATCGATGGATGCTGCATGCATGCATGACATAGATCCTTTATGGAAGATGAGCACATGCTTATCCAATGATCTCTTGGATTCATATTAGGTCATTGCTATGGAGCATGGGATCCCACTAGAGGAGGCCCCATCATATGTTAAGATTTTACTTGGTATACCGACTACTTCCATCTATGGTTGTGAGAATATAGATTCTCAGCCTACTACTGTTGCACATCCTACTGCCCCTCCCCAACATACAATAGTTGGTCAGGATACACCTCCTCGTCCTGTTTATACATCAGTTGATAGGGCCACTGTACCTAGTATTGGATTTCTAGAGATGTTCACTACCATGCTTATGGAGCAAGACAGTGAGGGGGATCATGTTCCAGTGGGCTCTTTGCATGATTCTGACATCAGCAGGATCAAGCGAGCCTTACATGCTGCAGGAGAGGTATGAATTATAATATATAATTTAGTAATTTTAATTTAGCAATTTTATATAGCTACTTGATTGTACACATGAACTACATAGATTAAATTAATTATATATTGGATTGTATTTTTTAAACTATATAGGGTATGATATTTATAAAATTAAAGACAAAGGAGAAGGAGTGATCTGCAACTAGGGCACGAAAACCAGGGTGCCTCTAGTTGCAGTATGCTACCGCGTGCAGGGACTCCTGGCCTGACTAGGAAGCCCTCAAATTATTTATTGCCACTCCTGCATTAAATGGAGCCGATTAAAGATGGTATCACCAACCCTAAACTTCCCATTCGTCCTACTGCAAATGCTCGGGAGCCGAAGAAGACCTTCAACCAAGCGGTGGAGGGCAATAGGGTTTCATTTCAATAAGATGCAAGATTCGAAGCCGCTCTCCACCATGAAGATGAGACCAGTCTCGCGCCAACACAAGGTGAGGTCCACTCCTCCAAATGCATCACCATTAAACCTAATGACTCCATGCTTTCTACCATTTCTTCAGAGATTTCTAGACTTAGGGATTCAACAATTTTTTTTGCTACCTTTGATGTAAATAACTTACCATCTCGTCAATATATGAACAAATGGCTGCAAGATGTGCGGGTTAATAAATTAGGGTTCCATTTTACGTTTTGTAGAATGATTTAGAAGGGCTTGTTTTTTATTTTCTTTGACAATAAGGAAACTCAAAGCAAAATTGTAAATAAACAGTTTTGGTTAGTAGGAAATTCATCCTTTAGGGCGGTTCGCTGGGACCCTAAGGCTTGTAATGATGAGATTCTTTCCCTTTCCTACCCAAAATAGATAACTGTTAAGAATATCCCACCTTTCCCGTGGTCCTGTGTAGATAAATCGGTGGAACCCCTAGGGAAAATTGTTAAAATTGATTCTTCTCTCTCGATCCTCCCGCATGTCGATGCTAGACTTCTCATTGCACTAAAACCAGGTTTGAGTTACCCTACAAAAATTGTTATTAGGCTTAACAATAAAACCTACAACTGTTCAGTTGAGTATATGGGCATAATAGATTCATGTCACTACTGTAAAGTTAGTGGCCATTTTAGGAATAATTGTCCCTTGTTGTCAGGCAAATCCACAAAATTTAAATCTAGGACATCTACCCCCCCCCTCGGTTAAGGAAACCATGCCCTCTGAACCTGACCCCTCATCTTCCCCTCCCATCCCTTCTCCGCCCCCTCCCTCCTTCCTCGCCTTCCTCCCCTTCGCACTTTCCCTGCACCCCCCTTGCCTCTTCCCCCCCCCTCGATGACAAACTCCATCTTAGATTATAGCAATGCCATTAAAGAAGCCCCAGCTACTGCTCAACCTCCCCCCCTCACCCCCCAGGATTCTCTTGATACCCCTACTCACCCCTCAAATCCGAGGACTCTTAATGCATAACAACTAGTGATGGAAAAATTGAGAAAAGCAGCGGAAGCAAGAAAAGTACTTGAACTAAACCTCCTCAAGCAGAAATTTGAAATTGAAGCCTCTCAGTGTCATCTTCCTGACCTTGAGGACATTGATAGGGGTACTCCAGACTTGGTAGGTACCATTAGTAGAGTCTTGACCCAAGACCCTGAGCTACTCACTTGCAAAGAACCGAAAGACTTCAACACTAAGGAGCCCCTTACACTAGAAGGGGATAGGCAAGGATCTCCTCTAGAGAAAATACCATCAACCCCTCTAGAAGAATTTGGTAACTTAGAGGACTCTAAGGGAGACCCTGCTAGTGGTGTCCCCCTCACTGATAGCACCCCTATCAGTGCCCTGAAGACAGAATTTGATACCACTCAGGTAATGCATCCCAGTGCTGAGCAATTCACCCCAGTGGAAACCAACTTTGAAAAAGGACTGACAGTCCCTCAAGATGAATTTACCATGGTTAAACATAGGAAAGCGAGAAGGAAGAGGTCTCCTAAGAATAGTAAAGATAGTGCTAACAGGAAGAAATCTCTAGGCCTTGAACAAATCTTTGATGCAAGGAAAAAGAGAGGAAGACCCTCCTCTTCTATTGCATTTGATGCTAGCAATATAGGAAACAAAGAGGACTAGACCAAGTGTTTTGAGGGTTTCAAAGCCCTAACCGACCCCTCCCAACCAAGTGACTCATGTTGAAAACCATTTCTTGGAATATCAAAGGCCTGGAGGCCCCTGATTGCTAATACATCATAAAGAGATTTCTCAGTGCTCATAAGAACATGGACTGCCTCCTCTTGTAGGAACTAAAAGCAATGGGCTTCACATTGCATATTGGACTCAAATGTATTTGGAAGGAAGCCACTCCCTTCTACACTAACCATAACAAAGGAAAAGGTGGCTCAGCCATACTCCTTAGTCCTAAATGGGCCAATAATGTAGTGAACTAGGGTCAATCCCCATGTGCCAGAGCTATTTGAGTCTCAATTCAAATGGAGAACCTGAAGCTTGGAATCTGCTCTATCTACACTCCAAATGAATACAGAGAGAGAGGTGAACTATGAAACTGGCTAACAATGCTAGAAGATATCCCTTGGATTATTGGGGGAGACTTCAACATGATAGAATCTCCCAGTGATAAAAAGGGGGGCAATAAATTTGAATGGAAGGGAATGGAAAGGTTATAATGGGATAGAATGATCAATAAACTACACCTGGTTGACCCTATTGCTAGGAGGAAAGACAATTTGAACACTATTTGGTACACCTGGTGCAATTATCAATAGCTGAATAAAAGGATATACTGCATATTAGACAGGATCTACCTCAATAAGTCCCATTTTATGATACACAACGACCCTAATGGTGACTACTACTTTGTATCCCCTTATACCCTCTCAAATCATCACCCAATAATAATGGGAATAGAACTCTCCCTAGTGGCCCCTCCCCCCTCTTCAAGAACCTCTTCATTCATCCTAAACACTAGACTCCTAGATGATGAGGACCTGTGCTCTGCCATGGCCTTCATCAAATAATTTAATAAGAGGGATAGGAGCCAGCTCTCCAACATAGATGCTTGGATTGCAAACATCGAAACTTGGACCGCCCTTTGTAAAATAGTGGGTAAAAAGAGGGCCAAGGATGCCAGGAGGGATGAAAGAATCCTATAGGAGGAACTATGCAAAGTAGAAATGAACCTCCAGAACTCTCCGAATGATGGTAACCTCTCTTGCTCTCTGATGACAATCAAAGATCACCTCAGGGCTATTCAAAACTAGAAAATTAAAGGTCTTAAAACCAGATCCAAACTTAATTGGTTGGACTCGGGGGACAACGGGTCCAAATTCTTTTTCCACATGCTCAAAGTTAAGGAAGCTAAGGAGAGCATTTCTGATATTTGGGACAACAACACTCACATCACAGACTCCCAAGGGATCCTACAATGCTTCTCCCTCTTTTATCAGAACCTTTTTTCCTTAGAAGAGCTAGATGTGGACCACAGTCATGCTAGAGAGCTTGTAAAGCAATTAACCCCTCCCAATCTTGATGAGAAGGATTATGAAGTGCTGGATTCCCCCATCTCAAGAGAGGAAATTGCTATGACCATCTCCTCTATGGGTAATGACAGGTCCCCTGGACTGGATGGATTCCCAATGGAATTCTATAAGAAAAATTCTAAGTGGATTGTTAATGAACTCCATACCCTATATCTGGAGGCCATTTCTAAAGGAACCCTTGGCAAAGAGATCAATCAAGGACTTATCAAACTCATTCCCAAGGAAGGAGACAAGACCTTGGTCAAGAACTAGAGGCCTATCATACTACTAAATGTATCTTATAAATTTTTGGCTAAAGTAGTAGCAAATAGGTTAATTAGTATACTGTTGAAGATTGTTAGTCCTACTCAAATAGGATTTGTTAAAGGCAGATTCATCTTGGAGAATTTGGTGACCTGCTAGGAGTCCCTAGACTGGGCCAAGCTCTCAGGGCAGAATGGAGCTATGTTACTAATATATTTTGAAAAGGCATATGATAGGATAGAATGGGGATTCATTTTACAGATGCTAGCTAGTCTGGGCTTTCCAAATTCCTTCTGCAAGATTGTCCAGACCCTATTTAGTGATGCCAATGCAGTAGTGGAAGTGAACGGATTAAAATATGATAACATCTCATTTTATAGATCAATTAGAAAGGGTTGTCCTCTTGCCCCGACCCTGTTTGTCCTGGCTGCAGATGCTATGCACTACATACTAAAGGACTGCAACTTATCCCCTAAGGTAAAAGGGATTGCACTCCCTAACAAAGAAGAAATCAGGAATATTCAATTTGTAGATGATACAACTATCCTATTCTCCCTAGAAGAGGAGAACTTAATACATCTCCTTCACAAAATTGAGATATTTTACAAAGCATCAGGTAGTAGAATTGCCCTCCACAAATCCACCCTGCTGAGCTGGACTGAAGATCCTCCTATTTGGTTGTCTAAGTTTGAACTAAGGTGGGGAGGCCCAAATACCATCATTAGATACCTGGGAATCCCCTTCTTAGTCTCTCCAAATTTGAAAGAAATGTGGGAATGGTTTAGAAACAAGGTAGATAAGAATCTCTCTAAATGGAACCAAAACTTCCTTTCCCTAATAGTTCGGTTCCAAGTTTGCCATAAGGTTCTCTCCTCATGTAACATATACTACTCCTTAGCCTGGTTATTCACCAACTACCAGTTCAACTACATACAAAAGAAAATCAGGAATTTCCTCTGGTCAGATGGAAAAGGAAAAAAGAAACAACATGCTGTGAAATGGGATTGGTGTATTAGATCTAAGTTGCAAGGAGGCATGGGCCTCAAAGACCTGAAACTTTAGGGAATTTCTCTGGCTGCCAAATGGATTTGTAAATCCATTGAAGGCAATGAACCCTGGAAAGTCCTTGTTAGGAACAATATACAATGCTCAACTCCAAAATCAGCAAAAAAATGGAAGAACCTACACATGTGTGACCTGATAGTGGGGAATTTTGAGGTCTCCCCCTCGGGATCAGTAGTCTTCAAGTCTATATGGAAAGCCTGGAATCTTGTTAGACAATACATTAGCAATAATGACATAATTGATAAGAATGGTTCTCTCAATGTAAAAAGGTCTATATGGTGGAATACTCAACACAATGGGAAATAGTTAGCACAACTTCAAGGATGCTCTGCCCTGAAATGGCATAATCAGGGACTAGTCACATTTGAGCACATTTTGGAAAATGGCACTCTGTCCTCCTGGGAATCTCTCAGCTCTAGATTCAACCTCCCCCTATCCCAGGCCAGAACCTATTCCATCCTCAACTCTGCACTCGCCCCCATCCTCCCTGCCTCCCCCCCCCTTCCCCTCCTCCCTTAACCTTGCTCTGTTGGATAGATGAATCCCCCCTACTGCTAACCAAAGCCAAAATGATATACTCTTCCCTTACTGACTCTAGGGACATCCTTGATCACCTTAACTATGCCTGGAACCTGTCATGGGACCCTAAATAATTGCATTTTACCCTATCAAGATTCTGGTCCTACCCGACCGAGCCTAAAAAGAATTTTTTTGCCTGGAGATTCATTCTTCATAAACTGCCACTAAAAGACATCAACGGAAACCCCCTTCTGTGTAAACTTTGTCGTATCCTGGAATCTGTTTATCACATTTTTTTTGGCTGCCATTTTGCTAGAGAAGTATGGAGTCTGTTTGGTATCTCACTTAACAACAATTGTTTTACAGTTAAAGAAATGGTATTTGGTTATATTAAAGGTGGCAAGAAACATGCTAATCTATTTTGGTTTGCTCTCTCTTTGGAAATTATGTGGATAATCTGGAAATTTAGGAATGACGATGTGTTTAATGGTAAGAGTAGGAACCTAACTGAGTCTCTTAGGAGACTCATCCGATACCTTGTTTCTATGCAAGTCACAACCATTCTAAGACTGGAGGAGGACAAATTTGACAGGTGGTTAAATAATGGATCCACTCTAGTTTTCATAAGGGAGCTCTTGCATGGGTTCACCTAGGATCGCATGGGAAGCAATAAGACTCACTTTGAGCAAGGGCTGATGAGGTTCATGCAAGAGATGGAGGCATGACAGCAGAGAGAAGACTTGATTGAGCTGGAGCTGGAAGGAATGCCCTCCCACCCCTACAGAGATCAGTTCGCTGATGGAAATGTGTTGGTTTGGAGCGATGGAGAACTGGGTTGGACTGCCTGGCTCCCCCCTGTGGGCGACAACAACGACCCTGGTTCCTCCTTTATGTTCAATTAGTTGCACTCCTCGAGATGCTTTATCATGACTATCCTTTTGTATGTAATTTTGTAATCTTAGCTCCTATGTAAATCACTGTATATAATGGCTGAGCTGTTATCTGATATAGCTCCTGATCCTAGGTGTTAACTCTTTAATCGGTTGAAAGGTTCTCAGCCCAAACTCTTGATTTTATAACTCATGTTTATATGATGCTTAATACAAAAAAAAAACTATATAGGGTATCATGTTAGGGTCGATGTATGGAGATTTGGATGCTGCCATTGACCTAGGTGTTCATCAGGAGACACAGGTATATATAAAGTTTAAATTATTTTTTGTTTTGTTTTTAAGTTCTATTTAAAGGGATATCTAGGTGTTGATTAAATAATTTCAAGTTATTTAAATTATATATATCGAACAAAATGTGTGCATTGTCTAGGATGAGCGAGCATTGCACAGGATTAGCCATTCATCCCGCAAACGTTCTAGAGTCCGACATGCACGCAATGGATGTGTTAGAGAACCCGAGGTATGTTTATCTACAACCACGTACATGTACATGTTCAAGTAGATTTGATTTGATATTTAAAATAAATTATATATATATATATATATATAAATAACTTAATAATGAATGTTTAAATAATGTACATGTGAGTTCATGTGTAATTTAATTTTCTTAACCACTTTGTGATGAGATGGCATGATGACATGAACGGGGAAATGATGAATTAGAATTGAAGATTTATACTAGATGATTAATTAAATAATTTTGAATTATTTAATCAAGATGGACTTTAGAAGAAATGATTACTTTTTTTTTTGGTCAGTAACAAAGAAGAAATGATTAATTTTAATTAAATAATAAATATTTAATTAATAAATTGATTTAGAAGAATAAGACACGTGAATCAAATAAATAAATTATTGAATTTATTTATTGATAGAAGAATGAAGCCATTAAATAAATAATAAATATTAATTTAATTATCTCACGTCATTTCTAGGTGTATACAATTTTATTGCATATTTCATTTTGAAATATGTTTGCATCCAACTATCTAGTTTATTGTCTAACATGGGGGCCAAACCATTGCATTTTATCCAAATTAATCTTTGTATCTTTTATGTGTCTCTTCTACAACGTAGTTTGTAGTAGTAAAATTTTGACTGATCATATGATTATTTAGCATAATACAACTTTCTCTCCATACTAGTGACATCTTAATGATCTTCTATCTTGATGATCGTTATCTTGTAATCTGTGCCTGGTCATTAATAATTTTTGTATCCAAATTTTCACTTTTCATCTAACATGCTTGTCTATAACTAACATGTTTATGACAATATAGCCCAACACTATCTCATGAAGGCTCAACTCAAGTTTATTCCTTAAAGGCAACTCTATGTGGATCAAATATTCTTCTCCCCCCCCTCACATCTTGCTATAATGTTATTAACTCTTTTTCTCTATCTATACTTTAGTTTGCATCTTCTTTTGATATGCTCACTAAAGTGGGGGCAAAATGTAATGTGATAAATTGTAGCCCATGCAACTCCATGTCACATAAGGGCGTATGCACCAAGATGGGGGACCAAAAAGATGCCAAAAATCTTTTTGGTCCCTAACAACCCATTTGGCACACACCAAATAAGGTGTGCACCCTATTTGGCACGTTCCAAATAGAGCGCACACATTATTTGGCGTGTGCCAAATGAGAATGCACATATTTAAACATTGCAAAATCACATTTTGAAAACTATTTTATGCTATCCCACATTTTGACTTGCATATCTCGCCTTCCAAACTGTGCACGCCAAATAGAGACATAGTTTTGGCTTCCAGTAGTGTGAGATATTCATCAAAATGGCACCACGATGTCAAGGGGATTGAAGAGGTATGCATTTCTATTTTTTTACTCTCTAATTTTTGTTTAAAATAAGGATTAATTTAGGTATTTAAATTGGAAGTTGTTTTAAATTCTAGAAAATTAAAATCCATTTGAAGATGTTGAAAACCCACCACTACCTCCTCATGAAGAGCCTTCTAAAGAAGAGACACAACCAAACCCTCCCCAAATTCATAGACATCCCCTAGGAACAGAAGAAAAAATATTAGGGAAAATTGAAAACAACAAAAAACAACTTGAGGAGTTGATATAAATAGGCTGAAAGATCCTAATTCCACAACTTCTCATAAGACAAGCCTAGCAGAGTCAATTGTAGCCCATATAGGTTGAATGAGTGGTCAAATTAATATGTGGTCCAACAAAAGAGAAGAATCAAAAACAATTTTATGCAAAGGAGTAAAGAAAAAGAAAATAAAAAAAGTTGACTTGTGTGAACTTTTCATAGACCCTAGAACCAATAAACCCTTACAACCTGGATGTAGGAGGTTCCATATCCATTGGTGCCATCACGAAGGGATAAGGAATAACTTTTGGGATAGGTGGTGGATGGTTTTTGATCAGCCACCATGTGATTATCATGAGGTGCCTTAGTACTTTTTGAGGAAACTCTATTGTGAGTTTGTCCTCAATGAGATCCCTAACTATTTTGACTACCTAAATTTTCAAGGTAGGGGTGGGGGATTGTCACATGACAGAGCAGGGGCACAACTTGACCCAAACCTAGCATCGAGACCCTTGGGTAGACCTATGGTGGAGCACCTAACTCTTCCTTCCATTGTGAAGGACAATGTCAAGGTGGATACCTTAGAGTCCATTAGCTCATTGACTCAGACCCTCGTACAATATGTCGAGCCTCTAGTACATGTTGATGTAGATGAATCTTATAGGCCTTGAGTTCCATCTCACTATTTTCAGTCATGTGGGGCCCTTTGCACTTATTAGCCTAATAGTAGTTAGCATGCACCTACACAACAACCATCTGCTAAAAAGAATATGGTCATGACAGAGTGTCTGCTGAGTGAGACATTCGGCATTGATACCCATGTAAATTTTTGCAACTTCATTTAATTTTGTTTATGAAATTTTATTTTGAAGTGTTATAATAACTAAATTAGTACAATGATTGTGATAACAATGTAGGGTCAAAGTGTTTTAACTACCTGTGACATTACCCCAACCACATTTTACACGACACCATCGAGTGATCGAGTAGGTTTCCAGTAAATAATTCAACTTTTACATGTGAATAGTCAACATTAGATGAATGGTTTTCTCATAAGTCACTTTGGATGTCAAATAGTTTGGTGCTGGAGCTTCAACATTGATGCCTCACAATGAAGTTCATCGAGGTACTTACATTGAGGTAACCTTTATTCATTGTCGGTGTGGTAAAACAAGTTTAGTAGTTTTGATAATTGAATAATAGTTATTGTTTAATTTTTAGTTGTTGACATCAGATACTCCTCCTGATGTTTGAGCTACATTGGATCGTGGTGTTGCTGCAGTAGTAGCAAGTTCAAAAGCTTTGACAGAGGTATGAGAAAAATTAGTACATTTCAATTATTTTGTTAATTGTTTATATTGAAAATTGTAATGATACTTGTATGTAATTCAATTTCTATCACAATTCTTGTTGTAGGGCCTTGTCACTCCTGACCATGATCATTCCCTCATTGTGGATGAACAAAGTGATTATATGTTTATAGTGATAGTTTTGATACTTAAAAGATAAGTACAGATGCCAAGCTAATAAGATGAGAGGGGGGGGGGTGAATCATACAAACTTAATCTTGCATAAAAACAACAGATTCAACCTCGGTAACATATACTTCAGTAATATAACCAAAACTACTAAACATGCAAACTCAAAAGCATATAAACATCATAACACTCATAACACTAGATTTAACGTGGAGACCCAAATAGGGAAAAACCACTGTGGGATTTTGGACCCACTAAGAAATATACTCTTCTAGAGTATGCTCGGTTAAAAGAAAATCCTGTTAAAGATTACAAACACATTGCTAGATGTGACCCGGTTAAGGGATTTCCCTCAGATCTGTTAGGATCTTCACCTTGTTAGAAGTGACCTTGTTAAAGGATTTCAAACATGCAATCAGAATGTCACCTTGTTAGAGGGTTTTACAAATAAGACTGTTAAGTCCACTTGGTTAAGAGATTTTCTGTCACTTCACAAAATAACAGTAATAAAAAATCTATCTGTAACTTCACATCTAAAATGCTAAAGCATATTCTTATTTGCTCAATACAATATAGACATAGAACTAATCTTGTCCATCTGCTGGGCTCTATACTCTGTTATTCAAAATAGGTCTTCAACCTTCTGTGCTCGGTAATCACTATGTAGCATCCCTGTGCATACACTTGCCTGCATACATTGTTTATCAATAGTTCTCTATTTATAAACAATAGCTAACCGCTTGATCTCCTTGATCACATTTCTCATGATCAATCATAGCCATCAGATCTTCAAACTATGTCCAGGTTCAATGTATTCGCTGATCTAAAAACATTTTAGCCTACCTTGGAACTTGAATACATTTCTTGGAACTTGTGCTAGGGTATTGTGGTTCAATCTAAGCTGTAGATCTTCCTGCCAATTTCCCTTTGTCATAGATTCTTTAACAAACTTCATTCATGGCATACCAATCATTTAATTACAGCTGGCTCATCAGCTTCCTTAATTAAATAATGCTTTTATTCATTCAATGCATTCTGTTATTACTCGGTTGCAACTCGGTGAATACTAAACTTCACTCGGTAGACATTCTGCCTTCATTAACTGATAGCAATAACCTTAGGTTTTACCAACTAGGTTCCTTAGGGTTTATCGACTAGGTTCTTTGCTCAGTAACATAGTATAGTATTAACCTTTCAATCAATAACATATGTAGGATATCAAAACAATCTAAACATCATGATCTCATCATTGTCTAACTTGGTAATAGTTGCCCATTGAATAACTTATTTCTCCCCTTATTCATCATATTCTTTCTATGTCTTTTACCGACATCTTTATACTCATCAAATCATACTTCTCAAGATATGGCAACATCATACTGAATTAGAAAATTAATTTCTTGACATCAATGACAAAATAATAATATTAAGACAGTAAAACATCCTTAATCAGTTATATCCATAATCATCAACAACCTTCTCAATATACTTATTGAAATGCCAACAATCTCTCCTTGCTTGTTATAATGCCAAATGCCAACAATCTCCCCCTTTGGCATTGATGGCAAAACCAATTGATTTGACCTAATTGATTTGGATTGCTATGAGATTCTGAAATGCTGAAATGCTCTCCTTCTATCGTTAGAATTCTCCCCATACATTAGACTTCTCCTCTTTTCTTAGTCTTTCTTTTCTTCTTTTCTCCAGTCTTCTCCAGTCTTCTCCCCCTTTGACAACAATGCCAAAAAGTAAAGAACTAAAACATAATTTCTTCTTGTATGAAGTGATTTCTTACTATTATGTGTCAAATTAGTCTCGGTCAGAGCATTTTGTCTTTAATTCATGTTCCTTGTATTGTTTCTTGTGCACCTTTAGAAAACCTCCTAAAGTGTGTAAATCAGCATCAACTCCTAAAAGTTATTCTGTAGAGTCATCGAATTGACGCTTTCACCGAACTCGGTCAGTGAGTAGAAGATAGGGGAAGGACCCCTAACTTACTTCTCAGATACTCAAAAGTGTCCCTTGGTAGTGGCTTGGTGAAGATATCTGCTATTTATTCCTTTGTGCTAACATATTCCAACACCATTTTCTTCTCTTGAGCTTCTTCTCTAAGATAATGATATTTGATAGAGATGTGCTTTGTCTTAGAATGCATATCAGGATTCTTTGAAATGTTAATGGCACTAGTATTGTCACAGAATATAGTTACTGGCTCGGTAACTTTCTCATTTATACCTTCCAATAGTTGTTTGATCCATGCTATGTTGGTATAATTCAATGTTGCAGCAACGTATTCAGCTTCTGCTGTTGACTGTGAAACACATCCTTGTTTCTTGCTAAACCAACTCACTAGTCTTTCTCCTAAAAAGAAAGCTCCTCCACTTGTTCTTTTCCTGTCATAAATGTTGCCTGCCCAATCAACATCAGTATAAACTTTTAAATCAAAATCATTTCTTTTCTGATATACTAAGCCATAATCCTCAGTGCCTTTCAAGTATCTAAAAATTCTCTTGATTGCTGTCATGTGTGTTTCCTTAGGATCTGCAGAGAATCTTGCAACTATACCTACTGCATGTGCTATGTCTAGCTTGCTGTGAACAACATATTGCAACTTTCTAATCATGGATCGGTAAAGTGTCTCATCAACAGACGTAGATTCATCATTATTTGATAGTTTACAGTTGGTAGTCATACGAGTACTTACTGGTTTTGAATCCTCCATTCCAAATTTCTTCAAGATTTCCTTTATGTACTTGGATTGAGTAATGAAATTCTCATCTTTCATTTGTAGTATCTGTAAACCTATAAAATGCTTTATCTCACCGATTAATGACATCTCAAATTCTTTTCTCATTTCATTTCCAAAGTTCTTACATAGAGAGTCATTCCCACAAAATATAATGTCATCAACAAATATGGCTGAGATTAGTATTCCATTTTCATCATTCTTCATGTACATATTGTTGTTTTCACTTGTTCTTATAAAACCAATCTTGATTAAATAAGAGTGCAATCTTTCATACCATGCTCTAGGTGCTTGTTTCAAACCATATAAAGCTTTGTTCAATTTACATACCTATTCTTTATTATTGTCTTCAGCAAATCCTTCAGGGTGTTCAATAAAAACTTCTTCTTCTAATATACCATTCAGAAATGCAGATTTGACATCCATTTGATATACCTTGAAATTCTTGTAAGCAACATATGCCAATAATGTTCTTACTACTTCAAGTCTAGCCATAGGTGCAAAAGTCTCACCATAATCAATTCCTTCTTCTTGGGCATAACCTTTGCAAACTAGTCTTGCTTTATTTCGAATGACCTCTCCTTTTTCATTTAGCTTGTTTATGAAAATCCGCTTTGTACTGATTACATTTTTGTCCTTTGGTCTTGGGACTAGTGTCCATGTGTCATTCTTCTTGATTTGATCAATCTCTTCTGTCATAGCATTTATCCAATCTTCACTGTTAAATGCCTCTTTCACTATTCTCGGTTCAAATTTAGATATCAGACATGTGTTCTGTCTCAGTTTGTTCCTTGTCATCACTGGATCATCCTTATCTCCTATAATCTGACTTGGTACATGATGTCTTCTGACATACTTGGCTAATACAGGCTCAGTAGGCTCTATATGATCTTCTTCATCACTCGATAACTAGATATTTTCTTGATTTCCTTCTGCAGTTTTCAATGTAGGACTTGTCGGTTGAACATAGACAAATTCATCATAATCTTCTGGTTCCTTGGAATTTCCTTCATCATTTATTTCTGCAAATTCATCAATTTTCACATTTGCACTTTCTACTATTTTGTTAGATGATTTGATCAGACATTTAAATGCTTTACTTCTAGAAGAATAACCAAGAAATATTCCTTCTTCACTTTTTTGATCAAACTTGCCATTTCTATCATCCTTGTGTACATAGCATCTACTTCCAAAGATTTTAAAATAACTTACATTAGGTTTCTTGTCATACCAGATTTCATATGGTGTCTTCATAGTACCTTTCTTTAGTTGTACTCGGTTCAGGGTGTAAACTGTTGTGCTTATTGCTTCTCTCCAAAATGTTTGTGGCACTTTCTTTTCAATCATCAAGGTTCTGGCAAAATCCACAATAGATTTGTTTCTTCTCTCAGCAATTCCATTTTGCTGTGGAGTTTTTGGTGCAGAGACTTGTCCTTTAATACCATGATTATTGCAGAATAAGTTCAACTCATCAGATATGAACTCTCCTCCTCTATCTGATCTAAGATATTTCAGTTGTCTTCCTGTTTCATTTTCAACTCTTGCCTTGTACCATTTAAACATTTGAAAAGCTTCTAATTTTTCTTTTAAAAACATTACTGACATCATCCTTGAGTAATCATCCACAAATAATATGAAATATTTATCACCATAATAACTTTGAACTTTCATAGGACCACAAAGATTAGTGTGCACAAGATCTAAAATTCCATTAGAGGTGTAAGATTTACTTGTAAAGCTTGATCTTGTCATTTTACCCATTTGGCATCCTCGACACATAGTATTCTTAGGTTTTTCAAGACTCGGTAGACCTCTTACTAGGTGCTTCTTGCTTATTTTGATAAGATTATCAAAATTTACATGACAAAACCTTTTATGCCATAACCAGGTATCATCTATCTTTACATATAGACATTTATTCCAAGTTGAGTCAAGGTGAAATGTGTTACCTTTTGTTTGTGTCCCGGTAGCAGCTAACTTTCCATGCTTGTCATGAACTTTGACAATTCCTTTTTGAAATTCTAGGTATCCTATATTGTTTAGCTATGCTACACTCAACAAATTGTACTTCAAACCTTCAACCCAATAAACATCATTGCATCTTGCATTATCAAGAAGTGTTATAGATCCTTTACCTCTTACTGAACATGGTGTATCATTACCAAATCTTACATAGCCTCCATCACAGTCTTTTAACATAACAAACTTGTGTTTATCACCTGTCATGTGTTGTGAGTATCCACTATCTATGATCCAAGAATCATTAGTATTTATGTGAGATATAAGGGATTTTTCTTCATACCTTTCTTCATCTGATCCATCTTTGATAGCCACATAAACTACTTCCTCTGTATCAATTTCATCTGATTTATCATCATCAGATTCCTCATCAACTATTAAGCATGACTTTCTATCTCTTCTTCTGTTGTCTCGGTGTCCTCTGTAATGATTATCTTTCTGTCTATTATCTCGGTAATATCTCTTTTCAGTAGAATCTTTGTCAGGATAGTTAGAAGCTATATGTCCTATCTTATCACAATTGAAACATTTGAAAGGTAGTTTTCCTTTATACTTACCTTTGCCTCTCAGTAACCTTCTAGCTAGTAGTGCTTCAAACTCTTCTTACTTTCTGATTTCCTCATACAGTTTGTTTACTTCCTCCATGTTCTTGCAAAATCTTTCACTTGCTCCACTATGATCCCCTTTAGTGTACTTACTCATTCTATCATTTTAATCATTAGATTCACCAATATGAAAAGAACTAAATGCAGATTCAACTTTATTTAACAATGACCCACTGTTATCAAAGTTACTTAACTCAAATGCATGTAGCTTACCAATAGTAGCATTTAAAGAAACTAGCATATTAGGTACAAACCTCAATTCATTGATTACAGAGACTCAGATTGCATAAGCCGGTAGAAGGGTTCATAACAACTTACTTGTTATATCCTTTTCTTCAATAGTTCCACCTGCTCCTTTGATTTGATTGACAATCTCCTTTAGTCTTGTACTGTACTGGGTTATGTTCTCAACTGCATTCATCCTCATAGATTCAATTTGTCCTCTTAGACTATCCACTTTTGCTCTTTGAACATGTTCATCTCCTCCATACACAGATATGAGCTTGTCCCACATTGCCTTTGCATCATTACAGCCTTCTAGATCATTAAACTCTGAATCGGTCAATGCAGATGTTATTCCAATCATTGCTTGAATATGTTCTTGCTTTGCTTTTATCTCTTTCATTGTCAATGGATAGGTGCTCAGTGTAATGAAATCATTCTCCAGATAATATACAATATATTCTCCAACTCCTGATAGGTGCAGCTTCATCCTTTTCTACCATGTAGAGAAACTTGACTTGTTCAGCTTCGGTGCATCCCTCTTATACATCTTTGGATCTATTCCTCAAGGACCTTTAAACTTTTCGTTCTAGAGTCCAAAGCTCTAATACCAATTGATAGTTCTGATACTTAAAGATAAGTACAGATGCCAAGCTGATAAGATGAGAGGGGGGGGGGTGAATCATACAAACTTAATCTTGCATAAAAACAACAAATTCAACCTCGGTAACATATACTTCAGCAATATAACCAAAACTGCTAAACATGCAAACTCAAAAGCATATAAACATCATAACACTCATAACACTAGATTTAACGTGGAAACCCAAATAGGGAAAAACCACCGTGGGATTTTGGGCCCACTAAGAAATATTCTCTTCTAGAGTATGCTCAGTTAAAAGCAAATCCTATTAAAGATTACAAACACATTGCTAGATGTGACCCAGTTAAGGGATTTCCCTCAGATCTGTTAGGATCTTCACCTTGTTAGAAATAACCTTGTTAAAGGATTTCAGACACTCAATCAGAATGTCACCTTGCTAGAGGGTTTTACAAATAAGATTGTTAAGTCCACTCGGTTAAGAGATTTTTTGTCACTTCACAAAATAACAGTAATAAAAAATCTATTTGCAACTTCACATCTAAAGTGCAAAAGCAAATTCTTATTTGCTCAATACAATATAGACATAGAACTAATCTTGTCCATCTGCTGGGCTCTATACTCTGTTATTCAAAATAGGTCTTCAAGCTTCTATGCTCGGTAATCACTATGTAGCATCCCTATGCATACACTTGCCTGCATACATTGTTTATCAATAGTTCTCTATTTATAATCAATAGCTAACCGCTTGATCTCCTTGATCACATTTCCCATGATCAATTATAGCCATTATATCTTCAAACTTTGTCCAGGTTCAATATATTTGCCGATCTGAAAACATTTTACCTTGCCTTGGAACTTGCATACATTTCTTGTAACTTGTGCTAGGGTATTGCGGTTCAATCTAAGCTGTAGATCTTCTTGCTGATTTTCCTTTGTCATAGATTCTTTAACAAACTTCATTCATGGCATACCAATCATTTAATCATAGCCAGCTCATCAGCTTCCTTCATTAAATAATGCTTTTATTCATTCAATGCATTCTGTTATTACTCGGTTGCAACTCAGTGAATGCTAAAATTCACTCAGTAGACATTCTGCCTTCATTAACCGATAGCGATAACCTTAGGTTTTATAGACTAGGTTCCTTAGGGTTTACCGACTAGGTTCTTTGCTCGGTAACATAGTATAGTATTAACCTTTCAATCAATAACATATGTAGGATATCAAAACAATCTAAACATCATGATCTCATCATTGTCTAACTCGGTAATAGTTGCCCATTGAATAACTTATTTCTCCCCATATTCATCATATTCTTTCTGTGTCTTTTACTGACATCTTTATACTCATCAAATCATACTTCTCAAGATATGGCAACATCATACTGAATTAGAAAATCAATTTCTTGACATCAATGACAAAATAATAATATTAAGATAGTAAAACATCGAAAATCAGTTATATCCATAATCATCAACAACCTTCCAAATATCCTTATTGAAATGCCAACAATCTCTCCTTGCTTGTTATAATGCCAAATGCCAACATATAGTAAGTAATTGTTCTATTATATGTCATTCTACAATTCATTTTTTATATGTATTATATATTGATGTTTATAGTTTTGATTGTATCAATTGGAGCTCCAGAGAAGTCTAGAAAAGAGGACTAGTGAGGGAAATCGAAAGATGCCAGCATTATGTATATCTCCATCCACTCGATAGTCGAACGCAACTCGTGATCTGTTTCCTAGTGCTAGTGGGAAATTAGTAGATTAGGCACCTTTATTGCATGCCTGAATGACATTTTTGAGCATATGTTTTGTATTATGTATATGTGACATTTTATTGTCATATGGCTTTTGGCAAGCTCTTCTCATTGTATTTGATATATATGCTATTATCGACATGAAATGTTTTATGAATTTATTGATTGTATGATGAAAGAATAAGGATCCGGTCAACTACTGAGAGGGGGGGGGGGGGGTGAATCAGTAGAGAGAAAATTGTATAGACTTTCACCAATCTCAAAATCAACCTCTCAAAGAAAACTCTAAACTGACTAGTTTAAACACTGAACTTCAAATGCAATAAGTAAATCGGTTGACTGTTATAATAGACTAATAGTAAAACATATTTAAAACTCACAAACCATTTAGTTTAATCATTCAAATACTTTACTGATAGTAGTTAAAACATAATTCAGATTGTTGCCGGTTAACATAATATATCAAAGTGGATTTAGTAGTTAAGCAATTCAACCATAGTAAACATAACCACAAAAACATTCACCACTTGACACAATATTTTTGATGTGAAAACTCAAATGGGAAAAACTATGGTGGGGATGAATACCCAAAAGTATTCTAAACTCTTTTGAAGTTCTCCCTGTTAGGAGCCAAGCCTGTTAAAGCTTTACAATAAGTCCTGTTAAGAACAAATCCTGTTAGGGACCACCCGATTAAGGGATTGACTATAATCCCCTATTAGAAGCAATACACTATAAGGAGTAACCTTGGTAGAATATTTTAAATCTAAGCTAATGGATCACCTGGTTAGAGGATTTGAATAACACTAAGCTTGTTAGAGCTTACCCGGTTAGGGGATTTGACATTTGTATTTGTTAGAAAACAACAAGGGTTTGCTGATTTGTTTGAATAGCACTACACTTTCTTGTTCAGATCCTTTTCATGCTCCTATCTTCCTTTACACATACTGTAGATACATCATTTGGTTCAACAACCACACTGTCTTACTCTCAACTATAAATTGCCAACTCTTCAACAAAACAATAGGTTAGTAACACATCACAAACCTAATTCTCTCATGGAGATTACAAACAAATCGGTTCAAGTATGACCATTGGATTACATAACAATCACTGCACATCATTCAAGATAACCTCGATCGCTCCTTGATCACCACTTCATTGAACACTATAACTCATCTCGTGGTTTACATTACATGCAATGAACTTGCTCATTCCCAAGACAAAAACTGTTCTCTATGCACCAAAAATCATTTGAAACTCTTCTCATACAACATGCATATGTGTCATAACCATTACCTCTGATCATTAGATCATAAACCAATACAACCGATTCACCAAACTTCATAGGTTAGGGTTTAGCATATCAACAGGTAGGGTTTACCGGTTCATCTCTCCATTTCATAGAAACATCAGTTTCCTCCATAAATTCACCTACCAGTTACAATTCCCTTCACTAGCTCTTCCTACCAGTTAGAAAACAACATTACAACAACATCATTATCGATTAATTGACATCAATGATAACATAACATTTCATTAATGCAATCTTCATGCAAATGCCAACAATCTCCCCCTTTGGCATTGATGGCAATACAAGTATCAATACCCTTGATTGCTATAATTGTGAATAGGAATCCTAGTTTACATTTTACCATGTACTCTCCTTCAACTGATTTTCCATGTCTTTAGCTAGCTATGGACCGTTTCTTTGTCAATCATACAATTCTTCTCAATCATATAGTTCTTCTCCCCCTTTGACAATAATGCCAAAGTGAAAGTAAAACATGCAATGTCAAACTTCACTGTTAAGCATCATCAACCTGCAACTTGATGCTCCCCTTGTGGAATAACTCTACTCTACACCAATCCTACTATAAAATTCTATAAGTAGCTCTAGGATTGATGTAATCTACATCTTGCTCAATTGACTTCATGTAGGGGTACAACCCTTAGCTCACTTCTAAGATGCTCAAAAGTAGTCTTAGGTAGAGGCTTTATAAAGATATCTGCAAGCTGCTCCTTGGTAGAAACATGCTCCAATATCACATATTTACTCTGCACTTTTTCTCTCAAGAAATGATACTTTAATTCAATATGCTTTGTTCGTGGATGCAAAATAGGGTTCTCTAAGATATTTATGGTACTGGGATTGTCATGTAAGATCTTTAACGGTTCTAAAATCTTCAACTTGAATCCTTCCAGAATGTGTCTCCTCCAGATAGCTTGGGTACAATTCATTTATGCTGCAACATACTCAGCTTCAGCAGTAGATTGTGATATACAGCTCTGCTTCTTGCTACTCCATGAAACAAATCTTCCTCCAAGAAAGAATGCTCCATCGGTTGTGTTTTTCCTATCATCAACATAACTAGCCTAGTCTATATCTGTATACATCTTCAAATCAAAGTTACCTACACATGGATACCATAATCCATAGTCAATAGTGCCTTTCAAATATCAGAGTATCCTCTTGGTTTCTATCAAGTGTGTTTCCTTTGGATTCTTCTGAAATTTGGCAACTAGACCAACTGCATGAGCTATATTCGGTCTGTTGTAAACAACATAGTGCAATTTCCCAATCATTGACCTCTACTCCTTTTCATCAATAGATGTGGCTTCATCTTCTTTAGACAATTTACAACATGTAGCCATTGGTGTCCCAACTAGTTTACAGTCACTCATTCCAAATGTCTTCAATACCTCTTTCACATATTTAGACTATGTGATGAAAATACCATTCTTCATTTGTTGTATTTGCAAGCCTATGAATTTTTTTTATCTCTCCCACTAAAGACGTTTCACACTCAGTTTTCATTTCATTTGCAAAGTCATCACTCATATCATCATTTCATCCAAATATGATATCATCCACAAACACTTCACTAACTAGTACCTTATCTCCTTCATATTAGGGATATATGTTATTGTCTTCACTGGTTCTCTAAAAACCTGTATTTATCAGGTGTGAATTTAACCTCTCATACCATGCTCTCAGTGTTTTCTTTAACCCATATAGTGCCTTTTGCAATTTTCATACCATATCCTTTGCACAAGTAAAATCATAACCATCTGGCTACTCAATGTATACTTCTTCTTCCAGTATCCCATTCAAAAATGCTGACTTCACATCCATCTGATATACTTTGAATCCCCTATATGCTGCAAACACAAGTAAAGTCATGACTGTTGGTATTTTGGTATGGTTTTGTCATTGATGTCAACACCTACTAAAACTCTAGCACTTTGGAGATCTAGCAAACATTCACCGGCAAGCAAGTGACTTTTTCACAGTCACCGGTATATGGTACACCAATAGGATATAATGATCACCGACACTTGGAATGGCATGGAAAACACTTAGTAATGTTGAAGACATCATTTGGACATCTTGTCTTGGAGAATTGGTTATTGGTATATTCATATTTGCATATTTGTTGTTACTGACAAATAGGTCTAGGTTACACCGGCAGGTTTATCTTTTCCAGATCAACATGACACACTATGGAGATGATTAATTATTGTTGTAAATGCATTAAGCCGACATGTTGAATTGGTTATTGCATCAGATATTGTATTGTTTGTAAAATGTTTTTATTGTAATATCTTGTAGAGCTGACCTACTAAAATTGGTCTTAGGTTATGGTATAAATGTAAGATCTTATTTGTAAGATCAGATATGGAGTGTGAAAAGGAATTGTAAGAAGGTATATGTGAGATTAAGTAGAGATATACACATAGACATCATTTGAAGGTGAAGCTAGGTTTTTGTGAAAGCATATTAGAACTACATCGGTACTGAATCTAGCATATGAAGATGCTATTTTGAGCAATACATTCTTATTGGATTTAACCATCCAATTGTGGTCAGTGTGACTCCCATTTGTGATTGAGCAGTCAGCTCTAGGCACTTGGCCTTTCTACATGTGCAGACCCCATTTATGTACACTTACTATCTGCAGTAGTATCATCTGATTGTGGGTAAGGTTTCCCACCGTGGTTTTTCCCCTTACATGGTTTCCACGTACAAATATTGGTGTTATGTGTTGTGGATACCTTTATCCTTTTGTTTCACGCGTTAATTCTTACCAGTATTGCAATTAATTGTTAAAACTATCTACCTGTATATTAGACTGGTTTACTGGTATTAAGCATTAAGTTGGTTAAGTTGTTTTTGGTTTGAATTCATTAGACAACTAGTTCACCGCCCCCCCTCTCAGTTGTCTCCGGGACCTAACAATGACACCTTCCAGTCTAGCAACTAGTGCAAAAGTCTCACCATACTCTTCTCCTTCTTCTTGTGCATAACCTTTGCAAACCAATCTAGCTTTGTTTCAGACTACTACTCCATCTTCATTCAGTTTATTCCTGAATACCCACTTAGTACCTATCACATTTTTATTCACCGGTTTGGGTACTAGGGTCCATGTGTTGTTCTTCTCAATTTGATCAAGCTCTTCCTCCATAGCTTTGATCCAATTATCATCTCCAAATGCTTCCTTAGTAGTTCTAGGCTCAATATTGGAGTTCATGCAAGAATTTTCTCTAATTCTTCTTCTGGTTAATACTCCAGCATCCTTATCTCCAATAATCTAGTTAGGATTGTGATTGAGTCTCACATACCTCAGAATAACATGATCATTATCTTTAGGTTCTTCTTCTTCATTATCATCATCTTCAGAATCTACCTGTTCCAGTTGAACTGGTACAACAACATTCTCTTTACCAATTTCAGGTTTCACTGGTTCTGGTTCTAAAATACGAATGCAAGGATCTTCATCCTTTTTCTCCACACTTGTTTCCCTTGAGACTATAAGATACACATCCACTCAAACATCAACACTCAATAATTATCCATATTCGGTTGTTATAACATTTGTAGGCCTTACTCTTGGTGGAGTAACTAGTATTCATAAGGAGTTTTATCCTTACCTCTTTTTACCAATATCTGGTTCATAGTGTAGATAGTGGTGTTGACAGCTTCTCTCCAGAAAGTTTTTGCTACACCTCCTTGTATCAACATTGTTCTAGCAGCTTCAACAACTGACTAGTTGTTTCTCTCTGCAATACCATTCTGTTGTGGTACCTCAGTGCAGAAAGTTGCCGTTTGATACCATTTTCTTCACAATATCTAGTGAATTCACCACCTTGATCAATCCTTAGACAATTTATCTTCTTGCCACTTTCCTTTTCAGCTAAGGCCTGAATGCCTTGAACTTACTAAATGCTCCTGTTTTATCCTTCAAGAATGTGACCCACATCATTCTTGAGCAATCATCAGTGAAGATCATAAAATCACCTTGAATACTTTTGGTCCTTATTGGTCCACAGAGGTCTGTATGAACCAAATCTAATAGATGCTCCCCTGAAAAATATTTTCTCTTAAAAGTTGAGGATGCCATCCTTCCCAACTGACATTCCTTACATAGAGCATTAACCGGTTTGTCCAACTGAGGAAAACCTCTCATTTTCTTGGACTTGCTCACTTTGACAATGTTATTAAAATTTATATGACAAAATCTCCTATGCCAAATCCAACTATCATCTATTTTTGCAATTAATAGTTGTTGACTTTAGGATTCAGGTGAAACAAGTTACCTTTAGTCTGCTTTCTGGTTGCAATCAGTTCACCTTTTCTCCCATAGATTTTGCACATTCCATTCTTAAACTCCAATGGATATCCTCTATCATTGAGTTGTGCAACACTCAAAAGATTGTGCTTTAATCCTTCAACCCAGTAGACATCATATGCACTGCTCTTTCCATTAAGAGAAATAGTTCCCTTACCTTTTACCATGTAGGGTGAGTCATTACCAAATCTCACAACTCCTCCATCAAATTCCTTAAAGGTAAGAAATTTGCTCTGGTCATGTGGTGTGAACAACCACTATCAATGATCCAATCATCAAAATTATCCATGCGAGAAACTAATGCCTTTTGATCAAATGTCTCTTCTTTAATGACTACAAAAACAATGTCTTCATTAGCATGCAAAACATTTCAAAGGTAATTTACTTCTGTACTTACTGGTACCTCTGGGAAATGGCTTGGCCAATAATGATTCAAGCTCCACCAAACTATCTTCATCATCATCTTCTCTGCTGGATCTAGATTCATAGCTGTGAATGGCATCTCTACTTTTCCTCATAGATGGGTTAGAAACTGAAGCTCTTAATGCAAATTCAAATTTCTGAACACTACCATCATAACCATTTAATTCAAAAGCAGTAATTTTACCAATGATAGAGTCAAGGGTTACCTTAGTTTTGTCAATATATTTTAGCTCCTGAATTGTTGCAACTTGGATAGCGTAGACAGGTAGAAGGGTTATCAATACCTTACTAACCACTGTGGCATCTTCCACTTTACCACCAACACTCTTGATCTCACTAACTATCTCTTTGATCCTCTAACCATATTGTTGTATATTCTCACCTTCAATCATCTGCATGCCATCATATTTTCCTCTTAAACTCTCTTCTTTGGCAATCTTCACATGCTCATCATTGGTATAGATCTCTTCAAGTTTCTTCTATACCTCATAGCAGTCTCTAGACCATGGAAATCAACATGCTCTGCATCAAACAAAGAACTGATAATAGTTTCCAGTGTTTGATTTTTTTCTTGTTGCTCTTTCTTCTAATCATCAGTCATAATCCCACTAGGTGCAACACATTGAGTACCAACATGTTCCCAGTATTGACTTCCTAGACTCTTGATATAAATTTTTATTCTATCACTCCATATCCTATATTTCTCTCCATTAAAATTTAGACCTTCCTTCTTCATTAGTTTAACAAGATCTTTACCTCAAGTTGTTAGGCTTAGCCCTTAGAGGACCTGAAAATCTCTGATACCAATTGATGGTATGATGAAAGAATAAGGATCTGGTCAACTACTGAGAGGGGGGGGGGTGATGAATAAGTATATAGAAAACTATATAGACTCACCAATCTCAAAATAAATCTCTCAAAGAAAACTCTAAACTGGCTGGTTTAAACACTGAACTTCAAATGCAATAAGTAAACCGGTTGACTGTTATAATAGGCTAACAGTAAAACATCTTTGAAACTCACAAACCATTTAACTGAATCATTCAAATAATTTACTGACAATACTTAAAACATATTTTAGATTGTTGTCAGCTAACATAATATATCAAAGTGGATTTAGCAGCTAAGCAATTCAACCGTAGTAAACATAACCACAAAAACATTCACCACTTGACACAATATTTTTGACACGGAAACCCAAATGGGAAAAACCATGGTGGGCATGAATACCCACAAGTATTCTAAACTCTTTTGAAGTTCACCCTATTAGGAGCCAAGCTTGTTAAAGCTTTACAATAAGTCTTGTTAAGAACATATCCTGTTAGGGACCACCTGGTGAAGTGCTTGACTATAATGCCCAATTAGAAGCAATACCCTATGAGGAGAACCCTCGGTAGAGGATTTGAAATCCAAGCTAATGGATCACCTGGTTAGAGGATTTGAATAACACTAAGCTTGTTAGAGCTTACCCGGTTAGGGGATTTGATTGTTGTAATTGTTAGAAAACAACAGGGGTTTGTTGATCTGTTTGAATAACACTACACTTGCTTGTTAAGATCGTTTTCATGCTCCTATCTTCCTTTACACATACTACAAAAACATCATCTGGTTCGGCAACCATACTCTCTTACTCTCAACTATAAATTGCCAACTCTTCAACAAAACAATAGGTTGGTAACACATCACAAACCTAATTCTCTCATAGAGATTACAAACAAATCGGTCCAAGTATGACTATTGGATTACATAACAATCACTGCACATAATTCAAGATAACCTCGATTGTTCCTTAATCACCGCTTCATAGAACACTGTAACTCATCACATGGTTTACATTACATGCAATGAACTTGCTCATTCCCAAGAAAAAAACCATTATCTCTATGCACCAAAAATCATTTGAAACTCTTCTCATACAACATGCATACGTGTCATAATCATTACAGCTCATCATCAGATCATAAACCAATACAACTGATTCACCAAACTTCATCGGTTAGGATTTAGCATATCAACAGGTAGGGTTTACTAGTTCATCTCTCCATTTCATAGCAATACCGATTTCCTCCACAAATTCACCTACCGGTTGCAGTTCCCTTCACTAGCTCTTCCTACCAGTTAGAAAACAACATTACAACAACATCATTATCAGTTAATTGACATCAATGACAACATAACATTTCATTAATACAATCTTCATGCAAATGCCAACATTTATGACTATTTTGGTTAATGCAAATCATATTACAACTATTATCCAAAACCACATATAAATTTTATGATTGAAATTGAGTTTCTATAATTGTAGAAACTTTTTTGTATGTGAAATATTATATATTCTATAGGTTTGGTCTACAATTCTTATTATGTATTTATTAATTGAAATCAAATCTTGTTCGATATTTCAACTTCATAACTTGGTAACTAATAAATATATTTATTTTCATGCCTATAATTTCTATTTTGTCATGGTCCATGGGTAAGTGCACCAAGATGGTGGATAGAAAAGTGGCGACATGAAAAACAAATAAAAAAATTCATAACCCGTGCGTGTTTTGGAAATTCAAAAATGAACACCAAGCCTAGCCAAAAACAATTAAAAAAAAAAAAGTAACATTATATTTTTTAGTTTGGTTCCTAGTTCTACATATCCTGTACGGGTTATGCATAACCCATACAGGTTATTTAGAACTAGGAACCAAATAGGAAGTGGGAAGAGAGAGAGAGTAGGGTCAAGAGAGGGGGAGGGAGAGGGGGGAGAGGGAGAGGGAGGGATAGAGAAAGAGAGAGAAGGGGGAGAGGGTAAGAATAAGATAGGATAACAAGAGAGAGAGAGAGAGAGAGAGAGAGAGAGAGAGAGAGAGAGAGAGAGAGAGAGAGAGAGAGAGGGGGGGGGAGGGGGAAATGGGTGAGAGACTCGATAGAGAGAGAAGTGTGAGGGGGAGAGATGAGATAAAACTCAATGAGGATAATTAGGGCTCATAATAGACAGAGACGGTGATGGGAGAAGGAAGATGAGAGAGAGAGAGAAAAAGAAGAGAGACATGCATGTATACAAACATATATACATATATCTATATAAATATATTTATATATAACTATATATATGTATATATACATACATAAACACATATTATATGTATTTCTATACATATGTGTAGTAAATGTTAAGTTTACAAGCATACATTATTATGTCTTCATAATGCATACGAGTTTTGTGAAACACAAAATAATGGTTTTAGTTATACATAACCTAGATCTCACAACTTCTAGATATCACTCTTACCTATCATCCTACCAAAGGCTTTTTCAAAATACTAAATCTAAGTATATATTTTGTGCAATGCACGAAAACAGCTATGTTATGTTTTTCTGAAAGAATTAGGAACAACTTTTTGTGCATGATAGGTTTGACCCTCTTAATCTTATCTAATTTTAAAAAAGTTTAGTAGTTTAGAAACTAGATTCAGAGCATTATAATTCTTATTCTTTTATCAACTCCTAGTTTTAAGTGCATGACCTTCAAATATCTCTTTGAAGTTTAGGTTTATCTGTTTTCTTAAAAAAAAAAAAAAAAAGTGGCCACTTATACCCCCCTTTTTGTGCACCATCTTGGTGCACTTACCCCCATGGAGAAAAACAGTAGTAACATTATCCTAGTTACATTTTTAGTTTCAATAACTACTCTCTTCACTTTACTTAGAGTTGGTTTATTAGTGTTAGACTAAGTTAGAAAGCCTTATTTTGCACTAGTCTACATATATGCTTAGGAAAGAAATTACTCTTTTAATTAGGTTTTTCCTTTTCTTTCAAGTACAAGCTAGATGTCAACTCTTACTTAAATATGAACCCTATAAACTACTTTCAAAATTCAAATAAATTTTATTTATACCCATTCACTAAAAACAAAATGATCACAACATATTTAAAAAAAATTAAAATCACGATCGAGCGACTTGGTGACCGAAAGAATGCCATACCTAATGATAACTTGGCCTCCTAGATGCACTCACATGATGGTTCATGCCCATGATGACTAGAATGAAAGTGGTGCTATGTTGCCACCTTTCACTTAATGCATTTGATGGTTTTTTATGCGACATAAAAAGTCTCACCATGAGAAAATGGAATTGAGTTGTCCGAAAGTGAGAGAGGTTTTTGTAGGTTCCCATCACACAACTCCATAGGTATAGATGGCTCATCCATACGTGCCATGGGCTTCGAGATACATGACATGAAAATTTAACAGTTTATACACTTTGAGCGCTCAAGGGAAAGCATTGCTAGGGTGTGGCTCGGAATGATCAAGCAACTTGGTGAGAAAAACAAGGGTATACCTAGTGTAAACCCAACCACCCAAATGAGATTGCACTAACGGTTCATGCCCATGACAAGCATAACGAAAGTTGCACTATGTTGCCACCTTTCATTGAATGCATCTAACATTTTTTGATGCGACAGAAAAAGTCAAGGCATGGGAAAATGGAATTGAGTTTGTCAAAAGAGAGTTTTTCATAGTCATCCACCACATGACCCCATAGGTTCAGATGGCTCGTCCACACATGCCATGGGCTTTGAGTTACGCGACATCAAAGTTTGAAAATTTTTCACACTTTGAGCGCTCAAGTGAAAGCATCGCTAAGGTGTGGCTCGGAATGATCAGATGACTTGGGAAGAAAAACAAGGGTATACCTAACGTAAACCCAACCACCTAGATGCGCTCGTGCTAGCAGTTCATTGCCACAACGAGAAAAATGAAAGTTGTGCTATTTTGCCACCTTGCATTGAATGTATTTGATGATTTTTTATGCGACAAAAAAAGTGTGACCACAAGAAAATTAAATTGAGTTGTCCGAAAGAGGGAGATGTTTTTGTAGTCATCCACCACATGACCCTGTAGGTTCAAATAGTTCATCCATATGTGTGATGAGATTCAAGATACGCAACGTCAAAGTTTGAGCACTCAAGGGAAAGTGTTGCTAAGGTGTGGCTTGGAATGATTGAGTGACTTGGGGATAAAGCCAAGGGCATTCCCATCATAAACCTAACCACTTAGATGCACTTGCGCTGACGGTTCATTGCCACAACAAGAAGAACCAAAGTTATGCTATTTTGCCACCTTGCATTGAATGCATTTGATGGTTTTTAATGTGACAAAAAAAGTGTGACCACGAGCAAATGAAATTGAGTTGTTTGAAAGAGGGAGAGGTTTTTGTACTCATCTACCACATGACCCTGTAGGTTCAGATGGTTCATAAATACATACCATAGGCTCCGAGATATGTGAGGTCAAATTTTGACAGTTTTCACACTTTGAGCACTCAAGGGAAAGCGTCACTAAGGTGTGGCTCAGAATGATCAGATGACTTGGGGAGAGAAACAAGAGAATACCTAACATAAACCTGACCATCTAGACACACTCATATTGATAGTTTGTTGCCACGATGAGCGGAATTAAAGTTGTGCTATTTTGCCACCTTGCATTGAATGCATTTGACAGTTTTTGATGCGACAGAAAAATGTGACCATGAGAAAATGAATTTGAGTTGTCCAAAAGAGGGGGAGGTTTTTGTAATTTTCTACCACACCACCCCGTAGGTTTAGATGACTCATCCATACTTGCCATGAGCTCTGAGATATGCGACGTCAAAGTTTGACGGTTTTCACACTTTGAGCACTCAAGGGAAAGTGTCGTTAAGGTATGGCTTAGAATGATTGGGTGACTTGGGGAGTGAACCAAGGGAACACCTAGAGTAAAACTCAACCACCTAGATATGCTCACATTGACGGTTCATTTCCATGACGAGCAGGATGGAAGTTATGTTATTTTACCACCTTGCACTGAATGCATTTGACAGTTTTTTGATGCAAGAGAGAAACTGTGACCGCGAGCAAATGAAATTGAGTTGTCCAAAAGAGAGAGAGGTTTTTGTAGTCATCTACCACACCACCTCATAGGTTTAGATGGATTGTCCATACATGCCATAAGCTCTGAGATACGTGACACCAAAGTTTGATGGTTTTTACACTTTGAGCACTAAAGGGAAAGCGTCGCTAAGATGTGGCTTAGAATGATTGGGTGAGTTGGAGAGAGAAATAAGGGAATACCTAGCATAAAATTGGGCACACAGATGCACTTGCACTGACAGTTTGTTTCCACGATGAGCGGAACAAAATTTTTGCTATTTTGCCACCTTGCACTAAATGCATTTGACGGTTTTTTAGTGCGGCAGAAAAAGTCTCACTACGAGCAAATGGATTTGAGTTGGCCAAAAGAAATAAATTTTTTTGTAGCCATCCACCACATGACCCCATTGATTCAGATGGCTCATCCACATGTGCCACAAGCTATGAGTTATGCGAAGTCAAAGTTTGACGGTTTTTCACACTTTGAGCACTCAAGGGAAAGCATCACTAAGGTGTGGCTCTCAATGTTCGAGCAACCTAGGGAGGGAACCAAAGGCATACATAGCATAAACCTAGCCACTCGGATGCACTCGCACTGACAGTTGATTGCCATAACAAGTGGAACAAAAGTTATGCTATTTTGCCACCTTTCACTGAATGCATTTTATGGTTTTTTATACGATAGAAAAAGTGTGACCACGAGCAAATGAAATTGAGTTGTTCGGAAGCAAGAGAGGTTTTTGTAGTCATCCACCACATGAACCCATAAGTTAAGATGGTTTTTCCATATGTTCCACGATCTTTGAGATATGCAATGTCAAAGTTTGATAATTTTCACACTTTGAGCGCTCAAGGGAAAGCGTCGCTAAGGTGTGGCTCAGAATGATTAGGCAACTTGGAGAGAAAACAAAGGGCATACCTAGCATAAAACTGTCCAGCTAGACATGCTCGCACTGACGGTTTGTTACCATGATGAGTGGAACGAAAGTTGTGGTATTTTGCCACCTTGCACTGAATGCATTTGATGGTTTTTAGTGCGACATAAAAAGTCTCACCACAAGAAAATAGATTTGAGTTGGCCAAAAACAAGAGAGGTTTTTGTAGTCATCCACCACATGTCCTTGTAGGTTGAGATGGCTCATCCACCTGTGCTATGGTCTCTAAGTTACGCGATGTCAAAGTTTGATGGTTTTTCACACTTTGAGTGCTTAAGGGAAAGCGTCGCTAAGGTGTGGCTTGGAATGGTTGGGCGACTTAGGGAGAAAAACAAGGGCATACCTAGAGTAAACCCAGCCACTCAAACATGCTCGCACTGATGGTTCATGGATCATTGCCATGATAAACAAAACCAAAGTAGTGCGTGTGTTGCAATCTTTATTTTCTAGTTCCCTCTAAATATCAATGTTTCAAAAATGTTAATTGGAGAAGTTGTTTGTGCTACTAATATGAGTCTAATCATTGAATATGTGATAAAACATCTTATTATTTTAGCATTTACTCTTTCCATGCAAAAATCACATAAGTGTAACAAAAATATATTGTACAGAAGTATGTCGTAATGACATTTAATATTACAATGCCTCTAATATTTCATTTGTACAAATATACAGGTAACATGTACATATATCCAAATAAGCTTGATATTATAGTTTAATTTATTGCATTTACATTCAATTCAATGAACCATCTGGCTCTGCTCTACTCTTTATTATGTCAAGAATTACCTCATGGTCAGACTCATGAACCTTCCATAGGTTCCGATTCAGTGGTCTACCCCCATATTTAGTCAAGTGAACATTTGATGCCACCACAAGGTTCTAATAATGAAGAATCTTTCTATATGTCTCAAAGTCCTCAAATAACCACATGTTATATTTCCTCAATTTGTACCTCCTAAGACATGTACCAATAACAATGACTGATCCTGTAGGGTATTTAATGTTTTCACCATCTACCACAGGGACATCCAATTTCTTTTTTGCCTCCACACAACAACATAGATAATTATTTTTTTTCTTATTCATTGTCTTTAGCTACAATAGCTGCATAAACATGCCCTGCAATCATATTTCCATTTATGTACATGAATAGAGTGAAAAAAGAGATGTAAAATAAATTTTATTAAATATGTATGTAGATAATTTACCTGGTTGGACTAGATCTGAGACATGGTCAAAGTCAATTGATGCTTCCATCTGTGTGAGTTGTAATGCTTTTGGGAGTCGATATCTCTCAAGTGGGCTTAGAGTTCTCATACAGCATTCGTCGACCCACTCTTTTGACTCGCACTCATTCCATGATTCATTTGCACAAGATGGACAAAAGAACACCATATGTCGTGTATGTATAGTCCATGAACCTACATTAGAGCTTCTAAAAGAGTGTAGCTCTCTCAATCTTATCAATGCACAACAATCCTCGTATTTTGGAATGTTATTATCATCTATCAACCAAAAAAATATATGAATTGAAGACTCACCTTGATTACCTGGACCCATTTAGAATTACACCACTCGACAATAGCTCTTGCACCAGTCAGCTTTGCTTTATCTGTGTACTTTGTCTCTTCTCATGCCAAGGCTCTTTTGATACATGCTCTTGCACCATTATGATCCCCCTCTCCATGCCTGATCTGAAAATGGATCTAGACTAATTGCAGTATTGAATGCTTAAATAAAATCAATTTAGTGGAAGTCTTAATGCATTTATACATAAATGAAATTATGCATCAAAACTTAAAATCTTAAGGTGAAATAAGCAAGATTGAGAGAGAGAAGATAGAAGGCGCAAACAAAGTTTGATTACGGAGTTCGCCACAACGTGACTACGTCTCCGGGTCGGCTCCAATAGAGTACAACTGATCCGATTAATCTCCAACATCAAATTACAAATGCACCAAGTCCATTCTTTCAAGCACTTCGGCAGCAACAAAACTCCGATGTACAAGAATGGCTCAAAAAAAATCTCCTTACAAGACCTCTCTATTCCTTCAAAACTTCACCAAGACCAATTTCTCTACAAGTCTCCTTCAAGAATTACAATAATTCTCCAACTTTTTGATTGCCCTCCAAATACAAAATCACCTCCTTTTATACATAATTTTGACCAAAAATGGCTTAAAACCATATAACCAACATAATAATTACATAGCCCCATTTTTAAATAACAAA
Organism: Cryptomeria japonica; assembly: GCF_030272615.1. NCBI lineage: Eukaryota > Viridiplantae > Streptophyta > Pinopsida > Cupressales > Cupressaceae > Cryptomeria > Cryptomeria japonica. The sequence continues at coordinate 592,368,217 of NC_081410.1, forward strand.
ATAACCTATTTTGGCTTTTATAATTATAAGCCTTACAAATAAAACTAATCCCCATAACAAAATAAATTTGTTTGGTTAATAAAAATTTGGTTACTAACCAAATAACCACCATAATAATCCCCTTGGATATTCTTTAAAATAGACCCTTTAAATATGAGAAAGGTGGTTAAAGGGGTTATTTTGTTGAAATGTAAGTTTACGGAATTTTTTCCTCTCCTTGTTTTATGGGCAAGGGAAGAGAATTTTAAGGGATAAAATCCCACCAAATTCTCCTTAAAATCACAAAAATCTTTTAATTTTTAAACCATATGTATTTTCTTTTAACAATATGGTTTAATCCATATTTCTTTTTCCACCAAACATGCTGACATCATCATGTACGGATGCTGACGTCATCATTGTGCTCTTAAGTCAACCAAACTTTGACTGCTTATAACTCGAGCATACGAACTCTGTTTTTGACAAATAGCATATCGTTGGAATCGTCTTGACGAGCTCTACGCGATGATGCCAATTTTGACAAATTTTGATGACATCATTTTTTTCGCTTTTTGGACGCCCCTTGTACTAAGTTTGACCCAACTTTGACCGACCATAACTTGCACAAACGGACTCCGTTTTGCTCCGTTCAAGTTGCGTTGGAATCAGGACGCTGAGATCTTTCTGATGGTGCAAAAATTTGGATATTTAGAGACACTTCAATTTTCATTGAAAATATCCACCGGATCAATGCCCAACTTCACAAAAAATCCACATATGTTGAACACTATTGCTCTTATGCATTCTTCTCAACCAATAAAAAATTTGAGATTTCTTGAATTGTGAGGCACAATTATCTGACCATATGATATGTTGGCAGAATGAAATACCCCTTCTACCCAAATTATGATAGAATATCTCGAAGCAATCTTGCACAAACTTTGTAGAATATGAGTGAACATCATTGATATAAAAGTGATACTCCATCAAAATCTTCTTATTTTCATCTGTGCTATCAGCAACATGTATGAATGCTATATGCACAAATATAGCAGGCTGTGTGAAGTTGTAATACTGGGATTGAACCTCATTTTGGGGCTTTAGTGTGTAGTTCTCTACGAAGTCAACACCTGAAGTGATGGTATCAAGTGGAAATGTGTCCTTGCATATCTTGAATTGAAAGTCCAACCATCGAGCTCTATGGGTATGCCTTGCATACTCATACAATATTTTCTCACAAAAAATGCCCATAAACTGATACACAAAAATATTTTCAGTGACAAAATCACACCTTTTTGCTTCTTTTCCATCTTTTACACTATACATCACTGTCTTATATTTGCTAAAATCCATTAGTTCATTACCAATAAAATGTGTACTATCCATATGTTCACACATTGGCAAATTTTGCAAGTCACTGCAATGAACACATGTGCCATCCAAGCATACTTTATTGTAAAATTGATGACCATCAACTCTTTCACATAAGATGGTAGATATGAAGCCCCTTGAAGATCTAGGTGGAGCCTTTATGCTACATTCCTATAACATATTATTAGTATGCGAATCTACATATATGTCGATAAACATCATAATGATTAGAAAATTCAATATGTACTCTACAACAACAAGTAGTGCGTGTGTGATTTATTTTGACATAAAAAGGTTTTGCCATTTCAAAAAATATTTGACTAATTTTAATTTGAGGATACATTTCTAAAAAATTGGCAAAAAATTGCATTTGAGTCATATCCGAAAAATGCTTTGGATGTGGATCATGGATCTCACTACCAATTCTCCTCCTTACAACATCTCTTTGATTAGGAGAGACCCTTGTGTTAGTCTTCCAAAATTCTCTAATCAAGGATCTCAAGGATTCAACAATCACTTTATCTTTTCGTGGTAGTCTACAAGAGAATGCCCATAATTCTTTGTCATTTGGATCTTCAACTCTTTCACGCCTTCCCACGACTCTCATTAGGGATTTTCCACTTATTTTCATTAATTTACTTGTCTTTCTAATGAGCTGAGATTTCTTTATTTGAGAGCTTACTATTGTCGATGTGAGGACATGTCGTATGACATTGCTATCTTGAGTGCATGATGTAGAACCCACATTCTCATATGCACTCATTTGATTCTTCATAACTGATTTTTGACTTGAATCATCCGATGGTCTTAGACAAAGAATTCTCATGATGGGCCTAAATTTCAGATTTCTCATTAATTCAACAAATAGTTGACATCTTTTGATCTTATTTTCTCAAAATAAAATCTCCATATTTGGTTAGCATATCTTTGACAAGTACGCTTTGGAATCTTGTCAACCATTGGCTGCAAAATATTAGTATCAATATCAATCAAATACTTAGGCTTTCTATGCAAAATTCTTGGACGTGTTCTCAAAGTTTGAGTTGCCTCAATATTAGGAATGTTAACAACATTAGGGATATATGGCATACCTTCAACCAAAGATGAAAATAAGATGTAGAAGATGGTGTAACTCCAACATTTGAAGTTGTGTGTGATGTACTTGCTATGTGAGATGTAGAAGATGGTGTAACTCCAACGTTTGAGGACAATGGTGATGTAATTTCAATATGAGATGTTGTAGAAGATATGCATTCAACATGAGATGGTGTGCCTTCAACTTGACTCCTGGTAGATGATGTGCCCAAACTTTGTAGTTCAATTGTCTCATAGCATGAAGATTTTGCATCCATTGCCTTTGTGATGCCAATTCAATATCTGTCTTCTCTTGCATGGATATTTCATGTTCCTCTTTTTCTTCTATAGTGTTCAATTTCCTTCCTTCACAAAGGAGCCTCATTCTTTCTCTTTTCTTTGCATTATTGGCTTCATGCTCATCAAGTGTTAGAATTTTTTCTCATTTCCTTGGCATGATGATGAATTCTACATGTGTGGGTACATGATGTAGAGATAAGTTCATAACTTTTGTTACAAAAATCATATACTCTAAAATTTTAAATTGCAAAAATCATAACTTATGTTATGTAAATCATATACTCTAAATTATAAAATTCTTAACATGAATGCACTCATTATATTATTCTAGATCATTCATCTATAGTTAAATTGTATATTATGAAATTTAAACAAATAAAAACACAATGAAAATATTATTGAATGTAACTTTCTTTGCTATCTTAATATGATTGCACTCAGTATATTATACTTGCATTTCTCTCTAGCTATTGCTTATTATAAAATTTAAACAAAGGAACTCATAATGGACATATAAATTATAAAACCATAACAAAAAATACCTCATATGATAAAAATCATAGAAAAAAATTCAAATTATTGTCTTCTACATTGTCCAATGAGAAAAAAGGTGGCCAAATGATGGAATATGTTATGATATGTCATCAACATCAAAAGGCATATATTGGTTGTTATTAGATCTAGCAACAAACATAACCAGAGAATGTGGGGCAGATTCAGAAGTCCAATGTCCCTTTTTACTATTTTTCAAGGGCAGACCATATGGTGTGTGCCAAATTTGGTGCACCCCAAATGCTCTCTATGAAGTTTCAACAAATGGGGAGAAAGAGAGAGAGGGAAAAAGAGAGGGGGGGAGGGAAAGATAGAGGGTGAGAGAGAGAGGGAGAGGGAAGATATAGGATGGGGGGGAGAAAGACATAGGGTGGAGGGAAATAATGGGAGGGAGAGAGGGAGAGGGAAGAGATAGGATGGGGGGGAGAGAGAAAGAGAGGGTGAGAGAGAGAGGGAAAGGGAAGAGATAGGATGAGGGAGGGAGAAAGAGATAGGGTGGAGGTAAATAATGAGAGGGAGAGAGGGAGAGGGAAGAGATAGGATGGGGGAGGTAGAGAGAGAGAGGGTGAGAGAGAGAGGGAGAGGGAAGAGATAGGATGAGGGAGGGAGAGAGAAAGAGAGGGTGAGAGAGAGATGAAGAGGGAAGAGATAGGATGGGGGAGGGAGAAACAGATAAGGTGGAGAGAAATAATGGTAGTGATAGAGGGAGAGGGAAGTGATAGGATGGGGGAGGGAGAGAGAAGGAGAGTGCGAGAGAGAGAGGGAGAGGGAAGAGATAGGATGGGGGAGGGAGAAAGAGATAGGGTGGAGGGAAATAATGGGAGGGAGAGGGAAGAGATAGGATGGGGGAGGGAGAGAGAGAGAGGATGAGAGAGAGGGAGAGAGAAGAGATAGGATGGGGGAGGGAGAGAGAAAGAGAGGGTGAGAGAGATAGGGAGAGGGAAGAGATAGGATGTGGGAGGGAGAAATAGATAGGGTGGAGGGAAATAATGGGAGGGATAGAGGGAGAAGGAAGAGATAGGATAGGGGAGGGAGAGAGCAAGAGAGGGTGAGAGAGATAGGGAGAGGGAAGAGATAGGATGGGGGAGGGGGAGAGAGCGAGAGAGGGTGAGAGAGAGAGAGAGGGAGAGGGAAGAGAGAAAGAGATAGGGTGGAGGAAAAAAATGGGAGGGAAAGAGGGAGAAGGAAGAGATAGGATAGGGGAGGGAGAGAGCGAGAGAGGGTGAGAGAGAGAGGGAGCGGGAAGAGATAGGATGGGAGAGGGAGAAAGAGATAGGGTGGAGGGAAATAATTGGAGTGATAGAGGGAGAGGGAAGAGATAGGATGGGGGGAGAGAGAGAGAGAGAGAGAGAGAGAGAGAGAGAGAGAGAGAGAGAGAGAGAGAGAGAGAGAGAGAGAGAGAGAGAGAGAGAGAGAGAGAGAGAGGGGAAGAGATAGGGTGGAGGGAAATAATGGCAGGGAGAGAGGGAGAGGGAAGAGATAAAATGGGGGAGGGAGAGTGAAAGAGAGGGTGGGAGAGATAGGGAGAGGGAAGAGATTGGATAGGGGAGGATGAAAGAGATAGGGTGGAAGGAAATAATGGGAGGGAGAGAGAAACATAGGGTGAGAGAGAGGGGAAGAGGGAAGAGATAGGATGGGGGAGGGAGAAAGAGATAGGGTGGAGGGAAATAATGAGAGGGAGAGAGGGAGAGGGAAGAGATAGGATGGGTGAGGGAGAGAGAAAGAGAGTGTAAGAGAGAGAGGTAGAGGGAAGAGATTGGATGGGGGAGGGAGAAAGAGATAGGGTGGAGGGAAATAATGGGAGGGAGAGAGGGAGAAGGAAGAGATAAGATGGAGGAGGGAGAGAGAAAGAGAGGGTGAGACAGAGAGAGGGAGAGGGAAGAGATAGGATGGGGGAGGGAGAAATAAAGAGAGCATGAGAGAGAAAGGGAGAGGGAAGAGATAGGATGGGGGAGAGAGAGAGAGATAGGGTGGAGGGAAATAATGAGAGGGAGAGAGGGAGAGGGAAGAGATAGGATGGGGGAGGGAGATACAAAGATAAAGGTTTAGAGGGGGAGACTTAAGAGATAAAGAATGACAGATAGATAGAGAGAGAGAGAGAGAGAGAGAGAGAGAGAGAGAGAGAGAGAGAGAGAGAGAGAGAGAGAGAGAGAGAGAGATGTGTGAATAAGAGAAAGGGAGGGGGAGGTAGAGAATGGGAGAGAGATAAAATTGTGAGAGAAGAGTGAGATAGAGAGATAGAGGTAGAGAGGGAGAGAGACTTAAATGAGAAATAATCAAAGAGAGAGACAAAATGAGAGGTTAAAGAGAGAGAGGGAGAGAGGGAATGAGATGAAGAGAGGGAAAAGAGTTAGAGGGAACAAAAGAGAAATAATGGGAGAGAGACACCTAGGAGAGGAGGACATAGATAGATAGATAAATGTTGAGAGTGAGAAATTTAATAGAAAGGAGAGAGACTTGAGAGAAATAGGGAGTAGGGGAGATATAGAGAGACTTGAGAAGTGGATGGAGGGATTGTGAGAGAGAGAGCTAAGAGGTGGAGAAAGGGAAGGTGAGAGAGACACCTAAGAGGTGGAGGAAGGGATGGTGAGAGAGAGAGAAAGAGAGAGTGGAGATAGAGAGAGCCTAACTAAGAGGAAGGGATGGAAGGAGAGTATAAGAGACTAGAGAGAGAGATGTGAAGAGAGGCAGAGAGGGAGATTGAGAAAGAGTGATAATGAGAAAGGGAGAGAGGGAGGGGGAGGAGAGAGGGAGAGAGAGGGAGAGAGATACACTTAAGAGAGGAGGAGAGTGAGATAGAGAGATAGAGGTTGAGACTGGGAGAAACTTATGAGATAAAAAATGGGAGAGAGAGAGAGAGAGAGACTTGAAAGAGGGGGAGATAGAGAGATAGAGAAAGTAAAAGGGAGGGGACAGAGATAGAGAGAGAGAAAGGTAGAGGGAGAGACAGAAAGAGGGAAAGAGAGTGAGAGATAGAGATAGAGGGCAATAGGGAGAATGAGAGAGAGAGGGATGGGGAGGGAAAGGATGGGATAAAGATTTTAGTAATTGAAACTAATTGGATTCATTTTATTGTCATTGATGGCAACAAGATATGATGGAAGTCATAAACTGACACTAGGAAGCATATACCAATAGATACCAGATTTGGAGCATTTAGGGCTAAACTGGCACTGACACCGACACCAGAATCAATACTTCTTTGGAAGGCGACATCAAGGAGGATCTACTTAAAATCAATTTTTAATTAATATTGTCAAGGCTGACATTTTTTGTAAATGTATTTTAATCTAACATAAGGCATATCATTTGTAATAGGTATATAGGTCAGTCTGCTAGGTTATTTTTGTAATGGAGTAAGATATATGATATGTGTGGATATAGGAGAATATAGAAGAACTATATGATGTGAAATATATGTATGGAGATCATTTTGTATACGAATTCTATATCATGCAATGATCTGTAGATAGCTTGGAAATCATTCTTGGAAGAGAAGAGATACTAGTAGCAGTTCAGAGTTTATGAACCGGTATAGAGCAGAACCAAAACCAGAACTCTATTTGGCATAGCAAATGCATTCTTTAGTTCATTTTCATTCATTTACTTTGGTAGAAAGCTTGTAGTCAGTGAGGCTCTTTAGTGATGAGCAGTATGCTCTAGGCAGTGTGCCTTCCTCCAAGTGCAGGCCCCTATTATATGTAATATCTTTTCATATGGCCAATGAACTGATATTGTGGGTCACAAATCCGACCGTGGTTTTTCTTCATTGAGGTTTTCCACGTATAAATTTTGTGTGTTATGGTGTTCATTTATGTGGATGGTTTATTTGCTTCTTGTTATATGTTTATTTGTTTACCGATATATATATGCATACTCTAGAAAGTTAAAAATTGTTCATTCTGGCAGAACACTGATTCACCCCCCCCTCTTAGTGTTCCTGAATCCCAACAATTGGTATCAAAGCTTGGTACCTCAGAATAAGTTTAATAGCTTGAGGAAGATCTTGAAACCAAAATGTTTGAACATGGCTATGGAGAAGCAAATTGAGATGGCTTTTGAGGATTATGATGCTGAAAGGATGAAGAACTTGAAATTGCAAGAAGAATTAAATTTTGCAAATGAATTCATTCTTATCCCTCAAGAAAGGTTATCATATGCTCATGCCAAGAGAAAATAACTTTTGCAACAACCAGATGATGAGGAGAAAAATGCTCTTAAGGAACAATGTCAGAAACTAAGTCAAGCAAACATGCTCATGAAGAATGAAATGCAAGATCTGACTATGAGGTTATCAAAAGATATTGAGGATAGAAAGAAGAAGGAAGATAATCTTGTTATATCTCTGAAGAACAAATTTGATGAATATGGCAGATTGACTCATGAGAATAATTTGTTGAGAACTGATTTGGCACACTCTTGGAACAATGAACAAGAAATTGAAAGACAAGTCACCACTCTGAGAGATGATCTGACTACTGCAAGTGAGTATAAAGAAAATTTTAGGATTAGTGCTACATACTTGGATGACTTATTGAAAAGACAAAAACAAATTGATGATTCTAGAGGACTTGGATTTGTATGAGGTGAAAGCTCTAGTACTACAAATGAAGATTAGACAACCAGTATGTAGAACTCATCAGAACAAAGGAAACTAGTAAGGTAATCTAATGCTTATAAATTCAATGGTAGATGTTTTGTTTGCAATAAATTTAGGCATATGGCTAAACATTGTAGAAATAATGCAAATCAAAACTACAATTTTGTTCCCGGTCAATGCACAAACTACAAGAAATATGGTCATAGATCAGAAGATTGCAGAATGAATGTTAAATGTCATACATGTGGAAAGTTTGGATATTTTGCTAATCATTGCAGGTCAAGAAATGATATTGAATATGTCAAAGCAATTCAGAAGAACAATGTTACATGTTATGCATGTAACAAATAGGTCATCTTGCTAAGTATTGCATAAGCAAGACTGAATCAGTTAATAATGATAAAGATAATAAGAAAGGAAAGCTGAAGGTAGATGAAATACAACAAGATCACACCAAGAGATGGGTTAGAAAATCTGAAGAATCAAGTGGAGATGGATCTATACCAGTAACTCCATCGGTAGAATAGAGTATTCCTCCACCAAGAGGAAATTCCACTGGTAACTGAGGCATAAGCCTTAGGGGTTGGCAAAGTCATTGATAAATTTTGCATATTACCCGGGAAGAGATCTAAGAAGATCTAGAGAATTGTGTTTGTGAGATTTTGCCAAGATCAAGAGTTCAATGAAATGTACAAAATAGAGACACAATAGAGGACAAGAATAAACTGTATTCTCATCAATAGAAAATGATCAATAATAATAATTACATACAATGTAGATGAACTTGCTTATATAGGCAAGGCTAGGGATATGTGAGCACACAAACATGACATGTGGCTCAATAAGAGACAAGGGTAGGTAGGAAATAGGTGTGGGTAGGTAGGAGAAATAATATAATAGTCCACATGAGGTGGATCACCCACTGAATGTGGAGTGTAACAACAAGATCAACACCATAAAAGGTGGAATTTCTCCTACACACACTATCCCAATGAGGCACAAACACCCAAGTGTCTCATACCCAAACTACTATGAAATGCATTTCCTAAGTAAACTTAAGTGTAATAATATCCAAGATGAATAATTATTTACACCAACACCCCCCCTTAAGTGCAACTTAGGGGAATGCACTTAAGTCTACAATGCAACTAAGTAATGCAAGATGGGTCCCGACTATGAGGCCATGTTAGGTACCCATGTACAAATGCAAATGCATGCAAACCAATGCAATGAAAACTCTCACAAAGTGGGGAAAGAGAGAAAAACCCAATGGGAAAAAACCCTCCCCCAAAAGAAAGATGAAAAACTAGATACAAAGAACTCTCATAGAAGTATGTGAAGGACAAAACCCCATGTGAGGAAAAAGTCCCCCCCATATGAGAGAAGAAGAGAAGCTAGGAAGCCCCCCCTCAATGTGGAATCTGCACCAATGACAAAAGCTCGATGTATGAAGAAACTGCTCCACGAACGTCGAACAACATTCCTCCCCTTAGGAAGAAACAAAACCAAAGGTGTATCCATGAAGTCTCCCCAATCATGAAGGGAAGATGTATGAACAAAACTCATGATGAAAGGAATCTCTGAAAATTGCTCAAGTGTCCACATGTCGATGCTAAAAGATACCCCTCCAAAGGTGGTAAATTGTGCCACACTGCTGAAAAAGGCACTCCAAGATCTAGTGGAGATGGATGTAGAACATGTCCCAAAGACTCACATGTCTCCTCAAAAAATAAAGAGACCTCCTCCAACTACTGTACATAAGTAACCACAATCATGTCAACCTTGAAAGAATGATCATGTAGAGAATGAACAAGAGGGTCAGAGTGTGCCCTCGCAACAATCGAAGAAGGATCACCTTCATCAAAGAGAAGATGAATGTCATCAATGATGTCTCCCAAATCTGCAATGTAGGATTCCATAAATAAACTTGCAATGTCTGTCAAGTAATCATCCCATGAATTTGAAGCTGGAAGACAATGAATATCCTACTGCACTAAATAACATGAAGGCAAAACTGTCGCACTATCCACATCATTAGGTGCAATAGGTGATGTGATATCAATATGAGGAGATGAAATATAAGGCTCAAGAATGGAGTCACATGTGAGAATCCCCATGTTCAAGTGCCCAAAGTTCTCCTCAAAATCTCAACCATCACAAGAAGTGTGATCATCATGTGTAGAATCATCAAATGTGAAATCATCATCATCAACAAAATCTGAAAAGGAGTATAACCGAGATGCATGATCAACCACCCCAGTCGCAATGATAGCTCTAGTCTCCAAGTCTCTAATGAAAACTGAGTCAAGTGTGAACTCCACAACTCTCTTAGTTGCGCTATGTGTGATTTGATATATAGAAAGGAGATTGTTTGTCAAGTGGGGTACACACAACACATCATTGAAGGAGTTATCCCCAATGTCAATAGATCCTTTCCCAATCACATCCATGTATGTATGATTGCCCATCAAAATCTGTGGCATGGTGCAAGGCTCAAATGTAGAGAACATAGATTGCGAAGATGCCATATGATGGGAAGCCCCTAAATCTAGAAGCCATCTCTCTGAATCATGACTGATAGTAGCACATAGAACTTTTCCTTTTCTTGTTCCAAAAGAGTGAGTCTTCCCACTTGTAGAAGCCATGAATGCTTGCCCTTTTCCTTTTGAATGTGAGGAAGTGGAAGTTGATGAATCATCCTTCTTGTAGATTTTAGGCAAATCAATGTTATGCTTTTTGATGATATGTGTAAGCTCATCAATCTTCTTAGAATGGCAATGATGCTCCTCATGACCAATCTTTGTACAATAGGCACAAGTAGGTCTCTCCCTCTTTGGTGAATTATCTCTCTTGGAAGAGGATGAATCTCCTTGTTTTGGAGAAGATGGTGCTTTGTCCTTAGGCTTTGATTGCCATTTCTTCTTGTTTGAGTTGTCCTTTCCTTGATTTCCTTTGTTCCCTTGATTTGCCACTAATGCTTGAGACTTAGAAGCCTTAAGAATGCCCATGCTTATCAACTTAGTTTGTTCCATCATCAACATTTCATTGAAAGCATCAAATGTAGGCATTTTGTAGCTTGAACCCATTGTCATCTTATGGGTTTGGAAACTAGAAACAAATGCTACATATTCTTGTGGAAGTTTACCTATCAAGTTGAATATCAATTGAGTATCCTTTTTATCAATGCCAAAATCTTTGAGTTGTGCCCTCAACTCATTTGCCTTAGTGACATAATCTTGTATAGTATCAAAGTTCTTGGGATCTAACATGGTGAGATCACTATCAATTTGATATCCCCTAATCTCATCAACTTGACCATACAAGTCTTGAAACTTTTGCCAAGCATCCTTGATTAGAGTACATTTCTCAATATGAAAAATGAGATCCTTTGATACATACTTTCTTAAGGTACCAATTGCCATGATATTTTTAGTGAGCCAATCCAAGTGACCAACTGGATCAACCTTAGGATCAACGGGAGCAACAATAGTTCCATCAATGTAATGAGTGAGTCCTTTTTCCATAAGTTTACTCCATGCATCAATTTTCCAAGTAGCATAATTATGAGGAGTTAAGAGAGGAAACTTAGAAGAACCCATAGCAGCAAAAAGGAAGGAACACAAGAGCACAAAAGCACAAGATACACCCCCCCAAATTCAATCAATCAAAGTACCCCCGCCAAAGTGATGATTTTGACACTTTATACTTAGTGCGATTACAATGAGCCACTTGCAAAACAAGGCAAAGTGGACTTATGATGCAAATTTTACAACTTCTCAAATGCGATACAAGAGACTTCAATCAATAGTGCAATGAATCTAACTGAGATTCAAGCAAATATACAAGTACCAAGAGAGTCAAAAATGGCCAAAATCTGAAAGTACAATTTCTACTTACAATGGCATCAATCTGATAGCATCATGTGAAATTAGACAAAAAAATACGCACTTTAAAAAAAAACGGCGCCTGAAAAGGAGGTCGTATGACCCTAAACGAAGCCTCTGAAGTTGCAAAAATTGGGATTACTCAGGTACAGTCACCAAAAACTGCATTTTCTGAAAAATTAGTGCATCAAAATCAAAAAATTTCTTCACCATTGCGAAGAGCACGAAATTCTAGCCCATTTCAAAAAACATTGCTTGAAAAAAGGAGCAAAAATGAGCAAGATATCATCATCTGAAGTTGAACTGCAAAATCAGAAATGCAAATGAGAGGGGGGTCCAAAAATTTTCAAACCTTGCTGATGTGTGCTGACGTTAGCAAATCACCGGATTAAATTTGACGGCTGTATGACCGTCGCAAAAACTTTGCCTCCCTTTTGACTGGGCGTCCGTACTGTACCGACTGCTAACTGGGCAGGTGACTGGGCGCTAACGTGACACTGTACAGTGGCGTATGGACAGACTGCGTGGCACTGATGATGTGGCGTACGGATCTGACATCACTGTGTAGGGTGTACGGATTTGCTTGCGGGCTAATGGCGGACGCGGGGCCGCCTGTTTTGGTGGTCACCGGCGGAGGGAGCGGCCAGAGCCGAGGGGGCCGGCGGTTGTCCAGAAGTCTTGGGCGCCGATGAAGACACAATAGCAGCGACGGCAGGTTGCGGCGGCGTCAGGGTCCCGGCTGGTGGGAGGTACACTGCAGCGGCGACGGGAGGACGGAACGGCTGACGTGACTCAGCAGGTACCAGCGCGGGCGTTCGGACCTGCAACACCTGCGACACGCAGGTACGGGGGGGGGTCTGTGGACCCCCAAATACAGTGCACAAAAAAAAAAAAAAAATTGATTTTTTTTGAAAAATTTTCCGAATTTTTTTTTTTTTTTGATGAAATTTTTTTTCAATTTTTTTTTTTGACGAAATTTTTTTTCATTTTTTTATTTTTCAGAAAATATAATTTTTTTTTCGAAATTCACACAATAATAGTAAAATTGGCGAGAAAAAATTTTCTCACCAAAATAGGCCGACTTTATAACCAAAATTCATGGAAACGACCTTCTGGATGCAATGGCGGGGTCGGATCTGGTCTAGGACGCCTCCAAAAGATATTGCTCCTCAGATCTGCCTCTTGACATCGCAATAATGCCTCTTCAAGACGAATCAATGAAGCCCCAATGGCTCTGATACCATGTGAGAGTTTGCCAAGATCAAGAGCTCAATGAAATGTACAAAATAGAGACACAATATAGGACAAGAATAAACTGTACTCTCATCAATAGAAAATGATCAATAATAATAATTACATACAATGTAGATGAGCTTTCTTATATAGGCAAGGCTAGGGATATGTGAGCACACAAACATGACATGTGGCTCAATAAGAAACAAGGGTAGGTAGGAAATAGGTGTGGGCAGGTAGGAGAAATAATATAATAGTCCACATGAGGTGGATCACCCACTGAATGTGGAGTGTAACAACAAGATCAACACCATAAAAGGTGGAATTTCTCCTACACACACTATCTCAATGAGGCACAAACACCCAAGTGTCTCATACCCAAACTACTATGAAATGCATTTCCTAAGTAAACTTAAGTAAGTGTAATAATATCCAAGATGAATAATTATTTACACCAACAGTGTTCATCATTGATGAAGGTTCACCTGACACATAACTGCGAAACCGACATCCGTAGGGTTGTTAGTGAAGCATTTATTATAGAAAAATTAGGGTTTTATTCACTAATAAAAGAGGGTAAGTGAATTCATTTTCAGTTACCGAGCATTCAAGCATTCAGATCGAAGTAAAGGCGAGTCTAGAGCAAGTATAAGCATTGTGAAAAGATTTCGAGTAGTTATCAACCTTCCACCGACACTTACTTTCAGGTATTTTTTGACATGGCATGTGGATCTTCAACTCCTACTTTTATTGTAAATCCCACCATTGTCGAAGTCAAGGATAGTTTAAATCCATTATTTAAGGAGGTTCCTAAAATTGCTAAAAAGGAAGACTCCGCGGGAGCATTCTCTAGGGTTCTTGATGACGTAATGTATGTTGAAGATGTGAGGGCATACATTCACTACAACCTTGAGGATTTGGGCACTAAAGACATCAAAAATATGTATCAATCCATGATACCGGGAGACTGTGGAACCATTAAAGTGAAATTCAAAGCAATTGAGGATCTAGGGTTAACTGGTATTCTGTACGTATTGGAATTCAAGGATGAAGTGATCAGATACGTTCTGAGGTTCACAATGAATTTATTTGGCTAGATAGGCCTTACATGATCACGAAGGAGGCAATTCAAGATGTCATCGGCTTACCCAGGGTTGGGCAAGAACCTGGTAAGAAAATTTCCAACATAGAGGTTGAAAAACTCACTGGTGCTACCCCTGATAGCAGATCAATGAGGATAAGCACAATCACCGACATAGATATAAAGTTTTCAAACATGATCATAGGTTACAAGGTAATTCAATCCAACCGATTGAATTCTGTTGCTAGTTCATGCATTCATGCCGCATATCAAATGTTGAGGAATAAAGTGAAATATGATTTATGTGAGTGGATGAGGAGTGAGTTGATGTTAAACCTTGGAAAGATCAAAGGAATCAAGAAAGGCACCTTTAGATATGGAAACTTGATTGTTTGTTTAATGCTTTACTTCCTAAGTGAGCTACCCGATATAGGGAAGAAGCATTGGGCTCATGACATACCGGTAGGTATGCAGATCAAAAAAGCTATCACCAGTCTTAGTAATGACAGAGATGAGAAACTTTGGGGGTATTTTAAGACTTTTCAAGAAAACATGAGGAAAAGGGAGAGAATTTCTAAGAATATCGTGGAGAAGTATTCCACTGATATTTATTTCATGGTAAAAATTAATGAAACTCTTATGGAAGCAGTTGAACCTAGGCAAATCTGGGTTACCGAGCTTAGATATGAGGTTGATGATAGCATTTTTGAACTCTATGAAAAGATGTTGTTAGATGCCCCATTAGATGATAAGACAAAACATTTTGGTACAACAGGAGAGAAGGCTCTTTAAGTCAAAACCAATTTTAACAGGAAAAGAAGAGAAAAGAAAATAGAAACGATGTTTGCATATGTACAAGATGTGCTTTATAAGATAGACACTCAGCTGGGATCTAAATCAAAATGGGTTGCTAAACTGGCAGAGGTTGGTAATGCAGAAGTGAAGAAGCCACAAGTTCACATTTCCCCTATCACTTTAGACTTTGATCCTAAGGATAATGAACCTCTGGCTTTCAGAAGGGTACAAAGGAAGAATGTGGTAAAACCACTGATAGAGAAAAAAAAGGCAGAGCCAAGGAGGAGACTTCTTAGAAAGGTAACTAAGCCTACTGCACCTCCACCACCGACAAGGAAGCCTATGCAGAAGAGGAAACCAGTCACACTGGCAACCACAAGAAAAAAAGCAGAAAGGTGATGATACTGGAACCGATAAGACCACAATGACTTGTGCTGAGCTTATTGATGAAATTAGTAAAGATGAAATATTGAAAAATATATCTAATTATTATGAAGATTAAGAAGAGAATGAGCAAAGTGAATTAGAAGAGGCTATTTTGTTGTATATAGACATCTATAAGAAATTCCTAATTGAAATTTTGAAGGAGATACCTTTATCCTTGTATAATAAACTTGAGGTTAGGAGACTTGATGCTATCAAGAGAGATAGGGAGATCAAAGAAGTAGCTCTTTTGGAATTATGTGGTACTGTAAATAATGAGGAAATGAAAAGATGTATTGACACTACAAATAGGACAATCTTCAGTAGTAAATCCCAATAGATAATCCTTACGATGGGGAGAGTAAATGAGGTGGTAAATGAGACAAGTAAGGGATAGACCAAATTCTTTTAGAAAAACCCAAACTTTCTCACATCTCAAGAAGAATTTTCAAGGGAAACATCTTCCACCATTCCTGACAAATCAAAAGGGAAAGGTATTTTGGGTAGTTCAACTCCAGTTTTGACACAACCGACAGTAACTATAGATACTCAAACACAACCGACAGCTAAGGAGAGTGTATAGTTTGTACCAGCATAGATCATTTTTGAGCAAGGCAATGTACAGGACACTGGAAATTTTGTGGATAATACTCAACTGGCAGTAATCGACACTGCACCAAGTAGTGAAGCCACCTGTGCAATAGAGGTTGATATGGACAAGGTAAAAGCCACTGAGTCCATACCGGTAGGTAAAACTGATTCCCCAACAAAGGTTTTGGCAATTGACACTTCTCAGGTTGAGAAGAAATCAGTCTTTGATTTGAGTCCAACTTAATTAATGACGATGGCTACTCAGAAATTACTAAAGGAAGGTACTATAGATAAATGATTAATTGATCAACCAGTCTCTATATTACACATATTATTACCTAACTATCAGATTGAAGATGGAGCAAGCCCTTCTGGTAAGCTCAAGACTCTAACAGAGCACATATCCAACAATTTTCAATCTCTGAGGCAAATAGCATACCGATAGGCTTTGGACAATTTCATAGCAGCGAAAAGAACAACTTTTGATCAGCTTACAGAAATAGGAAAAAAGAAAATTGAGGACAAACTTATCCCTATTGAGTTTTGTTTAAAACAATTTACAAATATCTATAGAGTGTGTTGTAACATAGAAAGTCGTACAGCTAATGTAGATAGCAGATTGAAGGAGTTATATGATAAGATGGCTAAAATTGCTAACTCTTTTGATGGATTGACTACACTAACCACATCTGTTGATCAAAAAATTTTGTCCTTGGAGAACCAATTTTTTTCTTTTGAGAAGGAGAGAGATAAAATCATGAGGAGAGCAAGAAATCTAAGAGGATTGGTAAGTCCTAGACAAGATTCATTGGTGGTGCAGGAGCACCCTTCCAAAATCTTTCTCTTTCTTGTTTTGTTGGTGTTATGCTTCTTATGAAGCCATTGTACATGAATAAGAGCCATGAGCTCATGTGTGCTAGACTAGGTCCTAGTTAGGGTCTTAGTGGAGATCTTAGGGGTCATGAGTCAAGATTGTGATTTTCTTGAAAATGGAGGGTATGTGTGTCCTTGAAGTGTTTAGGGGTCCTTTATAACATGGTGGTGTCCTTAGGCTAGCCCAATGTGGGTCTAGGAGTCATAAAAAGCAACATTGGGAAAGTTGCTCAAAAGTTGCATGACAACTTTTAAAAGTTGTCAAGCAACTTTTCCATCATGATGTCAAGTTCTTTAGGTTAGCATGGAAAACCCTACTTTGGGCACATAGACTGAGGTATAGGTAGTATAAGTACTTGCAAACCCTAAATGAAAGGGTTGGATGTCAGACTTTGTATGGCCCTAGCAAAAATATCAGACTGAGACTGTAAAACTCTTACCAGTCAGTTTGAATGAAGAAAACAAGCAAATTAATGGATTGAGATACGTCCAAAACTATGTGGTTTGTCTTTCATGTTGTAAATACTTTCATTTCAAGTAATTAGTTTAGGTTTTTACTTGCAGATTGAGTGAGTTTGTAAATAGTTTGCAAACTATCTTCTTACTGTCCAATTTTGGATAGGATTGTGTAAATGAAGTCTTAACTCCTTTCCCCACTGTGGAAACACCATGAAACCATGGGGAATGAGAGTGAAGACCCTATACTATAGTCCCATGCAAGAAGGGCCCTTAAAAATGCCCAAAATTCTCCCTAGGCACTGTACGGCCACTTGGAGGCCCAAAACCTAGAAAATCCTTGAGCCCTTGCCAATTGAATGGCAATTCATTTTGGGAGTTGGGGTTGTTTGTGCATCATTTGTGAGAGGGAGCCCTAGAAGACCAGTTAGAAGGCCTAATTGGTCCTAATCCTTATAGCCCTGTTTTGTAAGCAAAAACACAAAACAGTGAAATCGGTAGAAAGGATGAAGGTAGCAACTTCTTGGGAGCACATGGAAGGATGTAAAACACGGTTTAAGACCTTATTTAACCTTGCTAAGACCTTGGAAAGTGTGGAACAAGCCTTAGCCCTTATTAGCTAGAGTAAGGGGTTTTGAGTCTCATGAGTAGGTGAGACCTTAGCAGCAGCATAGCAACTCATTGGTGGGCGGATTGGGAAAGGTCAGGGGATTCCTCAAGAAAAGGGAGTCCTAGAGACCCTAGGGTGTGAGGAGAACACCAGGTGATCCAAGGAAAGGATCCAGGAGCATAAACTAGGCTAGTCTATCCCAAACCCCAACCTATCAATTGGGTGTTCACAAGAAAGAGTACATGGATATGATAGCTAAACCCACACTAGCATATATCCCAAAGAAAGAAACAATTGCCCACTTACTAAGTATACTTGCATCTATTTCTGATACCTTTAAATCCGGTTGGGATATGTATCTTCAGTTATTGCAAAAGGCATACCCAAAAATCCTGAAGATGACTAAGCTCCAATGAAACTAATAGTATTCTTTTATTTCTTTTATTCTTTCACTAGTTTTTGGCATTAATGTCAAAGGGGGAGTATGTTCATATGTAAAAAATATCAGTGAAACACATCTCAAATGTAGTGTATTGCTTAGGGGGAGCATATCGATAGATAATCCAATTTTCACATGAGTGTTGCCATCAATGCCAAAGGGGGAGATTGTTGGCAATTGACACTTATTGGATTCATTTTGTTGTCATTGATGGCAACAAGATATGATGGAAGTCATAAACCGGCACTAGGAAGCATATACCGATAGATACCGACTTTGGAGCATTTAGGGCTACACCGGCACCAACACCGACATCGACATCAATACTTCTTTCAAAGTTGACATCAAGGAGGATTTACTTAAATCATTTTGTAATTAATATTGTCAAGGCCAACATTTTTTGTAAATGTGTTATAAGCTGACATAAGGTATATCATTTGTAATAGGTATATAGGTCAGTCTGCTAGGTTATTTTTGTAATGGAGTAAGATATATGATATGTGTGGATATAGGAGAATATAACAGAATTGTGTGATGTGAAATATATGTATGGAGATCATTTTGTATGTGAATTCTATATCATGCAATGATCTGTAGATAGGTTGGAAAACATTCTTGGAGGAGAAGAGATACCGGTAGCAGTTCAGAGTTTATGAACTTGTACAGAGCAAAACCAAAACTAGTACTCTATTTGGCATAACAGATGCATTGTTGAGTTCATTTTTAGTAATTTACTTTGGCAGAAAGCTTGTAGTCAGTGAGGCTCTTTAGTGATGAGCAGTATGCTCTAGGCAGTGTGCCTTCCTGCATGTGCAGGCCCCTATTATATGTAATATCTTTTCATATGGCCAGTGAACTGATATTGTGGGTCACAAATCCCACCGCAGTTTTTCCTCATTGAGGTTTTCCATGTATTAATTTTGTGTGTTATGGTGTTCATTTATGTGGATGGTTTATTTTCTTCTTGTTATATGTTTGTTTGTTTATCAATATATATATGAATGGTCTAGAAAGTTAAAAACTGTTCATTCTGACAGAACACTGATTCACCCCCCCTCTTAGTGTTCCTGAATCCCGACAAGAGACACCTAAGAGAGGGGGAGAGACAGATAGGGAGTGGAGGAGATAGAGAGACCTAATAGGTGGATGGAAATATTGTGAGAGAGACCTAGGGGGTGGAGGCAGGGAAGTTGAGAGAGATACCTAAGAAGTGGAGAGAGGGATGGTGAGAGAGAGAGAGAAAGATAGAGTAAGAGATAAAGAGAGCCCAAGTGAGAGGAAGTAAGGGATGGAAGCAGATTACAAGAGACTAGAGAGAGGTGAAGAGAGGGAGAGAGTGAGAAAGAGACATAATGAGAAAGAGAGAGAGGGAGGGGGAGGAGAGAAGGAAAGAATGGGAGAGAGATACACCTAAGAGAAAAGGAGAGTGAGATACATAAATAGAGGTTAAGAGGGAGAGACTTAAGAGATAAGGAATGCGAGAGGAAGAGAGATGGAGAGAGAGTTAGAGGGAGATAATTAGAGGGAGAGAGAGAGAGAGAGAGAGAGAGAGAGAGAGAGAGAGAGAGAGAGAGAGAGAGAGAGAGAGAGAGAGATAAGTGAAAAGGAGAAAGGGAGGGGGAGGGAGAGATTGTGAGAGAGATGCACTAGAGAGAGGAGAGTGAGATAGAAAGATATAGAGAAAGTAAGATAGAGAGGTAGGGGTTAAGGAAGAGAGAGGGAGAATGTTGGGAAGAGACCAGAGAGATAGTGTTGTTGGCAATTGACATGCATCTGGTTTAGTAGTGTTGTCATTTATGGCAACACACACATCATTTTGAGTTGGACACTTAACTGGTACTTACCGGTATTCATTGTTTGGACATCAACATTCAATTCATTTGGCATAAAAAGGAACTGACAACCGATAGACAAGAGAAACCGACAACATAGGAGTTGGTTAATGAGGCCGACCCAACAGGTTTATACAACAACAATCAACAAAATTGGTCCTGAAGTTTAATGCATTTTTTTTTTTTTGGACATAATGGATCACTAAGAGGGGGTGAGTCAGTGACTTGAACTTTTTTCTTACAATAAGGAGATATCGGTAATATATAAAATAGACTGAGTGCTAACTGGTAGATCAAACAATGCAAACAAGGTATGTAAACGGACTTGCTAAAACATAAATATAACACATGCACAAAGATGCAACACACAACACCAGATATATATGAGGAAAACCCAATGTGGGAAAAATCTCAGTGAGAATAGTTGTTGGAGATCTTCTGCTCTAATCCAGCCTCACAATAAATCTCTGATAAAATATTTAGGGGACCAACCCAGGGAGAACCAACCCCTGATTTATGAGCACCAAATCAAAGGAGAACCAACCCCTGCACTAAGCTACAACTTAGTGAAAAATAAATAAAACTCAGAAATACAAATTAAATCACTGTTGCAAATGAATTTTTGCAACCTTACAATATTCTCCTCTGTCGGCTTCTCCCTTACTGGTCTGTATTCTCTCCATCCACTCTGCAACTTGACTTTACTGATATCTTTTCTAAATCTCCTCTCACAATATCTTTTCACCTTCAACTCACACTTGATCACTCTTAATCAGTTACAGCTTCTATCTGTTTGTCACCTGTGTGTTCAATGGACACTCCACTGGTTGTTCCTTACACTGGTGTACTCTACTTCTCCTCATCAGTCAAATCTTTGCTCATAAACACTTGAAGTGTTTATCTCTTCGGCTCTCTATAAATTCACACTTGTCTTCACACTTTAGCAGCCACAACAACAGTCTCAAGTTATCATATTTGAACTTGAGCTTTCTTGCGAAGAATCAACTCAAACTTAGGGCGGTTAGGGTTTCCTTCACCCAACAAAATTTGCATGAGATCCGATCCATTTTGTCTTGGATTGATAGTCTATACTTGAGGAATGCATCAGTACATATTTTGCATTATCTAATGCATACTTGCTAAAGATAGCAATCTCGTACATGATTTTCTCTTGAAATCTGTCGACTCATAAAAAGCTCATTTTTCTCCTTCTCGAGATCTTCTTGCAATCTTATTTCTTTTCTTTGATCTAGGTGCCAACTACTCCCTAATCTTTCTTTGTCATTCTTCCTTCCTCGAGACACATTAGTCAATTACCATCCCATGATTTTTGGTTGTTTCATTAATGTCGATTAGTTGTTTCAACAACTATGTCGATGGAGGCTTCATTGACCTTTGCATGAGTACCACCTCACCTCCACATGGCATCACAACTATCATACACTTAGCTCACTGACATAAAGTCAATGTACACTTGAACATTCAACAAACTCATACCGATACAAGCCTTTATCAATGAGACCTTCTTCTCCTCCTAACCAGAAGTGCATACTACACCGGTAGTACATCTTCACCTTCGATGGTTTGTGATTACTTTAACATTCTACCTCTTCATCATAAACAAGAAGCCAAACTCCAAACTAGTTTAAACTCTACCAGTTATCACTCAACATGCTCACACACACATGCATCTCACCTCATACTAGTGAAGTCACTGATAGTCTCAACAACTAGTTGTCTTTCACCATACCGGTTGACAAGCCTTCATGTTAATCTTCTCAATACCTTATTTGTCTTTCACCATACCAGATGACATACCTCTACTGGTAGTCTACCTACAATACCTGTTGACATCAATGACTACTCAATACCAACAATCTCCCACTTTGGCATTGATGTCAACATCTTCTTTTCCTATTTCTCTCCCCCTTTGACAACAAGAGAAAAGGTAACCTTAGTATGACACCAATAATCTCTCCCTTGAATACATCTGATTAAGACACACTCTCCCCCTATGTCCATGCATCATGATTCAAGAGTCATAAGATAGTAGCAATGGTTGACTCCTCCTGAATCATTCAATCTCCTATACATTCAAGTGCTGCTAGATGGTGGGACAACTCCCATATTTTATCTCAAATACTCAAATGGGCCCAAAGGAAGTGGCTTGGTAAATATGTCAGCAATCTTCTCATCAGTGGGAGCACACTCTACTATGACCTCCTTGTCAGCTATCTTCTCCCTCAAGAAGTGATACTTGATTGCAATGTGTTTTGTTCTTGAGTGCATTACTGGATTCTTTGAGATGTTGATTACACTTAAGTTATCACACCGGATTGGAATAGGTTCTGGTATCTCCACCTGTATGTCTTTCAGTGTCTGCTTCATCCATAAAACCTATGAACAACATGTAGTAGCTGCTATGTACTATGCCTCAGCAGTAGATAGTGACACTGAATCTTGCTTCTTACTGTGCCATGATACTAATTGGTCTCCTAAGTAGAAATAATCTCCACTTGTACTTTTCTGGTCATCAATACTTCCCACCCAATCTACATCAGTGTAAGCCTGCAAAGAGAAGTCCCCTTTCTTTGGATACCACAGACCATAGCTGATAGTTCCTTGCAGATACCTGAAGATTCTTCTAATTGCATTTAAGTGAGATTGTTTAGGAGAAGCTTGGAATCTTTCTACCATGCAAACAACTTGTACTATATCCATTCTAGATGTTGTTAAATACAACAGACTACCGATCATAGACCTATACAATGCTTGCTCAACTTACAACCAATAACCATGGGTGTACTTATGGGTTTGTTGTCCTCCAATTGAAATTTCTTCAGCATGTATTTTGCATACTTGGTTTGGGAGATGAAAATTCCTTTTTCCTTTTGTGAAATCTGCAAACCAAGAAAATAGGACAACTCACCCAGCATGGACATCTCAAACTCTGTCTTCATCTGATCTGCAAATTCTTTGCAGATGATCTCCATTTACCTTGACATACAAGTTTTTGTCTGCATTCCCTTTCTGGAATCCTTTCTCCTTCAAGTATTTGTCTATCTAGGAATACCATGCTCTGGGAACTTGCTTCAAACCATACGAGGCTTTCTTCAACTGACATACAAAACTTGTATCTTCATGTAACAAGTACACTTCCGGCTGTTACATATACACCTCTTCTTCAATATTTCCATTGAGAAAAGCATATTTCAAATCCATCTAGTATACTTTATATCCCTTATAGGCTGAGAAAGCTAAAAACATTCTGATTGCCTCTAACCTAGAAACCGGTGCAAATGTTTCTTCAAAATCAATACCTTCCACTTGAGCATACCCTTTGCAAACTAACCTTGCTTTATGCCAAACTATCTTACCCTCTTCATTCATCTTGTTCAGATAGAACCATTTGGTACCTATGACATTCTTCTTTGTTGGCCTAGGAACAAGTTCCCAAATCTATTTTTTCTCAATTTGACTCAATTCTTCATCCATGGCATCTACCGACTTCTTACTTTTGCTAGCATCATCAAAAATTTTGGGCTCTACCTCAGTCATGAGATATAAATTTACCTACTCACCTTCCCAGGCTAATCTCCTTCAAGTTTGCACACCTTCATTCCTATCACCTATGATTTGTTCTTTCAGATGATTCTTCTGCACATACCAATTGTGGATCTTGTTTGGTGCATCTTCTATTGGTCCATTTTCAGATTGTTTGTCATATTCAATATTTGAATCATCAACGTAAGGTACCGGTGCAGATTTTCCTCTATGTGAGTCTTCATCTATTCTCACATTTACACTCTCAACCACCCTTCTCAATCTCTTGTTGTAGCATTTGTAGGCTTTAATGTTGGTTGAGTATCCCAAGAATATTCCTTCATCACTTTGGGAATAAAAACTTCCTAAACCATCAACATCTCTCTTGAAGAAGCACTTACTTCTAAACACTCTAAAGTGCTTGAGTGATGGTTTTCTTTCATTTCATAACTCATAAGGAGTCATTCTATTGTTCTCTCTTAACTATACCTAGTTTAAAGTGTAGATAGTAGTGTGAACTGCTTCCTTCCAGTATATATCCAGTATGTTGGCCTCATTCAACATAGTCCTAGCCATCTCCTTCACTGTGCTATTTTTCCACTCTACCACCTCATTTTGCTAAGGTATCCTTACAGCTAAATACTGTTCGGATTCCATGTTTCTCACAGTAGTCAATAAATTCATTGGAATAAAATTCTCCACCTCGGTCTAATCTTAATAATTTTAACTAGTGTCCACTTTCATTTTCTATCATCTTCCTGAAAATTTTGAATATCTTAAAAGCTTGTGACTTATCATGCAAGAAAGTTACCCAATTCATTCTTGAGTAATCATCTATGAACAACATGAAATACCTTTCCCCAACCAATGCTCTTGTCCTTGTTGGCCCACATAAGTCAACATGTATCAACTCCAGAGGTCTTGAGGTGTTATATTCTTTTGTTGTAAAGCTAACCTTTGCTTGCTTACCTTTGACACATTCATCACAGAATGTGCTTGCCAGTTTTATGATCTGAGGTATGTTTCTCACATACTGGTTCTTTCTTATCTTAACCAGATTATCAAAATTCACATGGCCTAATCTCTAATGCCAAAACCAATTTTCATCAACTTTTCCCATCATGCGTTGTTACTCATAGCATTCCTTTAGATTGTCGACATTTCCCTCTATTCTCTTTCCTTCTGCTACCACCTGACCAGTACTCTGCTTTCTTATCTGACACCCGGTAGAATCAAATGAGAACTTGTACCCTTTGTCACACATTAGACTTACACTCAGCAGGCTATGCTTCAAACCTTTCACATAGTACACATCATGAGCCTTGAGCTTTCCATCAATATTCAATGTACCCCGACCTTTGATCTTTATGGAGGAGTTGTCAACAAATCGGACTGAACCACCATTCCAATCATCAAGCTTGATGAACTTTTTCTTATCTTTGGTCATGTGATTTAAGCAACCACTATCAACTACCCATAAATTCCTCCTTTCAACATGTAAAGTAGTCTACACAATCAGGCTGGACTCTATCTTGTTTTTCTCCTTCTCTAGCCAAAACCGGTTTCTCTTCTTTCTTTTCCTCTTCTATCACTTTGTGTTCTGGTTTTATTTCCAACTTCTCATCTGGAACAACTTTCTTTTGATTGTCAGTTCTTAGCTAACAATACCTTTCTATGTGACCAAAATTTTGACCCTTATAGAATTTCACATTAGCACTATAAGATGTATTCAATGCATTCTTGTAGGACATTTGCATATTACTCCTACATTCATAACTCTTGTGACCAAACTCATTGCAATTATAGCATAGCATATGACATTTGTACTTTGTAATACAACAAATGAGTTTCTACTCTCAAAACTAGGATTGACATTCATTTTCCTAGAATCTGCCATTCTATGACCGAACTTATTACATTGGTGACAATAACCACGAAAATTTGGAACATACCAGTTAGGTTGTCTTGAACCTGCAAATGGTTTCCCCACTGGGGGTCTTCCTTTCATGCTACTAACTCTTGTGAATCCTTCATGATCAGTACTTGCATTTTTCCTTGGATCTTCATGTCGGTGTATTGAGTATGGTCTCCGGTTCATTGATTGAGTATACCAGTTTGTATGGCAGTTTCTAGCAGCATCTGCACCTTGCTTACCGTAAATGTCTTCTTCTCTTCACCTTCATTTGAGGAAGTGAATTGTATCTCCTTATCAAATGTATGTTTGTTGTTTGAACTTTGGCCTTCTTGAAAACCTAAGCCACCAGTATATTTATCTTGCTTTTGTTTTCTCAGCATCTTGTCCAGGGCTTCTGTGCTGCCTTCATATTTGCTTCTCACATTTATTTCTTCCTGACTTTTCTCTAGGTCCTTCCGAAGTTTCACTATTTATGCTTCCATATTCTGATGTTCCTGTTCCTTTTCCCTCAGATCAATACTAATGACTTCACACATCCTCTTGGCCTCTTCCAACTGGAGTTTTAGATCTGCAATAGTTTTCTTGGACTCTTCAAGGGATTGTTCCAACAACTCTTGTTCTTCAGCTACAGTAATGAGTTCTTCTTCAAGATAAACTAATGAGTTATACTTCAAGATAAAATTCTCCTTCTTGCTCTTCCTCTTTTGATTCTTTAGATACCAGAACCTCTTGAGCCATGAAAAGGTTTTCTCTGACTTCATCTCCACTGTAACAGTCTTCTGAGACACTTTCCTTATCTGTGGTATCATTTTCATGAGTGTAAAGACTACCCTGCTTCCAGTAGCCTCTTCTACCATGCCAATAGACATTCTTCTCCCTATCCTTACTATATGATCTACTACCACTTAATTAATCATCTCCATTCTTATCACCATAAGGACATTGAGAAACAAAATGTCCAATCTTTCCACATTTTAAAGGCAACTTGCCTTTGTATTTACCTGAACCAGTCTTGATTCTTCTAACAAAGTTTTCCATGATGTCATCAGAGTCTTCACCAGTTGCATCATGAGTGGATTCTTCTTTTCCTTTTCTTGATGTCTTGAATATTCTTTCTTCACAGCATCAGTACTGACAGCCCTCATCTCATAAGCAGTTAGAGAGCCATACAGCTCATCCATCATAAAGACTTTCAAATCTTTTGCTTCTTCTATTGCTGCGACCTTTGTATCATACTTAGATGTAAAAGATCTAAGTACTTTCTTCACTATCACCTCATCTTTTATTTCTTCTCCAAGTCCTCTAATGGTATTTGTTCTTTCATAAACCCTTTGGAGATAGTCAGCAATCTTCTCTTCATCTCTCATCTTCAAGCCCTCAAGCTGGGCTCTCAATGTCTGCAACTTGGCTTCCTTGACTTTATCATCGCTTTCAAATATCTTCTACAGCTTATCCCAAGTTTCCTTGGTAGAGGAGTAGTGCATGACTTATACAAACTCATTACCAGACAACCCACTAGGAATGACATTCTTAGCTTTACCATTGTTCTCATGTTCCCTCTTAGAATCTAGATCAGTAGGGGGATTATTAGGGACTTATACCCATTCACAACCGACATCCATACATCACAACCTAGAGAGGACAAATAGGTTTCCATTCTTCTACTCCAAAAGGAATAGTTGACACCATCAAACATAGGAGCTTTTGAGGAGGCAAATTCATTTCTTACCATTTTGAACACTTGACAGGATCTACCCAAGCTAGAGAATGCTTTTGACAAAAATGGGTACCTAGGCTTTGATACCAATTGTTGGACAAAATGGATCACTAAGAGGGGGGTTTATCAGTGACTTGAACTCTTTTCTTACAATAAGGAGATACTAGTAATATATAAAAATGACTGAGTGCTAACCGGTAGCTCAAACAGTGCAAACAAGGTATGTAAATGGACTTGCTAAAACATCAATATACCACATGCACAAAGATGCAACACACAACACTAGATATATATGAGGAAAACCCAATGTGGGAAAAAAATCAGTGAGAATAGCTGCTAGAGATCGTCTGCTCCAATCTAGCCTAATAATAAATCTTTGATACAATATTTAGAGCACCAACCCAAGGAGCAGCAACTCAAAGGAGAACCAACCCCTACATAATTTATAGGCTACAACCTAAAGGAGATACAACCCCTGCACTAAGCTACAACTTAGTGAATACAAAATAAAACTCAGAAATAGAAATTAAATCACTATTGCAAATGAATTTTTGCAACCTTACAATATTCTCCTCTGCCAGTTTCTCCCTTACCAGTCTGTATTCTCTCCACCCACTCTACAACTTGACTTTGCTGATATCTTTTCTAAATACCCTCTCACAATATCTTTTCACCTTCAACTCACACTTGATCACTCTTAATCAATCACAACTTCTATTGGTTTGTCACCTCTATGTTCAATGCACACTCCATCGGTTTTTCCTTACACCAGTTTACTCTACTTCTCCTTATCAGTCAAATCTTCTCTCATAAACAATTGAAGTGTTTATCTCTTTGGCTCTTTGCAAATTCAAACTTGTCTTCATACTTTAGCAGCCACAACAATAGTCTCAAGTCATCATATTTGAACTTGAGCTTTCCTGCCAAGAATCAACTCAAACTTAGGGTGGTTAGGGTTTCCTTCACCCAACAAAATCTGCATGAGATCTGATCTAGTTTGTCTTGGCTTGATCATCTATACTCGAGGAATGCATCAGTATACATTTTGCATTATCCAATGCATACTTGCTAAAGATAGCAATCTTGTACATGATTTTCTACCTTGAAATTTGTCAACTCATAAAAAGCTCAGTTGTTTCCTTCTCGAGATCTTCTTGCAATCAGATTTCTTTTCTTTGATCTAGGTGCGAACTACTCCGTAATATTTCTTTGTCATTCTTCCTTCCTTGAGCCGCATCAGTTAGTTACCATCCCATGATTTTTGGCTATTTCATTAATGTCGATTAGTTGTTTCAATAACCATGACGATGGAGGCTTCACCGACCTTTGCATGAGTGCCACCTCAGCTCCACATGGCATCACAATGGTCATACACTCAACTCACCAACACAAAGTCAGTGTACACTTGAACATTCAACAAACTCATATTGATACAAGCCTTTACCGGTGAGACCTTCTTCTCCTGCTAACCGGTAGTGCATACTACATCGGTAGCACATCTTCACCTCTGATGGTTTGTGATTACTTTAACATTTTGCCTCTTCATCATAAATAGGTAGCCAAACTCCAGACCGGTTTAAACTCTATCGATTATCACTCAACATGCTCATACACACATTCATCTCACCTCATACTGGTGAAGTCATTGATAGTCTCAACAACTACTTGTCTTTCACCATACCGGTTGACAAGCCTTCATGTTAATATTCTCAATACCTTATTTGTCTTTCACCATACTGGATGACATACCTCTACTGATAGCCTGCCTACAATACCAGTTGACATCAATAAAAACTCAATGCCAACATTTTTGTCTAGGCCGACATCTAAATAGATTGTAATATCATTGTAAGTCGACATAAGGCATTTATGTTTATGATTGGGAAGGGTATTTAAATCAGTCCGGTTAGATTCTTTTGAATATGTAAGGAATATATAGTGATGTGATATTAAGAGAGCGATGTTGATCAACTGAATGCAAATGTAATAGTTTGTAGTCGGTCTTGGGTATTGGCTTAGAGGTTTGGAAAGCGAAGTAAGTTATTGATAAGGGAGGACATAGTGAAAGCCAGTACAAACAATGCTTGAATTGGAACTCATCCAGCATAGTAGATGCATTCTGAGAGTTCATAATTTTGTTTATAATGCCATTTGGTGTTTGTAGTCAGTGAAGCTCCTTTTGTGATGAGCAGTGTTGTCTAGGCTGTTGGCCTTCCTGCATGTGCGGTCCCTTATTGTATTATTATTCATTTGGCCAGTGGATAGATATTGTGGGTTACCAATCCCACTGTGGTTTTTCCTCTTTGAGATTTTCCATATATAAATCTCTATGTTATGGTGTTTTTTCTTGTGATTGCATTGTTATTACTTGTTTTTACTTTATTTTATGCATACCGGTAAATAATTAGATTTGTTAATAAGCCTAAAAATTCTACAACTGATCGAACACTAATTGACCCCCCCCTCTCAGTGTTCTTGGGTTCCAACAATTGGTATCAGAGCCTGGTGCCTTGGAATAAGTTTAACAGCTTGAGGAAGATCTTGAATTCGGAATCCACAAAGATGAGTATGGAGAAAAAAATTGAAGTAGCACTTGAGGACTATGATGCTGAAAGGATGAAGAAATTGAAGTTGCAAGATGAGTTGAACTCTGCAAAGGAATTCATTCTTATCCTACACGTGAGGTTGTCATTTATTCAAGCTAGAAGGAAATAACTTTTACAAAATCGAGATGATGAAGAGAAGAATGACCTTAAAGAACAATGTCAGAAATTGAGTCAGGAGAATAGTGTCATGAAGAATGAAATGCAAGCCCTAACTAAGAGGATGTCTAAGGAGATTGAAGATCGGAAGAAGAATGAAGAAAATATTGGCAAATCTCTGAAAGTTTGATATGAAAAATGCATTAGGTTGGCGCATGAGAATGATATGTTGATAACTAAATTGGTGCAATCCTAGAACAATAAGCAAGAATTGGAAAGATTAATAATAGTCTTAAGGGGAGATCTAGATACTGGTAATGAATACAAAGACAAGTTTAAGGCTAGTTCTGGAAAGCTTGACAAGCTATTAAAGGATCAAAGGCACAAGGGAGACACTAGAGGTCTTGGATTTGAGCATGGAGAAAGCTCTGGTACTGCAAAGGAAGTTGAAGCAATCAGTTAGAAGGAGAATCCACTTGTATACCAAAACCAAAAATCACTACTAAGGCAGCCCAATGCACATAAATTTAATGGTAGATACTTTGTTTGCAATAAATTTGGTCATATGATAAGACAGTGTAGAAATAGAGAAAATTAGAATAATAATTCTATTCTCGGTCACTGTTCAAATTATAAGAAGTATGGTCATAGGACATAATATTGTAGAATGAATGTGAAATGTCATGCATGTGGAAAACTTGGACATGTGGCTAATCAATGCAGGTCAAGGAATGATCAAGGATACAACAAAGGAATTCAAAAAAATAATGTCACTTGCTATGCATGCAACAAAATAGGACATATTGCTAAATTCTGCAAAAGCAAGAACAATCTGGTAGGAAATGATGAGAAAGGAAAACAAAAGGTTGAAGATATCTTAAAGGAGCATGAGAAGAAATGGGTTATGAAATATGAAGATCAATCAACAGAAACTCAACCGGCAGAGCAAAATGTTCCTACATCGGCAGGAAACTCATCCAGTAACTAAAGTATTAGCCTGATGGGGAGGCATATTAATGATAGATCTTGCATTACCCCTAGTAGTGGTCTGAAATCTTGTTTCAGATCTTGGAGAAGTCAGTCTGAAGGTTTTTTGGTATCAAGTTTATAGAATTTGAATCCGGTATGATCTACGGGCACACATTTATGTCTATGTGAAATTAGGGTTTTCATAGAATAAAAGGAAAATGTTGGTTCATTTTTTATCACACAACATTCAGAGTGAAGAAAAGCCAGTTCAAGGTGATTCAAGGTGATCAAAAGCATTTTCAAGTGAATTCTAGTTCATTAAGAGTGGATTTTCAAGAGCTTTCACTGGTGAAGGTTGTGAGGTATTTTATCAGTTTTTGAGCTAACTTTTGTTTGCAATGGCTTCTGGATCAACTCCTGCTCTGGTAAGTGTGGCTAATATTGGCATTTGCATGAAGATTGCATTAATTATATGTTATGTTGTCATTGATGTCAATTAACCGGTAATGATGTTGTTGTAATGTTGTTTTGTAATCGGTAGGAAGAGCTAGTGAAAGGAACTGTAACCAGTAAGTAAGTTTGTGGAGTGAACCGGTATTGCTAAGTATTATAGAGTTGAACAAATAAACCCTACTTGTTGATTTGATAAACCCTAACCGATTAAGTTTGGTGAATCGTTTATTTTTGTTTACGATCTAATGATGAGCGGTAATGATTATGACACGTATGCATATTGTATGAAGAGAGTTTCAAAGTGGTTTTGGCACATTCAAGTGATAGTTTTTGTCTAGGAAATGAGCATATATAATGCATGTAATGCAAAGCATGTGATGAGTTATTGAGTTCAATGAAGTGGTGATCAAGGAGCGGTCGAGGCTTTCTTGAATGATGTGTAGAGATTGTTATGTAATCCAACGGTCATACTTCAACCAACTTGTTTGTAATCTTTATTAGAGAATTTGGTTTTTGTTGTGTTACTGACCTAATTGATTTGTTTATAAGGTTGATGAGTTATTTTGTTTCAAAGTTGGCAAAGTTTTAGTTGAGTGTGTAGTTGCCAAACTAGATGATGTATCTGCAGTTTATGTAAAGGCAGATAGGATCATGAAAAGGATCTGAACAAGCAAGTGTAGTGCTATTCAAACATATCAGCAAACTCTTGTTGTTTTGTAATAATTACAACAGTTAAATCCCCTAATTGGGTAAGCTCTAACAAGATTGGTGTTATTTAAATCCTCTAAACAGGTGGTCCATTAGCTTGGATTTCAAATCCTCTACCGAGGTTACTCCTCACAGGGTATTGCTTCTAACAGGGCATTATAGTCAATCCCTTAACCGGGTGGTCCCTAACAGGATCTATTCTTAACAGGACTTTTTGTAAAGCTTTAATAGGCTTGGCTCCTAACAGGGTGAACTTCATAAGAGTTTATATAGTTATCTTGTGAGTCTCATCTCACCGTGCTTTTTACCATTTGGGTTTCCACATAAAAATATTGTGTCAAGTGGTGAATGTTTTTTTGGTTATGTTTTATTATGGTTGATTTGCGTAATTACTTAATCCACTTTGATAAGTCATGATAATTGATAGCAATATGAAATGAGGTTTTTCTTATGTCAGTAAAAGTATTTGGATGTTTATGAGTTTCAAGTTGTTTACTGTTAATCTTTTGTAACAGACGACTAGTGTAACTTGATTGTTTAATCTTGACAGTGATATTGCATTGATAGTTCTAAGTTTACTTTGAGAAGTTGATTTTGAGATTGGTGAAGTTAATATAAGTTTTTCTATCTACTGATTCACCCCCCTTCAGTAGTTGACCAAATCCTTATTCTTTCATCATACCATCAATTGGTATTAGAGCATCTCAGGTCCTCTAAGGTCTAAGCCTAACAGCTTGAGGTAAAGATCTTGTAGAACATTATGAAGAAGGAAGGTCTGAAGTTTAATAGAGAGAACTAGAGAATATGGAGTGATAGAATGAAGATCTATATCAAGAGTCTTGGAAATCAATACTGGGAACATGTTGGTACTCAATATGTTGCAACTAGTAGGATTATGATTGATGATCAGAAGAAAGAGAAACAAGAAAACAATCAAGCACTGGAGGCTATTATTAGTTCTTTGTTTGATGCAGAATATGTTGATGTCCATGGTCTGAAGACTGCATATGAGGTATGGAAGAAACTAGAAGATATTTATAGCAGTGATGAACATGTGAAGATTGCCAAGGAAGAGAGTCTAAGAGGAAAGTTTGATGACATGCGGATGTCTAAAGGTGAGAATATCCAATAGTATGGTCAGCGGATAAAAGAGATAGTTAGTGAGATCAAGAGTATTGGTGGTAAAGTGGAAGATGCCACAGTAGTTAGTAAGGTGTTGAAAACCCTGCTACCAGTCTATGCTATCCGAGTTGCAGCCATTTAGGAGCTAAAATATATTGAGAAAACTAAGGTAACCCTTGAGTCCATCATTGGTAAGCTTACTACTTTTGAATTAAATGGTTATGATGGCAGTGTTCAGAAATTTGAGTCTGCATTTAGAGCTTCAGTATCTAACCCATCTATGAGAAAAAGTAGAGATGTCGGTCACAACTATGAATCTAGATCAAGTAAAGAAGTTGACGATGAAGATAGTTTGGTTGATCTTGAAGCATTATTGGCCAAGTGATTGACCAGAGGTACCAGTAAATATAGAGGTAAATTACCTTTGAAATGTTTTGCATGCAATAAGATTGGACACATTGTAACTAACTGTCCTGATGGTGATAATGAGCACAAGCAAGAGAAGTTCAAGAAGTATAAAGAAAAAGGCAAAAGAGATTGTCTTATTGCAGTTGATGGTGGTATCACTGATGAGGAATCTAATGGTGATGCTGATGAAGATATTTTGTTTGTAGCCATTAATGAAGAAACATCTGATTAGAAGGCTTTAGTTTCTCGCATGGATAATTCTGATGATTGCATCATTGATAGTGGTTGTTCACATCATATGACCGGTGACCGGAGCAAATTTCTTTCTTTGAAGAAATTTGATGGTGAAGTTGTAAGATTTGGTAATGACTCACCCTGCATGGTTAAAGGTAAGGGAACTATTTCTTTTAATGGAAAGAGCAATGCAGAGGATGTCTACTGGGTTTAAGGTCTAAAGCACAATCTTTTGAGTGTTTCACAAATCAATAACAAAGATATCCATTGGAGTTTAAGAATGGGATGTGAAAAATATATGGGATCAAAGGTGAACTGATTACAACCGGCAAGCAGACTAAAGGTAACCTATTTCACCTGAATCCTAAAGTCAACAACTGTTTAATTGCTAAAGTAGATGATAGTTGTCTTTTGCATAGGACGTTTTGTCATATAAATTTTGATAACATTGTTAAAGTGAGTAAGTCCAAGACAGTGAGAGATTTGCCTCAATTGGACAAACTGGTTAATGCTCAATGTAAGGAATGTTAGTTGGGAAAGATGACATCCTCAACTTTCAAGAGAAAATCTTTTTCAGTGGAACATGTGTTAGATTTGTTCATTAAAACCTTTGTGGACCAATAAGGACTAAAAGTATTCAAGGTGACAGATACTTTATGATCTTCACATATGATTTCTCAAGGATTATGTGGGTCACATTCTTGAAGGATAAAATAGAAGCATTTAGTAAGTTCAAGGCATTCAGGGCCTTAGCTGAAAAGGAGAGTGGTAAGAAGATAAAGTGTCTGAGGAATGATCAAGGTGGTGAATTTACTTATGAGGAATTCATTAGATATTGTGAAGAAAATGGTATCAAACGATAACTTTTTGCACCAAGGACATCACAACAAAATGGTATTGCAAAGAGGAACAATCGGTTAGTTGTTGAAGTAGCTAGGATGATGTTGATACAAGGAGGTGTACCAAAAAATTTCTAGAGAGAAGGTGTCAGCACAACTGTCTACACTATGAACCGGATTTTGGTAAAAAGAGGTAAGGACAAGACTCCTTATGAATACTGGTATGGTAGATCACCTAATGTTAGTTATATCAAGATATTTGGTAGCAAATGTTTTATTAAGAGAGGTGACTATGTCAGGAAGCTTGAGGCTAAAAGTGATGAAGGTATATTTCTTGGTTATTCCACCATGAGTAAGGCCTACAAATGTTATAACAACCAAACACAGAGAATTGTTAAGAGTGTTGATGTTCAAGTGGATGAATATCCTGAAGTCTTAGGGAAAATTAGTGTGGACAAAAATGAGGAAGATCCTTGCATTTTATTTTTGGAACCAGAACTTGTGAATCCTAAAACTGGTAAAGAGAATGTTGTTGTACCAGTTGAACCAGAACAATCAGATTCAGAAGATGATGGTAATAATGAATAAGATGAACTTGAAGATAATGATCATGTTATTTCGAAGGTATTTGAGACTCAATCACAATCCTAAATAGATTTTTGGAGATAAGGATGTTGGAGTGCTAAGGAAAACAAAAATTAGATAAAATTATTACATGATATCCACTATTGAGCCATGAACTATTAAGGAAGCATTTCAAGATGATCATTGGGTTAAATCTATGGAGGAGGAGCCTGAACAAATTGAGAAGAAAAATACATGGACCCTAGTATCCCGATCGGTAAATAAAAATGTGATAGGTACTTAGTGGGTATTCAGGAACAAGCTGAATGAAGATGGTATTGTAGTTCGCAACAAAGCTAGATTGGTTTGCAAAGGTTATGCACAAGAAGAAGGAGAATATTATGGTGAGACTTTTCAATAGTGGCTAGATTGGAGGGTGTCAAAACTTTACTTGCATTTGCAGCACATAAGGGATTCAAAGTATATCAGATGGATGTGAAGTCAACATTTTTGAATGGAATAATGGAAGAGGAAGTATACATTGAGCGGCTAGATAGTTATGCTCTGACTGATGAGAAAGACATGGTATGTTGTTGGCATTTGCATGAAGATTGCATTAATGATATTTTATGTTGTCATTGATGTCAATTAACCGGTAATGATATTGTTGTAATCATGTTTTGTAACTGGTAGGAAGAGATAGTGAAAGGAACTGTAACCGGTAGATAAGTTTGTGGAGTGAACCAATATTGCTAAGTATTGGAGAGTTGAACCGGTAAACCCTACTTGTTGATTTGATAAACCCTAACCGATTAAGTTTGGTGAATTGATTATATTGGTTTATGATTTGATGATGAGCGGTAATGATTATGACACGTATGCATATTGTATGAAGAGAGTTTCAAAGAGTTTTTGGCGCGTTGAGGTAACAGTTTTTGTCTAGGGAATGAGCAAGTATATTACATGTAATGCAAAGCGCATGATGAGTTATTGAGTTTGATGAAGCAGTGATCAAGGAGCGGTTGAGGCTTTCTTGAATGATGTGTAGAGATTTTTATGTAATCCAATGGTCATAATTGAACCAACTTGTTTGTAATCTCTATGAGAGAATTAAGTTCTTGTTGTGTTACCTACCTAGTTGATTTTATTTATAAGGTCGATGAGTTGTTTAGTTTCAGAGTTGGCAAAATTTTAGCTGAGTGTGTGGTTACCGAACTGGATGATGTATTTGTAGTTTGAGTAAAGGCAGATAGGAGCATGAAAAGGATATGAACAAGCAAGTGTAGTGTTATTCAAACATATCAACAAACCCTTGTTGTTTTATGACAATTACAACATATTGAAATCCCCTAACCGAGTAGGCTCTAACAAGATTGGTGCTATTCAAATCCTCTAACAAGGTGGTCCATTAGCTTCAATTTTAAATCCTCTACCGAGGTTACTCCTCATAGGGTATTGCTTCTAACAAGGCATTATAGTTAATCCCTCAACCGGGTGGTCCCTAACAAGATCTGTTCTTAACAAGATTTTTTGTAAAGCTTTAACAGGCTTGGCTCCTAATAGGGTGAACTTTAGAAGAGTTCAGATAGTTATCTTGTGAGTCTCATCTCACCATGGTTTTTCCCATTTGGGTTTCCATGTCAAAAATATTGTGTCAACTGGTGAAAGTTTTTGTGGTTATGTTTTATTATGGTTGATTTTCTTCACTACTTAATCCACTTTTATAAGTCATTATAATCAACAACAATATGAAATGAAGTTTTACTTATGTCAGTAAAAGTATTTAGATGTTTATAGTTTCAAGTTGTTTACTGTTAATATGTTGTAACAAACAACCAGTTTAACTTGTCAGTTTTATCTTAACAGTGATACTGCATTGATAGTTCTAAGTTTACTTTGAGAACTTGATTTTGAGATTGGTGAAAGTTAATATCATTTTTTCTATCTACTGATTCACCCCCCTCTTAGTAGTTGACCGGATCCTTGTTCTTTCATCATACCATCAATTGGTATCATAGTATTTCAGGTCCTCTAAGGTCTAAGCCTAATAGCTTGAGGTAAAGATCTTGTAGATCATGATGAAGAAGGAAGGTCTGAAGTTTAATAGAGAGAACTATAAAATATGGAGTGATAGAATGAAAATTTATATCAAGATTCTTGGAAATCAATACTGGGAACATGTTGGTACTCAATATGTTGCACCTAGTGGGATTATGACTGATGATCAGAAGAAAGAGCAACAAGAAAACAATCAAGCATTGGAGGATATTATCAATTCTTTGTCTGATGCAGAATATGTTGATGTTTTTGGTCTGGAGATTGCATATGAGGTATGGAAGAAACTTGAAGAGATTTATAGCGGTGATCAACATGTGAAGATTGCCAAGGAAGAGAGTCTAAGAGGAAAGTTTGATGACATGCGGATGGCTGAATGTGAGAATATCCAACAGTATGGTCAAAGGATAAAAGAGATAGTTGGTGAGATCAAGAGTGTTGGTGGTAAAGTGGAACATGCCATAGTAGTTAGTAAGGTGTTGAGAAACCTACTATTGGTCTACACTATCTGAGTTGCAGCCATTCAAGAGCTGAAATCTATTGACAAAACTAAGGTAATCCTTGACTCCATCATTGGTAAGCTTACTGCTTTTGAATTAAATGGTTATGATGGTAGTGTTCATAAATTTGAGTCTACATTTAGAGCTTCAGTTTCAAACCCATCTATGAGGAAAAGTAGGGATGTTAGTCACAGTTATGAATCTAGATTTAGCAGAGAAGTTGATGATGAAGACAGTTTCATTGAGATTGAAGCATTGTTGGTCAAGCGATTGCCTAGAGGTATTGGTAAATATAAAGGTAAATTACCTTTGAAATGTTTTGCATGCAACAAGATTGGACACATTGCAATAGACTGTCCTAATGGTGATAATGAGCACAAGCGAGAGAAGTTCAAGAAGTACAAGGGTAAAGGCCAAAGAGATTGTCTTATTACAGTTGATGGTGGTATCACTGATGAGGAATCTGATGGTGATTCTAATGAAGACATTGTATTTGTAGCCATTAAAGAAATATTTGATCAAAAAACTTTAGTTTCTTGCATGGATAATTCTGATGATTGGATCATTGATAGTGGTTGTTCACATCACATGATCGATGACCAGAGCAAATTTATTTATTCGAAGGAATTTGATGGTGGAGTTGTAAGATTTGGTAATGACTCACCCTACATGGTTAAAGGTAAGGGAACTATTTCTCTTAATGGAAAGAGCAGTGCAGATGATGTCTACTTTGTTGAAGGTCTAAAGCACAATCTTTTGAGTGTTGCTCAACTCAATGACATAGGATATCCATTGGAGTTTAATAATGGCATGTGAAAAATCTATGGGAGCAAAGGTGAACTGATTGCAACTAGAAAATAGACTAAAGGTAACCTGTTTCACCTGAATCCTAAAGTCAACAACTGTTTAATTGCTAAAGTAGATGATAGTTGTCTTTGGTATAGAAGATTTTGTCATATAAATTTTGATAAAATTGTT
Source organism: Cryptomeria japonica (assembly GCF_030272615.1). NCBI lineage: Eukaryota > Viridiplantae > Streptophyta > Pinopsida > Cupressales > Cupressaceae > Cryptomeria > Cryptomeria japonica. The sequence continues at coordinate 592,407,017 of NC_081410.1, forward strand.
AAAGTGAGTAAGTCCAAGATAGTGAGAGGTTTGCCTCAGTTGGACAAACTAGTTAATGCTCTATGTAAGGAATGTCAGTTGGGACAGATGACATCCTCAACTTTCAAGAGCAAATCTTTTTCAGTGGAACATTTTTTTAGATTTGGTTCATACAAACCTCTGTGGACCAATAAGGACTAAAAGTATTCAAGGTGATAGATATTCTTGAAAGATAAAACAAAAGCATTTACTAAGTTCAAGGTATTCAGGGCTTGATCAAGGTGGTGAATTCACTTATGTGGAATTCACTAGATATTGTGAAGAAAATGGTATCAAACAACAACTTTTTGCATCGAGGACACCACAACAGAATGGTATTGCAAAGAGAAACAACTGGTCAGTTGTTGAAGTAGCTAGGACAATGTTGATACAAGGAGGTGTAGTGAAAACTTTATGGAGAGAAGCTATCAGCACAACTGTCTACACTATGAACTGGATTTTAGGAAAAAGAGGTAAGGATAAGACTCCTTATGAATACTAGTATGGTAGATCACCTAATGTTAGTTATTTCAAGATATTTGGTAGCAAATGTTTTATTAAGAGAGGTGACTATGTTAGCAAGTTTGAGGCTAAAAGTGATGAAGGCATATTTCTTGGTTATTACACCAAGAGTAAGGCCTACAAATGTTATAACAACCAAACACGAAGAATCATTGAGAGTGTTGATGTTCGAGTTGATGAGTACCCTAAAATATCATAGGAAACCAATGTGGAGAAAAAGGATGAAGATCCTTGCATTTTGTTTTTGGAACTAGAACCTGTAAAACCTGAAATTGATAAAAAGAATGTCGTTGTACCAGTTCAACCGGAACAAGTAGATTCAGAAGAAGATGATGATAATGAAGAAGATGAACTTGAAGATAATAATCATGTTATTCTCAGGTATGTGAGACTCAATCACAATCCCGAACAAATTATTGGAGATAAGGATGCTGAAGTGCTAACCAGAAGAAGAATTAGAGAAAATTATTGCATGATCTCCACTATTGAGCCTAAAATGTCTAAGGAAGCATTTGGAGATGATCATTGGGTCAAAGATATGGACGAGGAGCTTGAACTAATTGAGAAGAACAATACATGAACCCTAGTACCCTGACTGGTGAATAAAAATGTGATAGGTACTAAATGGGTATTCAGGTACAAACTGAATGAAGATGGTGTTGTAGTTCACAACAAAGCTAGATTGGTTTGCAAAGGTTATGCACAAGAAGAAGGAGAAGATTATGGTGAGAGTTTTGCACCAGTGGCCAAATTGGAAGGTGTCAGAACTTTAAATCATTTGCAACACATAAGGGATTCAAAGTATATCAGATAGATGTGAAGTCAACATTTTTGAATGAAATACTGGAAGAGGAAGTATACATTAAGCAACCAGATGGTTATGCTCTGACTGATGAGAAAGACATGATATGTAAGTTGCACAAAGTACTATATGGATTAAAGCAAGCACTGAGAGCATGGTTTGAAAGGCTTTATTCACACCTAATGAAGATAGGTTTTCAGAGAACCAATGAAGATAGCAACATATATCTCAAATCTGAAGGAGATAAGATACTGTTTAGTGAAGTGTTTGTAGATGATATCATATTTGGAGGTACTGATGACATGAGGAATGACTTTGCAAATGAAAACTAAAGTGAGTTGGAAATGTCTCTAGTTCAAGAGATAAAAATTTTCATAGGTTTGCAAATACAACAAATGAAGAGTGGCATTTTCATCACACAGTCTAAGTATGTGAAGGAGGTATTAAAGACATTTGGTATGAGTGATTGTAAACCAGTTGGGACACCAATGGTTATAGGTTATAAGTTATATAAGGAAGATGAGGCCACATATGTTGATGAGAAGGAGTACAGGTCAATGATTGGAAAATTGCACTATGTTGTTCACATCATACTGGATATAGCTCATGCAGCTGGTCTAGTTGCTAGATTTCTAAAGAATCCGAAGATAACATTTGATAGCAACCAAGAGGATTTTCAGATATTTGAAAGGTACTGTTGACTATGGATTATGGTAACCATATGAAGGAAACTTTGACTTGAAGGTGCACACAGATACAGATTGGGCATGTAATGTTGATGATAGGAAAAGCACAACCGATGGAGCATTCTTTCTTAGAGGAAAACTTGTTTCATGGAGTAGAAAGAAGAAGAGTTTTATATCAAAGTCTACTACTGAAGCTGAGTATGTTGCAGCTTATATGAATTGTACCCAAACGATCTAGATGAGGCACATTTTGGAAGGTTTCAAGATGAAGTTTTTAGAACCTATAAAGATCTTATGTGACAATACCAATGCCATAAATATTTCCAAGAACACCGTTTTGCATGCATGAACCAAGCATATTGAATTGAAGTATCATTTCTTGATGGAAAAAGTGTAGAGTAAAGATGTGATCTTGGAGCATGTTTCTACCAAGGAGCAACTTGTAGATATCTTTACTAAACCTCTGCCTAAGACTACTTTTGAGTATCTTAGAAGTTAGCTAGGGGTTGTACCCCTTCATGAGGTGAATTGATCATGAAGTAGAGTACATCAATCTCAAAGCTATTTGCAAAATTTTACAGAAGGATTGATGTAGAAGTGGAGTTATTCCATAGGGGGAGTATCAAGTTGCAAGTTGTTGATGCTGGACAATGAAGTTTGCCATTGCATGTTTTACTTTCAATTTGGCATTGTTGTCAAATGGGGAGAAGAACTATTTGATTTTGTGGGAGATGAATTGTATGGTTGACAGATCAAAGATGTACAACAAGTGACAAGTTGATGACAAGGAGAGTAATGGTAAAATGTAAACCAATATTCCTATTCACAATCATAGCAATCAATGGTATTGATATTTGTATTGCCATCAATGTCAAAGGGGGATATTGTTGGCATTTGCATGAAGATTGCATTAATGATATGTTAAGTTATCATTAATGTCAATTAACTGGTAATGATATTGTTGTAATGATGGTTTGTAACCGGTAGGAAGAGCTAGTGAAAGGAACTATAACTGGTAGGTAGGTTTGTGGAGTGAACCGATATTGCTAAGTATTGGAGAGTTGAATCGGTAAACCCTACCTGTTGATTTGATAAACCTTAATTGATTAAGTTTGGTGAATTGGTTATATTGGTTTATGATCTGATGAGCAGTAATGATTATGACATGTATGTATATTGTATGAAGAGAGTTTCAAAGTGTTTTTGGCACATTGAGGTAACCATTTTTGTCTAGGGAATGAGAAAGTATATTGCATGTAATGTAAAGCACATGATGACTTACAATGTTTGATGAAGCGATGATCAAGGAGTGGTCGAGGCTTTCTTGAATGATGTGTAGAGATTGTTATGTAATCCAACGGTCATACTTGAATTGACTTGTTTGTAATCTCTATGAGAGAATTAGGTTTTTGTTGTATTATCGACCTAGTTGATTTGTTTATAAGGTCGATGAGTTGTTTTGTTTCAGAGTTGGCAAAGTTTCAGTTGAGTGTGTGGTTGTTGAACCAGATGATGTATCTGCAGTTTGAGTAAAGGTAGATAGGAGCATGAAAAGGATATAAACAAGCAAGTGTAGTTCTATTCAAACACATTAGCAAACCCCTGTTGTTTTTTAACAATTACAACAGATTGAAATCCCCTAATCGGGTAAGCTCTAACAAGCTTGGTGTTATTCAAATCCTCTAACCAGGTGGTTCATTAGCTTGCATTTCAAATCCTCTACCGAGGTTACCCCTCATAGGGTATTGCTTCTAACAAGGCATTATACTCAATCCCTTAACCGGGTGGTCCTTAACAGGATCTGTTCTTAACAAGACGTTTTGTAAGGCTTTAAGAGGCTTGGATCCTAACAGGGTGAACTTTAGAAGAGTTCAGATAGTTATCTTGTGAGTCTTATCTCACCCTAGTTTTTCCCATTTGGGTTGCCATGTCAAAAATATTCTGTCAAGTGGTGAATGTTTTTGTGGTTATGTTTTATTATGGTTGATTTGCTTAACTACTTAATCCACTTTGATAAGTCATGATAACCGACAAAAATATGAAATGAATTTTTATTTATGTTAGTAAAAGTATTTGGATGTTTATGAGTTTCAAGTTGGTTACTGTTAATCTATTGTAACAGACAATCGGTTGAACTTGATAGTTTTATCTTGACAGTGATATTGCATTGATAGTTCTAAGTTTACTTTGAGAAGTTGATTTTGAGATTGGTGAAAGTTAATATCAGTTTGTCTATCTATTGATTCACCCCCCCCCTTCTCAGTAGTTGATTGGATCCTTGTTCTTTCATCATACCATCATATGTAAGTTTCACAAAGCACTATATGGAATAAATCAAGCATCAAGAGCATGGTATGAAAGGCTTCATTCACACCTGATGAAAATAGGTTTTCAGAGAACCAATGAAGATAGAAATATATATCTCAAATCTAAAGGAGATAAGATACTGGTTAGTGAAGTGTTTGTAGATGAAATCATATTTGGGGGTAATGATGACATGACTAATGACTTTGCAAATGAAATGAAAAGTGAGTTTGAAATGTCTCTAGTGGGAGAGATAAATTTTTTCATAGGCTTGCAAATACAACAAATGAAGAGTGGTATTTTCATCACACAGTCTAAGTATGTGAAAGAGGTATTAAATACATTTGGTATGATTGACTGTAAACTAGTTGAGACACCAATGGTTATAGGTTGTAAATTGTATAAGATGAAGCTACATCTATTGATGAGAAGGAGTACAGGTCAACGATTGGAAAAATGCACTATAATGTTCACAACAAACGAGATATAGCTCATGCAGTTAGTCTAGTTCTAGATTTTACAAGAATCTGAAGGAAACACATTTGATAGAAACCAAGAGGATATTTAGATATTTGAAAAGTACTGTTGACTATGGATTATGGTATCCATATGAAGGAAACTTTGACTTGAAGGTGTACACATATGCAGATTGGGCAGGTAATGTTGATGATAGGAAAAGCAGAACCAGTGGAGCATTCTGTCTTGGAGGAAGACGTGTTTCATGGAGTAGCAAGAAACAGAGTTGTATATCATAGTCTACTATTGAAGCTGAGTATGTTGCAGCTTATATGAACTATACCTAGGCTATCTAGATGAGGCACATTTTAGAAGGATTCAAGATAAAGTTCACAGAACCTGTAAAGATCTTATGTGACAATACCAGTGCCATAAATATTTCCAAGAACCCTATTTTGCATGCACGAACCAAGCATATTGAATTGAAGTATCATTTCTTGAGGGAAAAAGTGCAGAGTAAAGATGTGATCTTAGAGCATGTTTCTACCTAGGAGAAGCTTGCATATATCTTTACTAAACCTCTTCCTAAGACTACTTTTGAGTATCTTAGAAGTTAGCTAGGGGTTGTACCCCTTCATGAGGTGAATTGAGCATGATGTAGAGTACATCAGTCCCAGAGCTACTTATAGAATTTTATAGTAGGATTGATGTAGAAGTGGAGTTATTCCATAGGGGGCACATCAAGTTGCAGGTTTTTGATGTTGAATAGTGAAATTTAGCATTGTTGTCAAAGGGGGAGAAGAACTATGTGATTTTGGGGAGATAAATTGTATGATTGACAGAGACAAGATGTACAACTAGCTACCAGCTGATGACAAGGAGAGTACATGGTAAAATTTAAACTAGGATTCCTATTCACAATAACAACTATCAATGGTATCGATATTTGTATTTCCATCAATGCCAAAGGGGGAGATTGTTGGCATTTGCTTGAAGATTTCATTAATGATATGTTATGTTGTCATTGATGTCAATTAACCGGTAATGCTATTGTTGTAATGTTGTTTTGTAACCGGTAGGAAGAGCTAGTGAAAGGAATTATAATTGGTAGGTAAGTTTGTGAAGTGAACCGGTAAACCCTACCTGTTGATTTGATAAACCCTAATCAATTAAGTTTGGTGAATTGGTTATATTGGTTTATGATCTGATGATGAGCGGTAATGATTATGACATGTATGCATATTGTATGAAGAGAGTTTCAAAGTGTTTTTGGTGCATTGAGGTAACCATTTTTGTCTAGGGAATGAGAAAGTATATTGCATGTAATGCAAAGCACGTGATGAGTTACAGTGTTCGATGAAGTGGTGATCAAGGAGTGGTCGAGACTTTCTTGAATGATGTGTAGAGATTGTTATGTAATCCAATAGTCATACTTGAACCAAATTGTTTGTAATATCTATGAGAGAATTAGGTTTTTGTTGTATTACCAACCTAGTTGATTTGTTTATAAGGTTGATGAGTTGTTTTGTTTCAGAGTTGGCAAAGTTTCAGTTGAGTGTGTGGTTGCTGAACTGAATGATGTATTTGCAATTTGAGTAAAGGCGGATAGGAGCATGAAAAGGATCTAAACAAGCAAGTGTAGTGCTGTTCAAACACATCAACAAACCCCTATTATTTTTTAACAATTACAATAGATTGAAATCCCCTAACCCTCTAACTAGGTGGTTCATTAGCTTGCATTTCAAATCCTCTAGTGAGGTTACCCCTCATAGGGTATTGCTTTTAACAAGGCATTATAGTCAATCCCTTAATCGGGTGGTCCCTAACAAGATCTGATCTTAACAAGAATTTTTGTAAAGCTTTAAGAGGCTTACCTCCTAATAGGGCGAACTTCAGAAGAGTTCAAATAGTTATCTTGTGAGTCTCATCTCACCCTGGTCTTTCCTATTTGGGTTTCCATGTCAAAAATATTGTGTCAAGTGGTGAATGTTTTTGTGGTTATGTTTTATTATGGTTGATTTGCTTAACTACTTAATACACTTTGATAAGTCATGATAACCGACAACAATAATAATTGAGGTTTTACTTATGTCAATAAAAGTATTTGGATGTTTATGAGTTTCAAGTTGTTTATTGTTAACCTATTGTAAAAGACAACCGATGTGACTTGATAGTTTAATCTTGATAGTGATATTGCATTGATAGTTATAAGTTTACTTTGAGAAGTTGATTTTGAGATTGGTGAAGTTAATATCATATTTTCTATCTACTGATTCACCCCCCCTCTCAATAGTTGATTTGATCCTTATTTTTTCATCACACCATCAACTACCCTTGTTATTATTGACATCAAGGATCATCCACACCCCATTTTCAAGCAATGCCCTTAGATTACGAAAGTTGATGATTTAGTGAGCGCATTTCCTAGGGTTCTAGATGAAGTTCTATATATTGAAGATGTTCATTCATATATCCACTATACTCTAGAGGATTTAGGTTCTGCTGAAATCAAAACAATGTGCATGACAAATTTTTTGGATAGGAAGGGATCGATGAAACCGGAATTCCAATTCTGAAGGATAAGGGTTTCATAGACATTTTGGAGATGCTAGAATTTAAAGATGAAATGACCCAGGATGTGTTGAGTCATGTCAATGGGGAGTTCATGTGGTTAGACCAAACTTACAAAATCACCAAGGAGGCTATTTGCGTAATCACTAGTTTTCCCCAAACTTGTCAAACTCATGGAAAGAAGAAAATATCTAACAATGAGGTGAATAAGTTAATCGGTGCAACTTTTGACAACCGGTCAATGAGGATAAGCACTATCAGAGACATTCACAATTATGATCATCAATTACAAGGTAACCTAATCAAATCCATTGAATTCTATTTCCTATTCATGCATTTACTGTGCTCATAAGATGGTCAAAGAAAATGATAGGTATGATCTCTATCAATGGATTTGTGATGAGCTAATTTTAAACCTAGGAAAGATTAAGGGTGAGGAGAAAAGTGTTTTTTGGTATAGAAACCTTGTTGTTTGCTTGATGCTCTTCTTTTTGAACGAGTTACAGGGATCTATTAAAATACAATGGGCATTTGATATACCAGTAGGGAAACATATCAAAAATGTTATAAGAGGTTTGGGACAAGATAAGGAGAGAGACTCCATTCTATGGAGTTATTTCAAATCATTTCAAAAATCAATTGTAGTGTCATAAAATTGTGACCCTTGCAATTGTCGACCACATTAGGGTCCTCATGCATGCGATTTGAATCCCTAAGCCTGATCGAAGACTAGATATTTGCTTAATGCTTGAGAACTGCATCTTGCTTGCCCTTTGCACTGCATGAACTATATCATGTCCTGCAAAAAAGGGTACGGAAAGGGCATGGCGCCCCTATCCCTTGCCCCATTTTGGGTCAGGACCCTTTTCAAATGTGCTTTGGAGGTTGCACATTGAGTGGGAAAACTTCCCCAGTGTCGTCCTGCAATGGAAAATCAATCAATTAAACCTAATTGATGAGTATATAAGTTGCATTTTTCTTCTCATTTGCATAAGTTGGATGAGTGGGATGTTTACATGAGATCAAACATTCTAGAGCATTAAAGCATTCAAGCATTCCTTTCCAGCATTGAGCATTCTCATGTCTCCCTTCAAGGCTAGGTGTTGCATTCAATTCAAGGATTCAACCATTGAAGAGGAGTGCATTCCAACATTCAATTCCACACTAGAAAATCTACCTACATTCTATCTACAACCTCCCTTGAGGTGATTTACATTACAGTATTTCATTTACATTTACTTGCAAGTACTCTCTTTCATCATTTGGTTAGTTTCAAAAATGGGGTTTGACCTTAAGGCAAACCCCCAATCCCAACACCTTTCCCTCTCTTTTATGTGTGTAGGTTGCAGGTGTGTAGTTGTACTTATAGATTCAGAATCCATTTATAGAGGCGAAAAAACCCTTTTGATTTCATGGATTTTTTGGAGGACCGTGTACATTCCCACCACGGTGCGAGCAACTTTTTCCCAAATTCATAGGGCGACTTTGTTTTGATAGATTATTGCCAGTTCCAAGTGCACAACTTCATCATATGATTCTATCTTGAGTTATAATTGTATATGGTGAAAATGGATAACAATAATAACGATATTGAAAGACAATGGATTCAACCACAAAACCCTAGCCTAACAACAACAAAGATCCACCATAACATATGAAGATTACCTAAGACAATTCAAATCAAATGAAATCACAAAGATTATACCATCACATGTCCAATAAGGTTTGAATCTCCATTCTTCCTATCTCCATTGATCTTGCTTGATATATTTGATCTCATATTTTATGTGCACAAGAGCTCAACAAAGAACGGAAATGTGGTTGCAAGTAGGATCGCCTATATTCAAAAGCGTAGAACAAGAATTATATGCCCCCTCGAGAGATTGGATGAAAATGTCTGAAAAGATTGCAGACAATCTCTTGATAAGAAAGAAGGATAGAATGGACTGACAAGATAGGATAGAGTGATAGAGTCATGGGATAATGAAGACGACTCGGGAGACGAGGGCTAGGGCTAGGGCTAGGGCAGTCTATAAAATAGACCATGGGGGGAATACATCCTCATTGTCATCCACACATCCAAGAGATCAGAGTGCAGAGAGAGAATAGAGCAGCAACAGTCAGCAACGATGGCATTGGTGCATAGATTCGATTGCGTTCGCCGATTTCAGAGGCCAACAAATGCAGGAGAGCCGATGAGTACCACAAAACCTCCTTGTAGTTTGATGCATTTATTGTTGTCATTAATGCATGCTAGGTAATGTAATAAATGCATGTTTATGTCAGGAAAGCGCGTTTGTGTCCAAAAATGTGAATTTGAGTCTTCTAGGTCAAATCGGCAGTTCTGTGATGAACATACGCTGTTGATTGGATAAGCTACTGAGAGGATACACTCAAGCGGGTCCTCTAGGGAAAACTAGGATAGCAAATAGGGCTAGGATTGATAATTCTGTGATAGAACATATGTTGCCAATTAGGAAACTACTCAAGAAGATTCACTCAAGCATAGGCCCTAGGATAGGATAGATCAAGACACTTTGTGATGAACAGTGAGTACCAAGATATAGTACTTTGTGATGAACAGGGAGTACTAAAATATGAGTAGCACTTTGTGATGAATAGTGAGTGCAAATGTGAGCAGCACTTTGTGATGAACAGGGAGTGCAAATGTGAGCAGCACTTTGTGATGAATAGGGAGTGCCAAACACGTAGTAATTTGTGATGAACAGGGAGTACCACTAGGATAGAAGCAACACTTTGTGATGAACAGTGAGTGTCAGTAGGACTAAGATGATTGATTTATGTGAACATGGGATTGCTGACTGCACTGGCAGAGAGGTGGCACTCTGAGACTTGCACTTTTCATTTGCCGATGGGGGAGATGACAGTCACCCTGGAGGATGTATATGGGATTCTGCGGATATCGATTGATGGGGAGCTGATTTCGTACAATCGAGATGGAGACAGGGATGCCCTTAGATGAGTGTTCTAGGATCTAGGACTGGAGATGAGGGTGGGACATGTGGCATGGGATACCATGACATGGACAGGATTAGCACTACCAATAGTGTTGGCATGAGTTATCAGTGGGTTCCTCTATCTGGATAGGGCGACACGAAGGGTGGCTACAAAGGACACAGGGGCTAGGAGAGATGATCTTGGGGTGGGTCCTTCTAGGGCTCAGACTCCGTTGAGGCTAGCCGACTCTGAGGGAGGGAGTTCATCATATCCGTAGAGGGCTCCCTATGTATCAGTATTGTACCATTTTTGTATGATGATGTAGACACCTGCAGGTGATTGTAGCCATATGATTTTGACATCATTGTATCATGACACTTTATATATATATGAGATGATTCATCTTTGCGGCAACTATATGCATCTATACCTATGTGATGTATATTTCTATGTGATGCTTATGATATGGATGCAAACATGTATATGATGCAATGCAATATATTTTTTTGTTCATTTATGTTTTATATGTGTATGCATGATGCAAATGTGAATGTATGTAGTGCAGATGAATATGATAATGCAAATGTAAATTGTGCTAACAGGTGTTGTGTGCAGGATGTGATGCAGTTGTGATATCTATATGTATGTATGAAATGCTTATATGTGGTAATGCAAGTGCAACTACATGAAATGCAAATGTTTTTGGTGTGTCATTATACTCAGTCATGTGATAGCAGGCTACGCGGACTCGAGAAGGACAATGGAAGTCAATCAAGAAAGGGGGATGGAAGATACAAGATATGAAAGTGAAAGGAGCTTCTTGTGCGTTATCATCATTGAGCTTTATTATGGCAAGTAGGTTATGACAATCGAGGCATATGTTCAACCTAGAAAGTCATTGTACCTGTTTGCATGGAGATAAGACAGTCACAAACAAGGAATGCTCCAGTTCATATTAGACTCATAGTGTCTTCATATCCTTGGACAAGTCATAGCATTACTAAGAGACAATCCACAGACAACAAAAGAAAAATAGGTGACGATACCCCATCCTCGCCTTTCTAGTCAAAGACATCCTAGAGATAAAATCTCTAGTCAGAGACATCCTGGAAAAGCTAAAAGACATGTCACCAAAAGATAAAATAAAAAAAGAAAACCAAGACTCGACACCAACATCCACTGTAGTCCTTAAGTTTAGTGTCTCTTGTCACTTGTATAAGTCGAATTTGATTGTCGTCACAATGTTTACTTTCACAAAAAGGATAGATAGCACTGAACCATAATGTTGTCTAAGTCTGCTGAAAGATTTGATTTGTTGAAGCCCATTGTTGCTGCTATGTCTCATCTGAAACTGACTAAATCCATGAAACTGATACTTTATTGCAGAGAAGATGAAACTTTATTGTGGATCTGTGATGCAAATGTTGCTTTATTGCGTATTGTGCGTAGATAGACTGAAGGAAGCTAGAAGAAACTGTACTCCTTGAAACATGTGATGTTCTCAGTTCCACACCCATCACTAGATGTAAGATTTGCCTTAGCCACAGATAGGATCTGATTTATTATGGATGGAAAGGAAGGTGAAAAGGGAGGTTTATTATGAATGGCTAACCAATCTTGGGTAGATCAATAACAAGCTATGATGGGAATGGGTAAGTTTATTATGAACGAATAGGTTGTGAGTGTGTGCAAAGTGAAAGGATGAAAGTGAATCCTGAAGGAGGGAGGAGCAATGTCTCTACGCATGGCGCTGGTGACCTAGTTTTCACCATGGTACTTGCCCAGGGTGCCACCGAAGTAGTTTTCACCGTTGGACGAAATTATTTCTCTTTACTTTTTTTGATTTTTCAATGTTTTTTTTTTTTTGTGTCACAAGGCACCTATTTGTCAAGTTTTCACCAAGTAATGATTTTTTTGTTTTATAATTTTTTTTTTTGTATTTTTGAAATTTTTGAATTTTTTTGTATTTTTTGAATTAGGATACTTTGAAGAGCTATGTGTAAAACCTGCGAAGGTGCATGTTGTTGGTAGGATCCTCCAAAGGTTCACCTTCTATAGTTGAGAGCTGATATGCTCTGGATCCATATGCTATTGTGATGATGTAAGGACCAAACCAGTTTCGTTCAAACTTGCCTTTCTTCTCTCTGTCTTGCTGATTTTTAGGATTTTCTTTGAGAACCAAGTCACCTACCTCAAATGTATGAGGCTTTACCTTGTGATTGTAGCTGCATTGTTCCTTGATTGAATGATGTGTAGCTCGAGTGACTATCTTCCTTGATAAAGGAATTGAGCTATAATTACTAGTGTGTGGACTACATAGGCCCATATGCGTGTCACCTGAATAAGTTTGGGCATCCCTGATAACAAATTCCTTCGAGGAAGTTCCATTAAAGGTCCATGATGTATCACCAGAAGGGAATGGATGTGTGAAACAAGTGGATGAGTTATGAAGGCTTATGATTGTGAAAAGAAGTGAAAGTATCATGACATGATGGAGACTTAGGATCAACAAGTATTCTTTTTGGCTTGAAATTGTGGAACTTTTGCCCCCAGTTATTTTGATATTAGGGGAGATCAACTCTTGCTCTGTTTTCTTCATAGAACTTTTGTCCTTGACCTTGATTTTTGAAGAGTCCAATAGCTTTTGATTTTGATTTGGACTAAAGGACTTCTGTTTAGTTTTGACTTTTAGTTTTTTCTTTTCAAAGCTTGATTCTTGATCCCCAATGAGTAAGGGCTTTTGTAATTCTTGTTGATCCAAGTTTGGGAGAGGAATGGAAATGGAATGAGTGGATGAAATGGTAATTCTATGTGAGTTCTCAAGAGGGCTGGCGATACACTCAATAGATTCTTCACAGGAACCACTCTTAGGACTATTGATATCAAGAGTTGCTTGCACCACTAGAGGAGATTTGCATTCAGACTTAGTAGCCACAACACTAGGTGGTTCACACCCAATTCCTTGGCATTACAAATTGTTTGTAGGTTGTTCCTATTGACTGAATACCTTAGGAGATATTGGGAGTTGATCAACATGAAAGATATACTCACCACATCCCATGTCTTTAAACTTAAAATTTTCTTTGATCTTTGCTTGTTTGGATGTAGAAGCTTTCAAGGATTCTGGATCCACATATGTCGATGAAGGAATAGCCTCTCGATTTGCTGGAATTGTTATTTCTGATCTAGGTCACAGATTGTTGCAATATATGAATGGATTTGGGTCAGCTTTGACAGTCACTTCAACTCCATTGTGTGGAAACTTGATGCATCGATGATATGTAGATGGGACTGCGCTCATTTCATGAATCCATGGGCGTCCCAAGAGTATGTTGTATGTGAGATCAAGGTCAAGGACTTGACAAACCACATCTTTTGTAATTGGCCCAACTCTGAGAGGTAAGGTGACTGTGCCTTTGGATGAACGCTCTTCATCATCATATGCCTTGATGGTAATTTTATTTGTAGCATTCACAGCTTTATCAGAATATCCCAATTGTTTAATAGTGCTCAATGTACAAATGTTTAGACCTGCTCCTCCATCGATCAAGACTCGTTTTATTTGATGTTTGTGTATGAAGGCTTCAATGTGTAATGGTGCATTATGTGGTTGACTTATAGAGGTGTCATCGGCTTCTGTGAATGTAAGGGAGTGTGGAATGGAAAGGTATCCCACCATGGCTTCAAATTGGTCCACATTCAGATCAGTAGGAATGGTAGTTTCTCTCAAGATTTTGTCAAGAATGGATTTATGTGTAGGGGATATGCGTAGGAGCTCAAGAATGGAGATGAGTGCGGGTGTCTTCCCTAATTGTTCTACAAGGTCATACTCAGGTTTGGTTGATGAGGAAGTGGTGTTCTTGGCTGGAGCACCTTGCAAAGTGATTTTACCTTGACAGGTTCTAACATGACATTCAAAGGTAGGTTCGAAAGAAGATCCAACACCTTTTAAGACAATCTTGGGTCTCTGGGTAGAATTCTCAGGGTTTTTGTCCTTGATGATAATGGTAGAGATGTAATTGTCCATCGAGATGTGATTGATAGTTGAATCATAGTTGTAGGATGCTCTGGTATAGTTGGTTTGATCATCTATGACTTTAGCTTTTCCTTTGTCATGTTTTGGGAATGGTTCCTTAAACATCTCATGTTCTTGATTGGATGAGTGCCCTTCAATCTCAATGTCACCCCTATCAATGAGATCTTGTATGATGTTCTTTAGTCGATGGCAATTTCCTGTCTTATGACCCTTGCTCTTATGAAATTCACAATATTCATCATCATTCCACCAATTTGGTTTAACCTTTGGTTCATATGGAGGAAAATCTAGAATAGTGATTACCTTGTTTGCCACTAGTTTTTTGAAAACTGACTGAAATGGTTCTCCCAATGGAGTGTACTTCCTTCGTGATTTAGAAGTTGTTTGAGTATTCACCCGATTTGATCCGAAAAAAAAAAATTTGGGTCGCACTATATTGGCATCAACAACACCATCATTGGTTGTGTTCTTATTTTTATTCCAAAATCTTGGCTTGTCTTTTCCTTTAAAGTCATCTTTGTTTTCCTTGAATATCTTAATGACTCCTTGTTCAATTAGGACCTTTTATGTCACTAAGCCTTTTTCAATGATGTCCTTGAAGGTGGAAAAACAAGCTTTCCTTAGATCATAGCTAATGTCTTTGTTTACATTTTGGGTGAACATTTCTACCATTTGTTTTTGTGGAATTTCACAAGAGCATCTTTTGGCTAGATTCCTCCATCTTTGTAAAAATGATGCAAAAGACTCTCCCTCTTTTTGCTTGGTGTTGCACAAAGTAGTGACTGATATGTCTGTCTCTATATTGTAGGAGAAATGTTGAATAAATGCCTCTGCTAAGTCACCACATGACTTAATTCCAAGTGGAAGTTGGGAGAACCATTCCATAGCTTGATCATCTAGGCTCTGTGGGAATAATCTCATCAAATATGTCTCTTCTGCTGCTATCTCAATGCAAGCTGTGAAAAACTCTCTTATGTGTGCCTTAGGATCCCCTTTTCCTCTATACTTATCAAACTTAGGTGTCACAAAGTGTGTAGGAAAAGGAGGCATTGGAATGCTCTTGTCAAATGGATAAGGACATATGTCTCTCATTGTGTATGTTGGCTTTGGTGTATTTATGTTCTCCATTTTCTTTTGTAAGTCCCTGATTTGTTGCTCCAAATTGTTCTTAGGTGGAGATCGACTTCTTGGACCATACCCTATGCTTGAGGCACCAATTGGAGGAGGATCATGTTGCATATATGGATGATATTGATCATACACATGTTCATATGGAGGAGGTCTATAGTGATGTTGCATATATGGACCACTTGGTATAGATTCATGTTGAGGAATGAAATATCTATTTTGTCCATGTATACCATACTCTACAGGCATGTCATGTTGTAATGTGTTGCCCCCAAATTTGACATGGGGTTTCCTTGTGTCCAACTTTTGAGCATGCCTTTGAATATCCAATTGCTTTGGTGGTTTATCCTTAGCATTGATATGTGATTGTGCATATTTCTCTGCATAAGACTTCCATAATGGTCTGTGAAGGTGAGTATCATATGCTTGACCATGTGTATGTGGGACCTCTGGTTTTTGAAACAAAGATGATGGTGATTCAGGCACAAGATGTGGTCTTCTATTGCCTCCACTATTAGGCCTCCTTTGATCCATGTTGAAGTGAGGTTGTTGCAAAGGTCGATTTTCTATTATTTGAGACATGTCAAAATCATGAGGTATCTTGGCTCCACTTTGTGTCATCATTTGTAAGAAGTATTGTCTATCCCTCCTCATTATTTTCTCAACCAATCGATTGAAATGGGGATCCATAATGGATTCTTCCACATTTGCTGAATGTACTAAAAAGTTGTCCATATCATCATTGTGTGTCTCATTGTTGTTTGTAGTGTCCATGTTCTCAACATTTGGAATGTTTCTATAGGCATCCATGTCAGGTAATGTAGTATGATCAGAATTGAAAAAGATATCATTGTCATACTCATAAGAACTCATGTTTGCGGACTCTTGAGCCTCTTTAGTTTCTCTCCTAGATTTTTGAAGATGGGTTTCAACCATAAACTAGGTATTGACCAAGATGTGTGAGACTAGATGAAAAATAGAAAGAGTATGGAAGACCAAAGGTTGGATGGAATGTAAATGAATCTGAAGTGTACTTGCAATGTCCAAAGTGTAAGACCAAGTATGTATGTAGTAGAGTAGGTGTGACTTCCAAAGAGGGGATAGTTTCTCTTGATGAGGTAAGTTAACCTTGACTCTAAGTAAGACCAAATGAGACCCAAAGGTGATAGACCTTGATGAGGGACCACTTAGCAAAATGTTGTTGTATGTAGTGTGTTGACAAAGTATGATGAGGACAAGCAAGTGACCTTTTGACTCAAGTTTAGACAAATGTAAATTTAATGCAAGATGTAAAGCAATGATGGGCTTTGTGAGACCCAAAGACAAGTTGAATGCTAGATGAAAACCTGGAGAAAAAACCTAAGAAGCTCAAGAATTCTGAAACTGATTGCTCTTGTTTGCTGGACTGTAAAAATTTTCCAATTTGTGAAGTTGTTGGTTGTGACCAAATCTGAATGTTTGACTATTTTTCGTGACAAGAGGACACAATGTTGATGAGGACTCAATGTTTGCAAGTGTTTAGACTCAAAATGACTCCAAGAAAAGTGTGTTGTTTGATGTAAAAATTGTTTTGCATACACTTGAAGACACAAAAGACACAATGTTTTGCTGTTTGGTCTTGAATGTTTTGAATGTTTAAAATAAGTCAAACACAATTCTTATGGCTGGCCAAGACAATAGTTGTTGATCCCACATGAGGTTTTACCCCCGAGGCTACGCTATTTAGAGTGGATAATTAGATGCTTGACCTCACTGGCTCCACCCTCGGCACTCACTTCTCAGGACAGCCAAGCATCAGTCCCCACAAAAACTCCTTGTGGTGAACTTTGTATCTCTACTAAGAACTGTATGTGTGTGGGCCGCTACCAGAGGTCTGACCTCCTACCTCAACAACTAGAAGGATTTTGGCTTCTAAAACAAAAAATTTCTAGTAAGGGCATCCACTCATGTGGGACTTTCAGCTCTGTAAATATAGAAAGCTCCCAGCCAGTAGGGGTTACGCCCTACAACTGATCAAATAAATTTGATCAAACGGGTTTATGGGGAGAGATAGTGTCGGTATGAACTAATCAACACACGTTATACATAGTTTTCACCATGAATACAGTTGTTTATAGTGGTTTGGAAGAGGTGGGTTTTCTCGCTACCACTTGGGTCATTCTCTTCTCACTAGTAGTCCTAATGACCACACGGGAAGACAAGCCCTCTAAAGATTAAACAAAAATAGCCTATTGCTCAAGACACAAAAGACAATGATTCAATTTTAGTGCGACAATTGAAGTGTTTGGTAGTCTATGAAAACAAGGCACACAATAAAAATCCAAAAACCCTTGCCAAGAACCTGCAACAAAGATTTATTAGTAGTTTGGATTATTTGAAATAATCACCCCTTCCTGCAAGCACACAAGTTAGGTAAATTTTAGATCCAAAAGACTTTCTGAAATACGGGCCTTCAACAATGCATTTTGTTCACCAATTCAAAGATCTGATTCATCATAAAAAAAGACCACCTGTAAAATTTCAATGGATTTCCAGAAATGTAAGAAAATCCAAAAAATTTGCTAATTTGCTCCAAAAATCATTTTTTAATGAAAAATCATTTTTTAATGAAAAATCATAAAAAAATAATATAAAATGAAAAATCAATCCAAAAAATCTGAAATTTTTACTAGAGAGTCCTGATGGTCTTGCAAACTTGCATAAAAAAAATTCTGCAACAAATCTAAGTAGTTTGTGAGATATGAGTAAAATAATGCAAAACCCTAATTTTCAAAGATCTGATTTTTGAGGAATGATTTTGCATGAAATTTAAAATCACAAAGAATAGATCCTATGTATAATTCTGAGAGATTTCCAAAAATGTAAGAAAATCCAAAAAATTCACTAATTTTCTCTCAAAATTAATTTTTTATGAAAAATCATACAAAATTCATATAAATTGAACAAGTGATCCAAAAAATTTGACATTTTTATTAAATCCTTCTAATATGTTTCCTGGCCTACACAAAAAATTTGATGCCAAAATTCGAAGCCGTTTGTGAGATCTGATCAAAATAAGGAAAAACCCTAATTTTTAAAGATCCAATTTTTAGGGAAATATTTTGCATCAAAATTAAAATCACAAATAATAGATCCTATGTATGATTATGTGAGATTTCCAAAAACATAAGAAAATCCAAAAAATTCTCTCATTTGCTCTCAAAATTAATTTTTTATAAAAAATCATAACAAATTCATAGAAAATGAAAATGTGCTCCAAAAATTTTGAATTTTGGATTGAGAGCTCCTGATACTTTTTTCAACCTACAACAAAATTTGGTAAAAAATTTCCAAGCCATTTGTGAGATATGATCAAATCTCTCCAAGATCTTGATTTTGTGTCCAAAACCCTAGCTGCACAAGGTTATTCTCCAAATTGTTTTACAAAACAATAATATAGGGTTAGAAAAATCTGCAAAAAACATAGATCTAACAAAAATCCATGTCCCACCGGGCGTGCCAAAATGTATATGGTGAAAATGGATAACAATAATAACAATATTGAAAGACTAAATGGATTCAACCACAAAACCCTAGCCTAACAACAACAAAGATCCACCATAACATATGAAGATTACCTAAGACAATTCAAATCAAATGAAATCACAAAGATTATACCATCACATGTCCAATAGGGTTTGAATCTCCATTCTTCCTATCTCCATTGATCTTGCTTGATATATTTGCTCTCAAATTTTATGTGCACAAGAGCTCAACAAAGAACGGAAATGTGGTTGCAAGTAGGATCACCTATGTTCAAAAGCGTAGTGTAGTCAAGTAGTCAACGCGGGCTTTGATAATGAAGGAAGCATCTCCTTATATAGAAGACACTATATGAAATGGAGGGATAAGATTGAGAGGTGTAAAAGGAGGTCGGCTATGATTAGAGGGTAGGTAAAAGAAATAATACAATAATGAAAGGGGTAGGTAGTGTATGAATTAAGAGATGAATGACATGTGTCATGGATAGAAAAGGTTAATGAATTAATTAAATAAATAAATATTTATTTAATTAATAGAAGGAGTGAGATCAATTAAATAAATAAGATATTTATTTAATTTAGAAAAAGGATAATTTAAATAAATAAAATGTATTTATTTAAATGAGAAATAAGGCTAGAAGAGGATAAATGAATTAATTAAATAAATAAAGATTTATTTAATTAATAGAAGAATTAAGCTTAGATAATTAAATAAATAAAATATTTATTTAATTAGACTGGACAATTTTGGGTGTCTACAATAATCATATCTTTGTCACTTTTACACTTGATCATAAGTAGACAATTCAATCAATTCAAATCTCAATCTCAGAAGAGGGGATTCACTTACCATCACTCAGAATTCAATCTCTTTCTCTAGAGGTTGAATCTAGTGTATCTTCCCCCCTCTTCCAATGTAATGTGGAAAAAGTGTTTGAAGGGAAATCCAAAGTGAAAATTTTATATCTCCTCGGAGGGAAGAAAGGCTTTCCTCTCGATATCTCCATCTTTCACCTTTTTTCCAACATTGCAGCAATGAAGTAGAAAGAAATAGTTCCAAAACATATAATTGACAAATATTGAATAGAAAATTGCTTTATGCTGAAGAAGGATGAAACATTGATGGAAGTAGTGCAACCATGAAAGGTCTGGATCACTAAGATGGGCTATGAGATTGATGTTGAGAACTTGGACTGATATGCCAAGACTCTCATTGATTCTGATGAAAAGGAGAAAACCTTTGGGACAATAAAGAAGAAGGAATCTCAAGTTCAAATAGGCTTTAGCAAGAAGAAAAGGGAAGGAAAAATCAAGAAGGTTGGGGAAGTTATACAAAAGACGTCTTCTAAAATCAAGCAGGTCATTGGCTTAGCAGAGGGATCTTCTCCGGCAATAGTTCAGGCCTCACCGGCAACAACAACCGACAGAGATGTAGTGAAGGGGAAGAAACCAGAAACTTATATTGCCCCTATTGCATCTGGTTCTGATACTGATGATGAGCCCCCAAAGATTCCCAAGACTTACATACAGATTCAAAGGAAGAAGCCCGAGGAAGGAAAGAAACAGAAAGCAAAGGTAACCTCTCCGACAGCCCCAAAGAAAATTTTGAAGGAGAGGAAACCCATAGAGAAGAGGAAACTGGTTAAGGAGTCTACTTCTACTCCCGATAAGAAGAAGAAATTAGATATAGATATAGCTCTCAAATCTAGTAAGAGTATTGAAGTCATTCCTCCTCTCTCAGCTGCTGAATTGATTGATCAAATAACTAATGATGGAATTTTGAGTAATATCCAACATTATTATGTACATATGGATGATAAAGAACAAATGGAGATTAATGAAGCAGTTTTCTTATACTTAGATATATATAATAAGACATTAATTGAGATTGAAAGGAAAATATCAGGAGATTTGTACAATAAACTAGATGCTAGAAGATTATCTACAGTAGAAGATGATAAACATATAAAGATACAGGAGTTGTTAACTATTTGTGGAGCTATCACATATGATGAGATGCAACAATGTCTAGAATATGCAAATAAAACAATTTTCTGGAGCAGACATCGACATGTGAGTCTAATGGTAGGTAGAGTAAATGAAATAGTTAATGAGACCCATGAGGCATGGCTAAAATTATTTGTAGATAAACCTGATTTATTTACTCCATCGGTATTCTCTCCTAAGTTTGGTTTTCAAGACATATTAGTTGATGGCAAGGGAAAGGGTATATTAGGTATGGATCTACCAGTTTTGGAACAAAAAATAACAGAGGTTATTCATCTGGTAGAACCACCTGTACATAATATGGAGAAACTGACAGATAACATTGAAACTGCACAGGATAAGCATGATACACCAAAACAGAACATTCCAGATAGAGGTCATTTATGTGGATACAGAAAATAAACAGGCTAAGGATATTGAACCTTTGGCAAGAAATGTACATATAGAACAAGCTAAGGTTGAGCAGGTTACTACACCAAGTGGCGAAGCCACCGGTGCAAGTCATAAGGTTGAATCCTTTGGGAAAATTTTGGACATTCATTCATTGTTGGAACTTGGCTCATCTTGTCAAGTTGATTTTGGACAGAAGAATATTGAGCAACTGAATAGTTTTGAACTCATGTTTGTTGCAGCTCGAAAGTTAAGGAAGGAAGGATATGAAGACAAGCAAGTCATTGAGTAGGCTATCCCAGTTTTGCAGCATCTTGTACCAAAGTATAAGGTAGATCAGATTGGAAGCCCATCTGGTAAATTGAAAGGTTTGACATAGCACATTTCCAAAGAGTTTAAAACTCTTCAACAAGTATCAAACTGACAGTTAATAGAGAGGTACAATGCAACCAGATTGGTAACTTGTAATAATATGATTGCATCCAATAAGACTAATTTGACTGAAGAATTAAAAAGGATTGATGAGGCTCTCATTCAGTGTAGTCATATATATCAGTCTTGCTCTAACATATCACATTTAACAATAGACCTAGATAGTAAAATAAAGGAGGATAAGGAGAAAATTGAACAACTACTAATCAGTTTGATGGTATTGAGTCATTGACCAGCTCCTTTGATGGTCAAATTTTGCTTTTTGAATCTGATATTTTAGCCCTAGAGAAGGACAAGACAAAATCATCCAGTGAGCTAGAGAGTTGAGCCCACACTAACATACCTAGCTGAGTTAGAAATTCATGCTTATTTGTCGAATGGGCTAGTATCAATTTTGAGTACCTTGAAATTCGGCTATGACACTTGGCATATTTGAAGGGTCCTTATCCGGACATTTTCAAGCATATATAGATCCAGTAATCACAATTTCGCTTTCATTATTTCATTCTTTATGTACCCCGTCTTTGTCATTGATGTCAAAGGGGGAGAGGTTGATGTGAAAAATTTTAAGGGACATAAGAAGTAATGTATATCTCATGGGGATTAGGGTCAGTTTTGGTCATCAATTTTTGGGAGGAATTGGAACAACACTTCAGTGATCCATTTTTCACATGAGTTTTCTCATCAATGCCAAAGGGGGAGATTATTGGAAATTGACACTCATTCAGTTTAATAGTGTTGTCATTGATGGAAAGACACACATCATTTTGGGTTGGACACTTAACTGATACTCACTAGTATTCATTGTTTGGCCACCAGCATTCAAGTCATTTGGCATACAAAGGAATTGGCAAACCAGGAACCGGTTTATGAGGCCGAGCCGACAGGTTTACATGACAACAATCAGCGACGTCGGTCATGAAGTTTAATGCATTTATTTTTGTCTAGGTCGACATGTAAATAGATTGGAATATCATTGTAAGCCGACATGAGGCATTTATGTTTATGATTGGGAAGCGTATTTAAGTCAGTCTTGTTAGATTATTTTGAATATGTAAGGAATATATAGTGATGTGATATTAAGCGAGTGATGTTGATTGACTGAATGCAAATGTAATAGTTTATAGTCAGTCTTGGGTATTAGTTTAGAGGTTTGGAAGGCAAAGTAAGTTACCGGTAAGGGAGGACACAGTGAAAATCGGTACAAATAGTGCTTGAACCAGAACTCCTCCAACATAGTAGATGCATTCTCTGAGTTTGGAATTTTGTTTATAACTCCATTTTGGTGTTTGTAGTTAGTGAGGCTCCTTTTGTGATGAGTAGTGCACTCTAGGTTGTTGGCCTTCCTGCATGTACAGGCCGCTATTGTAATATTTATTCATTTGGCTAGTGGATAGATATTGTGGGTTACCAATCCCACCATGGTTTTTCCTCTTCAAGGTTTTCCACGTATAAATCTTTGTGTTATGCTATTTATTTTTGTGATTGCATTGTTATTACTTGATGCTACTTTATTTTATGCATACCAATTAATAAGTGGATTTGTTAATAAGGCTAAAAATTCTACAATCGGTCAAACATTGATTCACCCCCCCCCCCCCCCCCCTCTCAATGTTCTTGGATTCCAACAAATGTTGATATGAGCTTGTTGATTGCTGAAATTTGACTAAGTCTAAAAGCTATATGAATACTCAAAAAATTAGAATATACATTATAACTCCTAGAGATCTAAAACCACTCTCAAACATCATGTCAATATATACATAAAATATAACTTAAAGTATAAATCACATTTCTATTTGTCTTACTTAAATATTATATTTTATGTATATATTCCAAGGGAGAGAACACTTTTTGCTTTGTAACATGATAAAATTATATGTTTTTCAGTTTTTTTCATTTGGCGTACACCAAATTCTCTTCCTTGGAAAACACCAAGCCTTTGGCTTGGATTTTCCTTGGGCATCCAAACCAAAGGCTTGGATGCCCTTCTCAGGCTTGAGACTTTTTTTCTAGCAAATATTTTTTTTTTTTAACTTTTTTGTTCATGCTCTCCATCAGGTTTGCATGTGTTTCAATGAAATAAAAAAAACACCATACAATCATCAAGCTCTCTCTTAGCTATCCAACCATATAATTCTCTTCAAATTTTGATAATGTTAAGGTCTTCATCCATAATTTCTTTTGTTAGTGTGTCCGTTTTTTGTCAAAAATCAACATGTCGTATTTCGGCCATAGATTTTTTACTCGTTTATTGAATTTTGAAAAAAATTACATTTCTAGAAACTAGACTCCATTATACACAATTTAAAAAACAAAAAAAATGATTGTTGATTAGTTTTCACAAATTTTTAGGGGGAGCACGCTCAAATTTCACTAAAAAATTAGTGTCTAGTTCAAAAATCAGTAAAAGATCATATATTCATTAAAAAATTAGCCAAAAAATCTGGCATAAACTACATGGTGTCATCTAATTCTCACTCAAGCGATTTTAAAAATTCTAAAAAAAGTTGACATTTTAGGGGGAGCACACCAGGTGCTATGTTATTTTTTCTGAAAAAACAACACCACTTTGTGTGTTCCCCCTTTTTGAAACCCTTAATCTCCACCATTTAAAAAAAAAAAGTAGTTTAGAAAGTAGACTCAGAGCACTACAACTCTTGTTTTTACTGCATCCTTATATTTTGAGTGTAACTATCTTCATTTTTTCATCAAAGTTCAGATTTTGTTGATTTCAGGGAAAAAAAAAAATTGGCACCTTAAGACTCCTTTTTGGTCCCCCATCTTTGTGCACTTACCCATAAGGGTGAACTCACAATAATGGTTCCCACTTTTTTGTACACTTTGGCACTAAGTTGAACGTTTTTAAAATAATATTCACTTTCCAACAATTATAACTTTTAAACTATTAAGAATTTGAAAATGATGTAAATTAGCGATTTGTAGAATTTTGTCTTTAGATTCTAAATATATTTTTTTGAAGATTTTTTAAAAAAAAATTTCCATCTCCCTCGAAAAGTAGTTTTTTACAACAAACATCATTTTTTAAGAGTGATGTGCTCCCTGAACCACATATATTTTTTTTAAAATAAATGATAAAAACTTAATTCTTTCAAATTTTTGTTTGTAACATCAATATCCAAGGCATGAACTTGGTTTGATAGTGATATGTTGAATATTTTTCATTTTATGTAGATTTGAAGTCCTGCTAGTTATAATTCAGACATAGGTATATGTTTGAACACATAACTTGTTCAATTTAGATCGAAATTGAATTTATTTTTTTTGTTAGAAAGAAGACATCAATATGGAGGGCCTAGATATTTTTTATAATTTTTTTGAATTAGTTTCCTATTTTTTCCAATGCGTTGAACAAAGAAGTTCATGTTCGTTGAAAAACCAATATTATGTAAAATTGAAAAAACAAGTTCATAATAAATTCAAATGTAATAAAATTATAGTCATTGGAAAGCTTACTCCAAGAACTTGTTAGAAACAATCAAGAAGGAAGACTGAGAGGGGGTGTGAATTAGTCTTCAATGGATCAAAATAAATTAAACTTCTAAACATAAACTGATAAGCTGTAGCAATTAATCAGATAAGCAAAATAACAACACAACACACAACACCAAGATTTTGATGTGGAAAACTTGGTTAAGGGAAAAACCACGATGAGAACCTACCCACAATAAGATGATACTCTGCAGTAGTATGTGAAAATATTACAATGGGGAATGCACATGCATTCAGGCACACTTCCTAGAGCTCACTGCTCAAAAGACATATGCCCCAAAGGCTACAACCCTCAGGAAAGTCTCATTGACTTACAAAATGATCTAGACTACAATCCAGAAGAAATGAACTGCAATGATAGTGTAGTCACATAAATCTGTCCACTTAATTAAATGAATACTTAGTATTTATTTGATTATTTAACCATCAATTAATAATTAATTAAATTAATATTTAATTAATTCATCTTAACCCTCTTCTCCTATTAATTAAATAAATTATTCAATTTATTTGATTTAATTCACTTAACCAAATTCAGACCATTAATTAAATAAATAAATCATATTTATTTAATTAAATATTCTCTCACATTTAAATAAATTAATATTTATTTAAATCCCCCAAAATCCCACCTCTCACATTTAAATAAATTAACATTTATTTAAATCACTTTTATCCTCTACCCACTTGCATTTTCCTACAAATGCAAGTTGCACAATTATTTTAAATAAATAATTTATTTAAATCACCTTTATCCTCCACCCACTTGTATTTTCCTACAAAAGCAAGTTGCACAACTATTTTAAATAAATTATTTATTTAAAATCCTATTTATCCTCACCCACTTGAAACCTTTAATGGTTTCCCTTTAAAGTCTTCAAACTTGATGGCTTTAAAGTCTTCAAACTTGATGGCTTCCTTCTATAGTCTTCTTAAGCCTTTAATGGTTTCCCTTAAAGTCTTCAAGCATTTTAATGCTTTATCTTCCTTTTTCTCATTTAAATAAATTAATATTTATTTGAATATTTATCCAAATGCAAATTACACCATTTAATTGAAATAAATGATTTTATTTTAATTGAAAATACCAAAATTTCTCCCACTTGCATGCCTAAACCCCTTCTAGATTCTTCTAAACCTTTCCTAATTAACCTAATCTATCCCCTAAATATTGTCACATTCCTAAGCAAATTGAAGTCACTTCTCAAAGACTCCAAAGTCTTTGAAAAGCAATTAATGCTTTGTGTGTTCAACAAATTAACCTCTAAAGTCTTCCAAATCACTTATGGCTCTTACATGACCATTAATGGTTAATTCCACTTGCACCCATGGTTAAGGACTTTGACCCCTAACTTAACCCTCATGTAACCCATGTGTCTCTTCAAAGCATTTATTTCTTTGACTAGGGTAACCATCATGTCCCCTCAAGCATTTAATGCTCCTTATCACTCCTCTCAAGCCTCCTCATGGTGACACTTGTCAACATGGGATTGGGATGAAAGTCTCACATGGATTGAATATCTTTCAATCCTAACCCTTGTTAAGATTACTCAATCTTAACCCTTCATTTCCCCATTTCTTCTATAAATAGAACCCTTCTCCTCAAGCAAAGGAGGAAGCCTTAGAGTATTGTTGTTATACTGGCATTAGCATAGAGCTTTCTGATAGCATCACTATCTACACTTGCATATCATTTGCTTATCATATTCAACTATCTTGAATCTTCATATGGCATCCATGGCTAGTGCTAAAACCTAAGAGCTACACTCATTTGGGACTTGGAGAGGAGAGGAACAAGGGAGGAGCAACTATGAGCATCTTGATTAGCTATTTTATTCTATGTTTATATGCTTTCTATTTCATACTTAATATCTCTCTTGATATGCTTGTTTAGGATAATATTTTGTTGCTAACACTAACGTTTGTTTCTTGTGCTCTTGTGTGTGTTGCCATCAAACAGATTTTCTAATCCTTTTTGCAGAGCATCAGATAGCATCTACAAATGCCTGATGACATTCCAGTTAAGCACAATTGTCTTCTCTGCAACACCAATCTCACCTCAACACTACACTGAATGATAGGTCTCTTCTTCACACAATCACCCATCTTTGATAATGCAGACACAATACCAACACATAAATTACATAATCATCTCACCTATAAATACAAATCACCAACCTTGATAACAAAGTCGGCTAAACCCTAACCCTCAACTCATAATCACATAAATTACAGTACACAATACAAAGACTGATCACCAGACCAATATGATAATTTACATTACATATCATGGACCTAATTCAAATTCCCAAATGATCACATCCACTTGAAAACATGCCAAGATCAATCGTAACATGCAACACCACCAGAAATACGACATAACATGAAAATCATCACCAGTTCGTAGAAATCACCAAGAGCTCACACAATGATCAATGTGGATCACCAAAACAAATAGGACATGACTAGGAAACACCAGAAAATACATTAGAACAATTTAAAATAGTCGCACCAACACCACTTTTCAAATCTCCATCGAACACCATCTCAAAGCTCAAGAACACAACCAATCAACAACTATCACAAATAAGGATAACTTATAGAGCACCAAATCATGAACCATTAGAAATGAAGATACACAAGATCATCCTAAACAATGTCCCAAAGTCTCATCACAAGATCTGATCATATGGGAATATACTGGATTCCACAAAATAGTGATCAACAAAACTAAACTTCAAAACCAGATCAGAAACTCTTTCCAAACTCACTGGAATAAATAACAGGAATGTGTTGACATCAATGACAATAACGCATTCTAGCAACAATAAAGACAACAACCAAATCCAACAATCTCCCCCTTTGGCATTGATGACAACATATGAATGTGAAAAACAGTTAATGAAAAGAAAGAAGATATCACCAGCAAACTCCCCCTAAGATCAAAATAGATAAAGTAGTCTTTCACATGATCTCTCTACCCCTTTGACAACAATGCCAAAGATCTCCAGAATAGAAAATGAAATAAAATCATGAATCTCTCTCCCCTTGGGATACACAACCAAATAAACAGACTACTCTAGCAAAGGAGCAATGTCAACTCATCAATCTGTATAAAAGAATAAGGCTATGAATTCCATCAGATCGATGTAACTTAATGCATCTAATTCTCATCAAGAGGGGTGGATACCCCTAACTTGTCTCTCAAATAGACAAATGTATTTGTAGGCATAATTTTAGTGAAAATATTAGCAATTTGTTTCTTTGTAGATATATACTCCAACTTTACCTTCCCTTCACCGACTTGCTCTCTGAAATAGTTATATTTGATTGATACATGCTTAGCCTTTGAATGTTGCACCAGATTATTTGACATGTTAATAGCACTAGAATTATCATAGTATATAACAGTAGGCTCACCATGAATAACTCTGATATCTTTCAACATTTGCTTCATCCTAACTATTTGAGTGCAATTACTAGTAGCAACATTATACTCAGTTTCAATAGTAGATAAAGATACCAAGTCTTGTTTCTTGCTAGCCCATGAAACCAACCTCTTAGCTAATGTGGTAGCGGGAAAAGCGAGATCGGGTGACTAGGACCTAATCCCACTTTTGCCAACACATTGGGAATATGAAAGAGCTTAGGGAGATAGATCACTTTGGCTACTTCTTGTGAGAAAGAGAGAGCCAAGGATTATCTCTTAGGGTTTCTATTCCTCTTGTTGCAAATGATGAGAAAAACTAGGGTTTGGATGATCACCTAGACTAAGAGATAAAGAATAAAGCATAAATGAACTCAAAATTAAAAAAAGCCACATATTTGAAATAGAGATATTGAAAGCATGAAAGAGAGAGGATTATAGATGTGTACCTAATGTTGAAAATTGAACAAAACTGACTAGGACCAGGGTGCCACACCACTATCCTATTTCTGCAGACAGGAGGTTGCAATTGAAAGACTACAAATCTAATGACCTGAAGCTACAACATACTAAAAATAACTGAAAAGCAGAGGGATCATGGCACCATGCTACTGTCCTGGGTAGGACTAGGGTACCATGCCCCTATCCCAAGTAGATTAGGGTAGATCTGATGATTTTGGGCGTGCCTTTTGTTGGGGTAAAAGTGCCTTCGGGTGCCTATTTCTGCACCTGCAACTAAAAAGGGAAGGTTTGGGTGGCTATATGGGGTTTTGACTCAGTTAAACCCCTATGTTGGTTATTTCCACCTCCACAAATAGCCAATAATGTACTGAAAATGTGTGTGCTAGAACCTTGTGTGTATGCAAGATCCTAAAATGAAAGAAACTAGAGCTACCCTATGCATGAGAGTAAACCCTAAATGTAAATGTGAATGTAAATGACAATGCTTCAAACCAAATATGCTAAATGATATAAAGCATGAATTTAAATATTCAAATTGATGTAAATAAGTTCATACAAAGACATGAAAATAACATGAAATTATACTGATCCCCAAGGGAGAGATATTGCCACTAGATCTCCTATTACTCTTCAATATCTTCAAGGCTCCTAATTGATGATGAATGCTTGACAGATGCTTGATGAATGTTGTCTAATGTTGTTGAATGTTGTTGAAGACTCCACATAGGATTCTCTTTCACTATATAGAAGGCTCCTTATGTTCGCTCCAACAACCTTTTCCTCTATTTTCCCAGATGCCTTCAAATGAAGAAAGAGAGCTCTTATGTATGAAACCCTAGATCTTAATTTCAACTTAATTTTGCCTTTAGGCCAACCTAGGAATTGAATTTATTGCCAATCTTTTGGGGTTAATCATTATAATATAGTATAATTGTGCTCCCAAAATTTTGGGAAAAAAGTCAAGGACTGTGGCCGGAACGCACATGGTCCGACCAACTTTTTACCAAATTTTCAGGTTCGTTAGATATGATGATATTAGAGCGAATCCCAAAGTTTCAGCTGATTTTGAGGTTTTTTTATATGTGAAATCGGGCCTTAAAGGTCGAAATAGGACATAATTAGGGTTTATGATTAAATGATTTATTGGAGGAATAAAATAAAAAGGGGCACACTATAGGTAAAGGGCCTAATTTTATAAATTATGAGGTGATGAAATATGAATTTAGATTTAATTAAATTAATTAATTAAATGCTTAAATGGAAATAATAATGCAAGATGCAAACACACTAAGGTGGGTGCTAACCAAAGTGTGAAATTGTACCACCCTAGCAAGGGTGTATAATTTACGATACTACATTTAGCCCACTTTAGCGGTCATATGACACTGCGTGCATATGCAAGCTAAACTAAAGAAAAGTAAACATTCATGAAAAAGGATATATCCAGAAGTTGTCCGATGAAGTCCTCAACGATATCTATAGTACATAGTTAGGATCCGCACCCTACAAAAACACATGTTAGATAAAATCACAAAATTAACTAAATGCTTACTAAGGAAGGTGATGGAAATTTGAGTGTAGCTATATGCCCCCCCTATTTCAACTTGCTAATTTAGTGAGTTGAAACAGGGTATCATGTTCACCACATCAAATTGTGAAAGAAGATTAATGACAAATGCTCACAAGAAGATTTGATACAAGACCAAAAACTAAATGGAGAATAGTTTGGTAAGAAAGAGAGCTAAACCTCAATTCCAACACAACAAAGAGTGTGAGGATTTGAGAGCTATCTAACAAAAGATGAAAGATTTAAATGGAAACAAATGCAAAGAGAAGGAAGAAAAGATACAAAGCATGAATACACACTTTGGTGATCCATGAGAAGAGAAAATGAACCATGGACATCTCACCCCAAAAGCTAGGTGATCCATGGAGAGAAGGACATGGAAAACTAGCCCCCAGTGTCTGTCTGGGTGATACATGTAAGGGAGGAGAGTGAGAACACTGTTAGTTCCACTCAACATCATGCATGTGTGTGAAAGTAGAACAAGGATACCTACCTTCGACACCAAGAAGATATCCATCATGCAACAATTTCATAAATCCAAGCAAGAGAGGGAATACTCTTCAAGTAAGGATAAGATAGTTGAAAAGTGTTGGCAAATGCACACTCCAATGAGAAATTTTAGGAGATTGAAGGTATTGTAATTGATGGCAACCTTGCAATCCTATGGCACCGGTAGGCATCGACACCGACAGACTCTACACCATCAGATAGTTTACCGGCAGTGGCAAAGATGATTACCGACACCCCAGCCAACAGGATTTTGATTATTGTATTTTGTATTTAATTGTAATATCTTTTTGTAAGCTGACAAAGCGAATCGTAATAGGACTCATATATAAGTATGAGATCTTATAGATCATTTGTGTAAGTAAGAGAAGGTAGATGCAAACATGGGAATATTAAGGCAAATTTTGGAGTAAGGTTTATGGTTATTGTATGAGCTTAAACCGATATTAAACCTGGCATAGCAAATGCTAAACCGAAGTAGTACATTATATTGGATTTGCATAACCCATTTTGTAAGTCAGTGAGACTTCCCTTTTGTATTTAAGTAGTGAGCTTTAGGCAATTGGCCTTCCTACATGTGCAGGCCCCTGTTGTAAGTAATATTCATTTGTTGGCCAGTAAGTGAATATTGTGGGTCACAAATCCCACTAAGGTTTTTCCCACACCAGGTTTCCTCGTTAAAAATATTGTGTTATAGTGTGCTTTCTATGTTGTGCTTATTGTTCTTATTTATTGCATTAATTCTAGTTTACTGGTACACTGTTTTGGAATGCAATTTACTTAATAAGTTCAAAAAATCCATTAACCGGTTAGATACTGATTCACACCCCCCCCCCCCACCCCTCTCAGTATCTTTGGGAATCTTGGCAAAAAGAGATATCTTGCTATATAAGTGTAAAGGAGATACTTGGAGGAGAAGAGATCTTTGTTCAAAAGATATCTACCTTCAAGAGGAGTTGTCTTAGACAAATATAACATCTTCTATAACGAATGAATGTAAGAGAAGAGGATTGAGATGACATCAAAGAGATTATTTATAACAACACTCTTCTAAAATAAGGCAAGAGATCCTCATTAGGGATATGCACGTGCCCAAAATAGAAGGGTTTATTATAAAAGATACTATTCAATGAAGAAAATAAATTGATGAAAGATCAAAGACTTCCACCACCAAGGAGGAGGTCCCAATTAAGGATGTGCACTTAAAATACCCATTAGGGATGCTTGTTCCTGTAGATGTATAAAATTGACCATATTCCTAAATGAATATTTAATGTTCATTTTATTCCCATTCCTCCATTTAGTTAAATTCAATTAAACTAAATCACCCACATTCTTCTATTTAAATAAATAAATAATTGAATTTATTTAGTTAAATTCTCTAAAGACCTTTGCATCATTTAATTAAATAAATCATTTTAATTAAATCCCTTCTTCTTACTTTTAATTAAATTTATATTTAATTAATAGTTTATACCAAATTGAATAAATCTAATTTATTCAATTTCCCAAATTGCAACCAAATTAAAATAAAGCAATTTATTTTAATTAAATCTATTTTCCCTCACCCACTTGCATTTTCCTACATCTCCCACTTGCATCCTAAACCCTATTCCTAGTTTCTTCTAGAATCCATCTAATACTAGTCAATTAGCCCAAACCCATTCATTATCCCCTTTCCCTAAATTTGAGGAGGTAACTTCTCAAATTTGGAGTAAAGTCTTCAAAAGGCATTAAAGCCTTTATCCATTCAACAAGCTAACTTGTTGAATACCCCCAAATTTGGAAGGACTCTTACAAATTTGTCCCCAAAGTCTTCAAACCATTAATGGTTAACTAGCCCTTAGTGGCATGCTTAGAGTCTTTTTGACTAACTTAACCTCCATCTAACCTAGGGGTCTCATCAAGCATTCATTGCTTTGACCATGGTTATCCCTTTAACCTTTGCACAAGTGTTTACCCCATGGATAAAAGCTTTGTCCATTGGATAACCCTAACCTAACCTTAAACCTTACCTCCTAAGGTAGCCATAAGGTCTTCTCAAACATTTAATGCTTCTTTCAACTCCTCTCAACCAGTCTTATGTTGACAATTATCACCATTTCATTGGTGAAAATTGTAAACATGGATTGATAACTTTCAATCCTGACCCTTGATTAACTCCTTCAATCTTGACCATCCATTTCCCTATTTTCACTATAAATAAAGCTCTTATTCCTCCATTTTAAGGATCCAGGCAAGCTTTTAGTATCTCATTTATGCTCAAATTATCAATACATCTAACTTCTCTTTGCAATAGGAATTAATCTAATAAGCACTTTAGAGTATTTCCTTTATCATTAGCTTAAATCATTAACTAGTATATCATGTTAGGATAGTATTGCTACTAATCTTGTCATCTTATAATCATAGTTTATTGCATTCGTAGGATCATGCATGGATAGGATGCATTTCATAATTTAAATCAATCATAAGCATCCCTCATTCTTGCATTCGTCATCCCTAAGCCACTTTGCTTAGTGATCTGAGAGAAAAGGCATTGGCTTGAGGGACCTTGTGAGATGGAGAACCATGGAACCAACCTTGGAAAGTTGAGTCATTCTTCATGACTCCATAGCTTGCACCAAGAAGTCTCGTGGGTGTGTGAACAAGCCTCTTTGAGACCACATTTTCACTTTTTAAGTTTCATCGAACCGCTTTTCCCACACACATTTCTAGCACCCACTGTGGGGCTCTACTCCATTAATCAAATCAGTTTTTAAAAATTAACACTTTTGCAGGTACATGGGAAATAGGAATCAGCACATAGGGAACATCCCTTAGTGCATCTGGTGGATCTTTTAGCACATCTGGCTCATTGTTTCGTGCATGGGACTCATTCCCCAACGCATGAAGATAATATTTTAGCGCATCATCCTCACTAACAGTTTCTTGTAGGTCTCAGTGCGGAAGAATAACAGAGTAGCGCATTTGGAAAACATCATAGCGCATCAGGTCTATCTGATAGCGCATCTTGACTATAGAGTAATGCATACAGTTTGTTCTATAGCGCATCACAGATAGACGCAAAACTAAAAACTATAACTGAATGTGAAAATAGACTTGTTGAAGTCCACCAAACCCACAGATTTTCTAACAATTTTACTTGGTATCTTGTAGGTTTTTAACAAGTTTCTTGCAGACGGGAGCTTAATTTTAGGATCAAATAGTTTAAATTTTTACTAACTTAGTTAAGTAAGTCAAAATATAAAGCTTTTTGATTTTTTTCGTTAGATAAAATTGAACTCATTTTGTTTGGGCCTTAAAAATAACCACAAAACAAATTTTCCCTACTTTTCTAAGAGAGAAAATTTTCAAATTGGGTCTTAAAAAGAACAAGTCAATCTTTCAAGTTTTGCAAAACAAATGGATTAAAAAGAACTTCACCATCCTTTGGTGTATAAAAGGATCCATTTCAAGTTTTAGCAAAAGTAAAGAATCACACAAAGTCCAAAAGTCTTTTGCAACTAAAGAGGGAAGATCTTCCCCTTTCAATCGATTTCTTTTGTTGACAAAACATCACATTTATTTTGTTGATCAAGTTTCTTTTTAATAGATCAGAAAATCACTGCTATGAAAGGTTAAAAGGAACACCATGTTTTCATGGAGAAACATCTCCATATAGAGTTAGCAAATCATTGTTTTGAAAGGCTAAAAAGAACTTGTGTACTTTGCCTCGAAAGTGGAAGGTATATGCTCTCCCCTTAATTAGGTGATCAAAAAGCCAAACCACTCTTAAAATCTTTTTTTACTTCAAGCATCTACATCCTTTAGTAGGCCTGCCTTCCCGAGGGGTTGAAAAACTCTTAAAGCCATTTTTGGCCTATGTGAAGTGAATGACCTAAGTGGGAAACGACTTTGAAGCCAAGTGTTCCAACCCACTATAATCAAAAGTGGAAAGTGACGAAAGTCCTTTTCAATGGTAGCGCGCAGCGATTAGTCTTCCCCCAGTATCCTTGAGATACGTAAAGCCTTTATTCTAAAGGTTGGTAAGCCTCCTGAGTGAGTTTATCACTGACGGCCGAACAGGAAGCCTGATTACAAACCTTAGCATAGAAACTTTGAGCTGAGTCAGTATCCAGACATTTGCAATATCATAGTGCAAGGGTGGGGAAGAATCCGCCCCCAAGATCGCTCACCATATATCTCCCAAGATAACTACTCAATTATGAAGCAATTCACTTTGAGTTAATTTTTGGCAAAAGGCAAAAAAATGGGCACCCCCTAGGGGGTGACATGGTTGTTTGAGCTGATGGAGTATCGAGACTAGTGAGCTATGATATTGCTTATGATCTTTGAATAAAGAGTTTGACTGAAGTGCATGTTGTATCTAAACCTGTCAAAACATTGGGGATTTGAACACATCCTCGCAGAACATACACTTATTGTTTAGATTAAGCAAAATGGTTGTATCTTTAGTGCCATGCTTTCATTTGTTACTTCAAGAAATCATCTATCAATACTGAAAACTCAAAGCAAAAGTCCAAAAATCACAGAAAAGCAACCAAGTCAAAATGTCAAGGCAGTTTTGCAGGTGAGAGCAACTTCTTAGCGCTTGGAAACCATCTTTTAGCGCATTAAACCCTCACCTTAGCGCATCAAATGTAAACATTAGCGCTTCATCAGAAACCAAAACTAGCAATATCAAATAGTGCATTTTGAAAACAGTTTGGTGCGTTGAAGCATTAGCTTAGTGTGTGGAAACTGAATCTTAGCACGTAGGGTTGAACAGTTAGCGCATAGGCAGCCCATATTGGCGCATAACCTTTTGAACCAAGGCAAAATCAAGATAAACCAATTAGCATGTAGGGTCTTTTCTTTAGCCCGTTGAGGACTTTTTATAGCGTATTGAGTCTCTGTTTTAGCGTATAACCAAAACCAAAAAAATAGGGTCAAAACAAAGGTCAATTTTGAAAATTTTGAAAACAATTTCAAAAGCTTTTCTTCATCAGCCTGAACTTCATTGAGCAGAAAAACAAAACCAGAGTATCAAAAGCTATTTCTAGAGAAAAATTTCCATCAAACAAAGTTGTCCAAAATCTGAAACTAGTCGTTGATAGTTCTGATACTTAATGTTAAGTATAGATGCCAAGCTAATAAAATGAGAGGGGGGGTGAATCATATAAACTTACTTTTCCATAATAACATCAAATTTAACCTCGGTAACATATACTTCAGTAATATAACCAAAACTACTGAACATGCAAACTCAAAAGCATATGAACATCATAACACTCATAACACCAGATTTAGCATGGAAACCCAAATAGGGAAAAACTACTGTGGGATTTTGGACCCACTAAGAAATATACTCTTCTAGAGTATGCTCGGTTAAAAGAAAATCATGTTAAAGATCACAAACACACTATTAGATGTGACCCGGTTAAGGGATTTCCCTCAGATCTGTTAGGATCTTCACCTTTTTAGAACTGACCTTGTTAAAGGATTTCAAACACTCAATCAGAATGTCACCTTGCTAGAGGGTTTTACAAATAAGACTGTTAAGTCCACTCGGTTAAGAGATTTTCTGTCACTTTACAAAATAACAGTAATAAAAATCTATTTGCAACTTCACATCTAAAATGCTAAAGCAGATTCTTATTTGCTCAATACAATATAGATATAGAACTAATCTTGTCCATCAGCTGGGCTCTATACTCTGTTATTCAAAACAGGTCTTCAAGCTTTAGTGCTCGGTAATTACTATGTAGCATCCCTGTGCATACACTTGCCTGCATACATTGTTTATCAATAGTTCCTTATTTATAAACAATTCACCAACCGCTTAATCTCCTTGATCACATTTCCCATAATCAATCATAGCCATCAGATCTTCAAACTTTGACTAGGTTCAATGTATCCTTTGATCTGAAAACATTTTACCCCACCTTGGAACTTGCATACATTTCTTGGAACTTGTGCTAAAGTATTGCGGTTCAATCTGCATTGTAGATCTTCTTGTCGATTTTCCTTTGCCATAGATTCTTTAACAGACTTCATTCACGGCATACCAATCATTTAATCATAGCCAGCTCATCAGCTTCCTTCATTAAATAATGCTTTTATTCATTCAATGTGTTCTGTTATTACTCGGTTGCAAGTCGATAAATACTATACTTCACTCGATAGACATACCACCTTCATTAACCAATAGCGATAACCTTAGGGTTTACCGACTAGGTTCTTTGCTTGGTAACATAGTATAGTATTAACCTTACAATCAATAACATATGTATGATATCAAAACAATCTAAACATCATGATCTCGTCATTGTCTAACTCGGTAATAGTTGCCCATTGAATAACTTATTTCTCCCCTTATTCATCATATTCTTTCTGTGTCTTTTACCGACATCTTTATACTCATCAAATCATACTTCTCAAGATATGGCAATATCATACTGAATTAGAAAATCAATTTCTTGACATCAATGACAAAATAATAATATTAAGATAGTAAAACATCCTTGATCAGTTATATCCATAATCATCAACAACCTTCTCAATATCCTTATTGAAATGCCAACAATCTCCCCCTTTGGCATTGATGGCAAAACCAATTGATTTGACCTAATTGATTCTAATTGCTGTGAGATTCTGAAATCCTCTTTTCATCAGAATTCTCCCCCATACATTAGTCTTCTCCTCTTTCCTCCAGTCTTGCTTTTCTTCAGTCTTCTCCCCCTTTGACAACAATGACAAAAACCAAATAACTAAAACATAATTTATTCCTGTATGAAGTGATTTCCTGTTGTTGTGTGTCAACTTAGTCTCAGTCAGAGCATTTATGTCTTCAATTCTTGTTTCCTATATTTGTTTCCTACACACCTTTAGAAAATCTCCTAAAGTGTGTAAATCAGCATCAACTCCTAAAATATATTCTATAGAGTCATCGAATTAATGCTTTCACCGAACTCGGTCAGTGAGTAGAAGATAGGGGTAGGACACCTAACTTACTTCTGAGATACGCAAAAGTCTCCCTTGGTAATGGCTTGATGAAGATATTTGCTATTTGTTCCTTTGTGCCAACATACTTCAACACCACTTTCTTCTCTTGAGCTTCTTCTCTAAGATAATGATATTTGATAGAGATGTGCTTTGTCTTAGAGTGCATAATAGGATTCTTTGAAATGTTAATGGCACTAGTATTGTCATAGAATATAGTTACTGGCTCGGTAACTTTCTCATTTATACCTTCCAATAGTTGTTTGATCCATGCTATGTTGGTGCAATTAAATGCTGCAACAACGTATTCAACTTCTGTTGTTGACTCTGAAACACATCCTTGTTTCTTGCTAAGCCAACTCACTAGTCTTTCTCCTAAAAAGATAGCTCCTCCACTTGTGCTTTTCTAGTCATCAATGTTGCCTGCCCAATCAGCATCAGTATAAACTTTTAAATCTAAGTCATTTCCTTTCTGATATACTAAGCCATAATCCTTAGTCCCTTTCAAGTATCTGAAAATTCTCTTGATTGTTATCATGTGTGTTTCCTTAGGATTTGTAGAGAATCTTGCAACTATACCTACTACATGTGCTATATCAGACCT
Source organism: Cryptomeria japonica (assembly GCF_030272615.1). NCBI lineage: Eukaryota > Viridiplantae > Streptophyta > Pinopsida > Cupressales > Cupressaceae > Cryptomeria > Cryptomeria japonica. Next base: position 592,445,912 of record NC_081410.1, read on the forward strand.
GCTATGAACAACATATTGTAGCTTTCCAATCATGGATTGGTAAAGTGTCTCATCAACAGATGCAGATTCATCATTCTTTGATAGTTTACAGTTGGTTGTCATAGCAGTACTTACTGGTTTTGAATCCTCCATTCCAAATTTCTTCAAGATTTCCTTTATGTACTTGGATTGAGTAATGAAAATCTCAATCTTTATTTGCAGTATTTGTAAACCTATAAAATACTTTATCTCACCGATTAATGACATCTCAAATTCTTTTCTCATTTCATTTCCAAAGTTCTTACATAGAGAGTCATTTCCACAAAAGATAATATCATCAACAAATATGGCTGAAATCGGTATTCCATTTTCATCATTCTTCATGTACATGTTATTGTTTTCACTTGTTCTTATAAAACCAATCTTGATTAGATAAGAGTGCAATCTTTCACACCATGCTCTAGGTGCTTGTTTCAGACCATATAAGGCTTTGTTCAATTTACATACCTGATCTTTATTATTGTCTTTAGCAAATCCTTCAGGTTGTTCAATAAAAACTTCTTTTCTAATATACCATTCAGAAATGCAGATTTGACATCCATTTGATATACCTTGAAATTCTTGTAAGCAGCATATGCCAACAATGTTCTTACTCCTTCTAGTCTTTCCATAGGTGCAAAAGTCTCACCATAATCAATTCCTTCTTCTTAGGCATAACCTTTGCAAACTAGTCATGCTTTATTTTGAATGACCTCACCTTTTTCATTTAGCTTGTTTTTGAAAATCCACTTTGTACTGATTACATTTTTATCCTTCGGTCTTGGGACCAGTGTCCATGTGTCATTCTTCTTGATTTGATCAATCTCTTCTATCATAGCATTTATCTAATCTTCACTGTTAAATGCCTCTTTCACTATTCTCGGTTCAAATTCAGATATCAGACATGTGTTCTATCTTAGTTTGTTCCTTGTCATCACTGGATCATCCTTATCTCCTATAATCTGACTTGATGCATGATGTCTTATGACATACTTGGCTATTATAGGCTCAGTAGGCATTGTATGATCTTCTTCATTACTCGGTAACTAAATATTTTCTTCATTTCCTTCTTCAGTTTTCTCGGTAGGACTTGTCGATTGAACATAGACTAATTCATCATAATCTTTTGGTTCTTTGGAGTTTCCTTCATCATTTCTTTCTGCAAATTCATCAATTTTCACATTTGCACTTTCTACTATTTTGTTAGATGATTTGATCAGACATTTAAATGCTTTACTTCTAGAAGAATAACCTAGAAATGTTCCTTCTTCACTTTTCTGATCAAACTTTCCATTTCTATCATCTTTGTGTACATAGCATCTACTTCCAAAGATTTTGAAGTAACTTACATTGGGTTTCTTGTCATACTAGATTTCATATGGTGTCTTCAAAGTTCCTTTCTTCAGTTGTACTTGGTTCAAGGTGTAAACTACTGTGCTTATTGCTTCTCTCCAAAATGTTTGTGGCACTTTCTTTTCAATCATCAGGGTTCTGGCACAATCCACAATAGATCTGTTTCTTCTTTCAGCAATTATATTCTGTTGTGGAGTTCTCGATGCAGAGACATGTCTTTTAATACCATGATCATTTCAAAATAAGTTGAACTCATCAAATGTGAACTCTCCTCTATCTGATCTAAGACATTTCAGTTGTCTTCCTGTTTCATTTTCAACTCTTGCCTTGTACCATTTAAACATTTGAAAAGATTCTGATTTTTCTTTTAAAAACATTACTGACATCAACCTTGAATAATCATCCACAAATAGTATGAAATATTTATCACCATAATAACTTTGAACTTTCATAGAACCACAAATATTAGTGTGCACAAGATCTAAAATTCCCTTAGAAGTGTAAGACGTACTTGTAAAGCTTGATCTTGTCATTTTACCCATCTGGTATCCTCGGCACATAGCATTCTCAGATTTTTCAAGACTCGATAAACTTCTTACTTGATGCTTCTTGCTTATTTTGAGCAGATTATCAAAATTTACATGACAAAACCTTTTATGCCATAACTAGGTATCATCTATCTTTTCATATAGACACTTATTCTGGGTTGAGTCAAGATGAAATGTATTACCTTTTGTTTGTGTCCCGGTAGTAGCTAACTTTCCATTCTTGTCATGAACTTTGACAATTCCTTTCTGAAATTCTATTCAGTAACCTGTGTTGTTTAGCTATGCTACACTCAACAAATTGTATTTCAAACCTTTAACCCAATAAACATCATTGCACTTTGCATTGTCAAGAAGTGTTATGGATCCTTTACCTTTTACTGGACATGGTGCATCATTACCAAATCTTACATAGCCTCCATCATAGTCTTCTAACATAACAAACTTGTGTTTATCACCTATCATGTGATGTGAGCATGCTCTATCTATGATCCAAGAATCATTAGTATTTATGTGAGATATTAGGGCTTTTTCTTCATACCTTTTGTCATCTGATCCATCTTTGATAGCCACATAAACTACTTCCTCTATATCAGTTTCATCTGATTTATCATCATTGGATTCCTCATCGGCTATTAAGCGTGACATTCTATCTCTTCTTCTGAAGTCTCGGTGTTCTCTGTAATGATTATCTTTATGTCTATCATCTCAGTAATCTCTCTTTTCAGTAGAATCTTTGTCAAGACAGTTAGAAGCCATATGTCCTATCTTATCACAATTGAAACATTTCAAAGGTAGTTTTCCTTTATACTTACCTTTGCCTCTCTGTAACCTTCTCGCTAATAGTTCTTCAAACTCTTCTTGCTTTCTGATTTCCTCATACATTTTGTGTACTTCCTCCATGTTCTTACGAAATCTTTCACTTGCTCCATTGTGATCTCCTTTAGAGTACTTATACTTTCTTTCATTGTAATCATCAGATTCACCAATATGAAAAGAACTAAATGCAGATTCAACTTTATTTACTGATGACCCACTATTATCAAAGTTACTTAATTCAAATGCGTGTAGCTTACCAATAGTAGCATCTAAAGAAACTGGCATATTGAGTATAGACCTTAGTTCATTGATTGCAAAGACATGGATAGCATAAGCTCCTAGAAGGGTTCTTAACAACTTACTTGTTATATCCTTTTCTTCAATGGTTCCACCTACTCCTTTGATTTGATTGACAATCTCCTTTAGTTGTGTACTATACTGGGTTATGTTCTCACCTTCACTCATCCTCATAGATTCAAGTATTTCTCTTAGACTATCCACTTTTGCTCTTTGAACATGTTCATCACTGCCATACACAGATATGAGCTTGTCCCACATTGCCTTTGCATCATTGTAGCCTTCTAGATCATTAAACTCGGAATCGATCAATGCAAATGTTATTTCAATCATTGCTTGGATATGTTCTTGCTTTGCCTTTATCTCTTCCATTGTCAATAGATAGGTGCTCGGTGTGATGTAATCATTCTCCAAATAATATACAGTATATTCTCCAACTCCTGATAGGTGTAGCTTCATCCTTTTCTGCCATGTAGAGAAACTTAACTTGTTCAGCTTCGGTGCATCCCTCATATACGTCTTTGGATCTTTTCCTCAAGTACGTTTAAAATTTTCTTCAGGAGTCCAATGCTCCAATACCAATTGATAGTTCTGATACTTAATGTTAAGTATAGATGCCAAGCTAATAAGATGAGAGGGGGGGTGAATCATACAAACTTACTCTTCCATAAAAACATCAGATTCAACCTCGGTAACATATACTTCAGTAATATAACCAAAACTGCTAAACATGCAAACTCAAAAGCATATGAACATCATAAAACTCATAACACCAGATTTAACGTGGAAACCCAAATAGGTAAAAACCACTGTGGGATTTCAGACCCACTTAGAAATATACTCTTCTAGAGTATGCTCGGTTAAAAGAAAATCCTGTTAAAGATTACAAACACATTGCTAGATGTGACCCGGTTAAGGGATTTCCCTTAGATCTATTAGGATCATCACCTTGTTAGAAGTGACCTTGTTAAAGGATTTCAAACACTCAATTAGAATGTCACCTTGCTAGAGGGTTTTACAAATAAGACTATTAAGTCCACTCGGTTAAGAGATTTTCTGTCACTTTACAAAATAACAGTAATAAAAATCTATCTGCAACTTCACATCTAAAATGCTAAAGCATATTCTTATTTGTTCAATACAATATAGATATAGAACTAATCTTGTCCATCTGCTAGGCTCTATACTCTATTATTCAAAACAGGTCTTCAAGCTTCAGTGCTCGGTAATCACTATGTAGCATCCCTGTGCATACACTTCCCCGCATACATTGTTTATCAACAGTTCCTTATTTATAAACAATTCACCAACCACTTAATCTCCTTGATCACATTTCCCATGATCAATCACAGCCATCAGATCTTCAAACTTTGACCAAGTTCAATGTATCCTTCGATCTGAAAATGTTTTACCTCACCTTGGAACTTGCATACATTTCTTGGAACTTGTGCTAGGGTATTGCAGTTCAATCTGTGCCATAGATCTTCCTATCGATTTTCCTTTACCATAGATTCTTTAATAAACTTCATTTATGGCATACCAATCATTTAATCATAGCCAGCTCATCAGCTTCCTTCATTAAATAATGCTTTTATTCATTCAATGCATTATGTTATTACTCGGTTGCAACTAGGTAAATACTAAACTTCACTTGGTAGACATACCGCCTTCATTAACCGATAGTGATAACCTTAGGGTTTACCGACTAGGTTCCTTAGGGTTTACCGACTAGGTTCATTGCTCGGTAACATAGTATAGTATTAACCTTACAATCAATAACATATGTATGATATCAAAACAATCTAAACATCATGATCTCGTCATTGTCTAACTCGGTAATAGTTGCCCATTGAATAACTTATTTCTCCCCTTATTCATCATATTCTTTCTGTGTCTTTTACCGACATCTTTATACTCATCAAATCATACTTCTCAAGATATGGCAACATCATACTGAATTAGAAAATCAATTTCTTGACATCAATGACAAAATAATAATATTAAGACAGTAAAACATCCTTGATCAGCTATATCCATAATCATCAACAACCTTCTCAATATCCTTATTGAAATGCCAACAATCTCCCTTTGTCTATTATAATGCCAACAGTCGTAAGGTAAACATATCTATCCTATCAAAATTAGAAAACATCATCACAAGTATCAAATAGGTCCTTCCATCAAATGGATTTTTATCCCAAAACACACTTGTTTTAAAAATTCCAAGTTGTCAAATCGAGTTTCTATATTGGGAAAGCTTGTATTCCATATCATTTGACACACTTTGTCGTTAGGGGGCATCTAAACCTTCATTTTGATAAAATAAAACTTGAGTTTCCAAACCAAGCTAAACTAAATCCAAAAAGAAATCAAAGGAAACCATTGATCGCTTATGCATGACTAATCCTCATATTCTAAGAAGAAAGAATATTTATCATAACACTCAATTGAAGAAACAACAACTGAGTTCTTCAAAACTTGCCAAAAGAAATAAATTTTTATACATCAATTGCCAACTCTTCAAATCTCATCACACATTCCTTCGTCATATACACTTGTATCTTCAAAACAAAACAAACGAATTTGACAAAGAACCCTTAAGGAGTAGGGCATTCTGTCAAAAATCTGCATTCAGTCAACGCATAAATCAAGGAGGGAAGATCAATCTAGCCTTCTTTCCTGAAGAGTGCATCACTTATAACATATCCTGATTTGAACCACCAACCCCTGAGAAAAACTTTGAAGAAGAGTTTGTTCCTTCTGTCACAAAAAGCTTCTACTAGATGCCTGCTATTACTCGCTCTCAATGAAACAAACAAAGCAAAATGCAACCGGAATCCAGCATGAATCAGAGATTATCAAATCCTTTCGAGGGTCCGCATCTAGAGGACACTGAAATTACTGAGGAACTCCTTCAAGAGTGTCAAGAAAGTGCTTCATTTCAAAGGCTTGTGGAAAGGCTCATGGAAAATGACAAAGAAAAATATATGCTCATGCTCACAAGCAAAGGAGTTAAACTTCCTGAAGATTTGGACACTGACATTTTTAGAAAAAGATCTTGACAATATGAATATCAAGAATGAGAAAGAGAGGAAGAAACACGTGACTCTGAGAAAAATATCCCTGAGCAAAACATCCCGAAGGAAAACATACCATTCCACACACCATTTCAGCCTAGAACTAATACAAGGGAAGAAATCTTCCCTCGGTAACTCAATTCAAATGTTACAAAGACAAATGCAAGATATACAACAAGGTACAACAGTATGGTTCTCATTAACTAAAATTTGTCCTTATCCTTTTGACAGATGATTAAACATGGTAGCTTTTCCTCCAAACTTGGATGTTCCCAAATTTGACAAATATGATAGGAAAAGTGATCCTTGTGATCATGTTCAAGAATTTTGTACAATGAGTCTTGAATTTGCCCATGATGACACCTACTTGAAGAGGTTAGTCCCAAGAAGCTTGGGAGGGAAAACAATGGAATGGTTATCCAAAATCACACCTCCCGTTAGATCATTCGATGAACTAGTCAACAAATTCATAACTCAATATTCTTATAACATTCAACATGCTATCACTATGCTAGATGTCTGTAATACCAAGCAGAAAAATAATGAAACATTCATGATATTCCTTCAATGTTGGCGACGTATGGTTTTGAGATATCCTCGTGATGTGCCCAAAAAGGAAAAGATGGAAATTTTCATTAACAACTTGAATAGCGAGATGAATTACAGACTCAAACTCCAATGCATACCATCTTTTTCCAAGTTGATTGAGAATGGCATCCAAGTAGAAGAGGCATGTGTCAAGAAAGGAACATTAAAATTCTTCAAAGAAGGAACAAGTTCATCCAACTACAACAACCAAAACAACAACAATTTAGACAAATCTTGATTTTGGACTAGAAACAAAAACAATGGAAATGAAGGAGGAAATGAATCAAATGATCCAAAATCAAAGTAGCCTATGCTCGTATTATCAGGTAATCCTCAAGCTACAAAGAATCCCAAAGGTGCTAACCATAGCACTAACACTTATACACCAAATACCAATCAAGATCAATTCAACACAAACAATACCCAAAACAATAACACCAATCGAGGACCTAATCCAAACTCACGAGGCAACACAAACAACTTTCAAAAAAGCATTTACACACCACCGGGACAATCATTAGAGTCGGCATTTAGAGAACTCCTGGCAAACAAAATTATCTCCTTACTAGCAATCAGCAACTTTGAACCACAAATCAAACCACCTTGGTGGAATGACTCACACTTTTTTGATTTTCATCATAACAAAGGTCATCAAACAAATGATTGCATGAGACTGAAAAACATTGTTCAGGACATGATTGATAGAGATGATTTGACAGTTGATGGTCTCGAGACAAATAGCAACCATGGAGCCTTTAAGAATCCTCTTCCAAACTACTACAAGGATGGAGCTTCAACCTCAAACGATACACGTGGAGCTTGTATCAATCACATATACAATAACACCATCAATCATATATCAGCTGAAGACAATCAAGTAAACGTCATCACCATTAGAGATAAGCGTGGACATGAATCTGTCAACTTAACAACCAAAGCTCAAAAATATGTCTTGAAAGGACATATGTCAACAACAAACACCATACCCAAAATTCAATATGATCTAGTTAGTCAACTGCGCAAGACTCCTGCTCAAATATCCATACTAGAATTGTTGAAACTTTCACCAAAACACAAAGACATATTGGAGCAAGCATTATTGGAAACAAATGTACCTCAAGATCTGGATGTTGACAAATTCCAAGCCATGGTGGCTCATATGGTAGGGCCTCATAACCTTACTTTTTCTGAGCATGATAATATCTCATTAAGCCATCCACACAATACTCCACTCCACATTGAAGTCCTGGTCTATAAACACTGAGTTAAAAGAGTATTAATAGATGGAGGAGCTGGACTCAATATCTGTACCTTAAAACTTATCCGTGCATTAGACTTCTTTGAGCAATCTATTGATCCACGCAAAAAGATCACTATCAAAGCATATAATGATGAAGAAAGATCATCTAAAGGAACAATAATTTGCCAATATAAGTAGGACCAATACAAAAGGACATTATGTGCCAAGTCTTGGACATAGACCTCACATACAATATCCTATTGGGACGACCTTGGATACATGAAATGCAAGCAGTACCTTCTACTTATCATCAGTGTTTTAAGTTCCCCTACAATGGACAGGAAATTTCCATATCAACAGATCATAATCCTTTTCAACATTGTAATGATATGGGGGCAGCCCAAGACAGCTTGGTTTGACATAATAGAGAAAAACAAAGTTACTCAACAACAGATCCTCAGCAAGAAAAGTCTACATCACTATCGATGGATTTCAAGCAAAAAATGAAAATCAAAGAGCAAGGCATGGGAGAGTACTCTTTGGAACCCATGTGTTTGACCAACTTACCAACATCACCTAATTCTCATGGATTACCTATAGAATCAACACATCAAGCAACCCAGCCCATCACCAAGTTTGATGGCACATTTATCCAGCTAGGCACTCTAGCACATGAATCTAAGGAAAAGGACATCCTTAGTTGGTTATACAAAGATGAAGGAGAAGACAAAGCAACTACTATAGAGATAGCTATACCCACACACCTGTATGGAAAAGGCTACTTAATCATGCAACAAATGGGATACAATGGCAAAGGACCTATTGGTAAGAGGAAGGAAGGCGTCATAGAACCATTGGATCCTCCTTCACAATTCAGTAAAGACAAAAAGGGATTGGGCTTTGAACTCACTCTACTACCAAAAAGGGCACCATGCAAATATCAAAAACCTCAATGGAAAGCAAAGAAGAAATACAAAGAAGACTCCTAGCAAGAGGCACTATTTGAGTCAGTTGAGATAATACGTAAGGAACATGAACATCAAGAACAAAAGCAATGTCAAAGGCAGCCTATCAATCAAAAGAAAGAAATATCTACTACAGAAGCATATCATATTCAAGAACCAATATCCAACAAAGAAGAATCACCTCCTGATTACATCATTCCTCCCTAAGGAGAGATAGTATATGAATAAATGCAAAGAGTGGAAGCAGGATTTGACATAGAATCAGAGAAAACTATCAAACTTGTCTCAATCATCAAAGACTTGTTCTCACCCTACAACATACCAGTTCACAACACTGCTAGAATCTGGGATAATACCTTTGAGACTGATTCCAATGAATATGAATGGGGAAGTTGTTCTAATGTAACTAAAGATATTTTTGCAAATGATAGTAATACACCCATCTCTCAAGAAGAACGTGGCACAAAATCTAGACCACTTGAATTTGGTCCACAAAATATCTATGACTCCAAGGAAAACGAGCAGCGACATTATGAGCAAGTCTATATGGAAAATGATACCATCGAAGACCTCGATGAAATCCTTAACTTCTTTAACACCCTGACCAATCACGATGATACCTCTGTCCTGACACTTATAGTAGCAGAACTTTATCCACCAAATGACTCCTTACCACTTGTCTTTCCTAACCTCATAGATTGGGACGAGCCTGAAACTCATGATATACCAATTTTCCCAAATGACGAATCCATTATCCATTACTTATGTACCGTTAACCCAAAGATAGACTCTACCAGTGAGAAAAATAACAACATCTACAATCAAGGGAGTGCCAAGTCCCTCAGTCGCAAAAATGAACGAAATAAAGGATCTACTGCTGAAAACTAGTCAATGGCAGCAATAGATCACAAAAAAATAAAAATAAAGGACGCATCTAAGGGTGAAAACCTTTTTAAGGCACCTAAGGATGGGAGACTTGACACTCTTCCTGAGCATTATCATGAGCGATCACCCATATTGATTGAGCCCACTCAATCAATCTACATTGGTACTACAGAAGTAGCCAAAACTATACACCTTGCAAAATCTTTGGTAGAAGAAGGAAAATCAGAGTTTATCAAAATTTTTAAAGAAAAGCAAATCAACTTCGCTTGGTCATATGCAGATATGCCTGAGATTGATCCACAATTGATCATGCATCACCTATCCATTACTCCAGGAGCTAAGCCAGTCAAGCAAAAACTACGAAAGATGAATCCACATGTGGCACTCATGGTTAAAGCTGAATTGAAGAAACTATTAGATGTCAGGTTCATTCGACCCATCGACTATGCTGAATGGATTTCCAACATTGTACCAGTATCAAAACCAGATGGCAGTATCAGAATATGCACTGATTTTAGAGATGTCAACAAAGCATGTCCCAAGCATGACTTTCCTTTACCCAGTATCGACATAATTATAGACTTCATAGCAGGCCATGCAATGCTATCACTAATAGATAGTTTTTTAGGCTATAATCAAATCAAGATAACCGCGGAGGATCAAGATAGACCAGCATTTACCTATCCTTGGGGAACATACTATTGGAATGTCATGCCTTTTGGCTTAAAGAATGCAGGAGCAACTTATCAACGAGCTATGACAACTATCTTTCATGACATGATGCATACCTTCATGGAAGACTATGTAGATGATTTACTAGCCAAATCCTTCACTAGAATAGATCATTTAACCATCTTAGAAAATATTTTTGATAGATTGGAGAAATTCCAAGTCAAGCTCAACCCTAAGAAGTGTGTCTTTGAGTTTACATCAGGCAAGTTACTAGGTTATATAGTTTCAGCTAAGGGTATTGAAGTAGATCCAGCAAAGGTACAAGCCATTATGGAGATGCCACCACCAAAGAACATCAGTCAACTCAGATCTCTACAAGGATGGCTCCAATCAATCAGGTGATTCATTGCTTGATTAGCGAATAAAAGTCTCCCATTCAATCATTTGCTACATAAAAATGTACCATTCAGATGGGAAGCCAAGTGTGCAGAATCGTTTTATCAAATCAAGGAGTATTTAATGAACCCACCAGTTCTAGTACCACCAATAGCAGGGAAGCCACTTATTCTCTACATTTCAACAACAAACATATCACTGGGGGAATTGTTAGTACATCAATAGGGAAAAGAACAAGCTATATAGTACATCAGCAGGACATTGAACGGATATGAACTCAACTATACATTCATTGAGAAGGCTTGTCTAACAGTGATATTTGCCTCTCAAAAGTTCTGACACTACATGCTAGCTCACACAATTAAGCTAGTTGCAAAAATTGATCCTCTCAAATATTTACTTAGCAAGGCATCTCTTACAGGTAGATTGGCTAAATGGGTCATGATTCTCAGTGAGTTTGTTATCCACTACATAGAACAACGAGCTATCAAAGGACAAGCAATTGCAGATCAACTGGTTGAAGCACCCCTACCTGGAAAACAACCTATGGAGATCGAATTTCCAGACAGAGACATTCTTACTATGTCTACCAAACAATGGACCCTATACTTTGATGGATCCTATACTCAACATGGCTCAGGTGCTGGCATTCTGTTCATCACTCTTGAAGGGCACACCATACCAAGATCATATCGTCTTATGTTTCCATGCACAAATAATGTTGCTAAATATGAGGCACTAGTTATAGGCATCAAAATGGCCGTAGAATGGAAAATCACAAAATTAAAAGTCTATGGAGATTCACAACTAGTCATCAATCAAATCAACAATGACTATCAGACAAAGGACGACAAGCTGCTACCTTACAAGCGAATGGTGGATGATTTTAAACAATATTTTGTACACATCACCTTCGAGCAAATACCAAGGTTGGATAACAAAGCAGTTGATGCAATGGCTACTATCACTTCACTACTGCAAATTCCAGAGCAACAGAATCATTACGAGTTTCTAGTAGAGAAACTGTTCTCCCCAGCCTATGACCATTCTGATTCCCATGTTATCTATGCCTTGACCAGTTCGGACTCTCCATTATATGGACCAATATACGACTATCTTAAGAGAAATATCCTACCCATTGACCTATCCCGAAACCAAAAATGCAACTTTATTCGGCAAGCAACCCGTTATACTCTTACTGCTGATACTTTGTACCATCGAGGTCTAGATGGTACTCTTCTTTATTGCCTTGATCGTAATGAATCTGACTCCTCTTTACAAGAGCTTCATGAAGGTATCTATGGCACACATTCAAGTGGTCCTAATCTTGCTAAAAAGCTTCTAAGAATGGGATATTACTGGCCGACAATGGAGAAAGACTCTTACCACTTTGCAAAGAAGTGTCCTAAATGTCAAATCCATGGAAATCTTATACATGCACCAGCACAGAAACTGCAGTCATTCACAACATCTTGGCCCTTTTCTAGTGGGGACTGGAATTGGTTGGCAAAATTCATCCTTCATCTTCAAATGGACACAAGTTCATTATAACCACAGCATAATACTTTAAAAAGTGGATTGAAGTGGTCCCCATGACCACAGTATCTAGGAAACAAATAGCCTCTTTTATCCTTAATTATCTGATCTGCAGATATGGCATTCCAAGCTCCATCATCATAGATAATGGATGACCTTTCAAGAACCAAGATGTGCGAGAACTATGTGAAAAATTCAAAATCCAGCATCATTTTTCTACACCTTACTACCCACAGGGAAATGGTCAAGCAGAAGCATCCAACAAGACAATATTGAAAATCCTAAAGAAAATTGTGAATGATGCACGAAAAGATTGGCATGTACAACTCAATCTAGCACTTTGGGCATATAGAACTAGCATCCATACACCAATGGGAGCTACACCATATTCATTGGTATATGGATCTGAAGCAATTTTACCCCTAGAGGTAGAAATTCCATCGCTCAGAGTCTCTTTAAAAGGCCTAATTCGAGATGAAGAGTATTGAATTAACCAACTGCAAGAGCTCGAGCTTCTAAATGAAAGACATCAATGTGCCTACACTCATCTCAAAGCATATCAGCAATGTATGTGCAGGAGCTACAACCATAAGGTCATTCCCAGAATTTTTAAAATTGGTGACCTAGTACTCAAGGAAAATCCTAGGAATCAGTAGGATAGGGAAAAGAAAGGGAAATTTGAACCTATTTGGTTAGGTCCCTATGTCATCATATCAGCCTATGGATCAGGTGCCTATTAGCTAAAACTTCAGAGGGAAATATACTTGACAAACCAACTAACAACATCCATCTAAAGAAATACTACACTTGAGTAATCTAATGCACGAAAAAGTCAAAAAATCACAAACATATCAAAAAAAAAAAATAAGGAAAGGCAAATAAAAAGGTACAATAAAAGCAACTGGTGAAAACTTGGCAAACATGCACTATTGTGAGAGGAAAAATCCTCTATCTATATCCATACCATTATATCCACATTAAAGCATTCTCAGCCATCGCCCCACATTTTTATCATAATATCCATCTAGGACATACTTAGCATAGTCACTATCCTGCTTTATCATCATATCCTTTCACCACATCTCACCATGGCTCGGTAATCCCTATACATATCTGCATTAAGAGGAACACCCAGCTAGGGGCAGTATTAATGAGAGCTTGCAGCACACTCAAACCATCAAAAACTTGTCGCAAACTTAGAACATCATATCCAGCAAACAAAACTCAACAATCACAAACACCACACATTGATCACTTAACTGGATTCACAAAATATGATGGATGATTTTTTGAAGTATCAAATGTTGCATCTTGCATAAAGTTTTGACTATTCTTGCACTTAAACTTTTTGAACTATTGGATCTTCTACATTCTCTCAACGATGCAGCAAGCTAGAGAAACTCGTGGGGACTCCAATATTTTTTTTAGTTTTCTGTCTGTGAAGCAATCATTTGTACTGTGTTAATACTTGTCTCGAGATGTGGTTCACAACATATCACTGAAGACATGATTCCACTTTACACATACAAAATGGTTAAATCTTGTCTATTTATACGCAATCCACACTCAGGTCATTCTAGTTCAATTATACCTTGACGCTTGTGCTATCTTGCAAAATCAAAAATCATGTAAATTTTTCTGAGGTCATTATGGTTCAATTATACCATTATGCTTGTATAAATTTTCAACATATCCCAAAACAAATCAATGCTCAATGATGATACCTATCAAGAAAGAAAACAAACATGTGGCTATACAGGGATGAAAAATGCAGAATGAGGATGCTCATTTTACAATTAGTT